>NC_051064.1:114899479-115214020 GCF_004664715.2 Peromyscus leucopus
GTTTTTGATAATGTTTATATATAAATATATATTTTTATAAATGGGGTGGGTTTCTTGGGCCAATTTTCTATCTCCAAGTCACTGGGGTTACAGACATGAACCAATATGTTTGACTTTCACTAAATATTAATTTCTCATCTATGTAAAGTGTTGTGAGCTTGGTGATACACATATAGAAAATATTTAACTCAATGAGCTGTAATCATTTCTTTGCCCTGGGTAAATACTGTACCATGTACTTTGTATGAATTCTTTTGAATTGTACAAAAGCAATTATATAAAAATATAATAATGGAAGATTAAACTAAAGTTAATTACCCAAGACCTTACAAAGGACTCTGGATTTAGAGGCTCTGTCCTTACCCTGACCATACCACAGTATCTGTGCTGTTTTTGTGTTGTTTTTGCTACAAGGTCTCACTATGTAAGACATTGCTAACCCAGGCTAGCCTCAAACTCACAGAAATCTGCCTGCCTCTGCCTCTTGAGTTCTGGGATTAAAAGTCTATGCCACTATGCCTGGGTTTTGTGCTACTTTTACCTTGCTGCACCCCTTTCTAATCTCCAAGCTCCTTTAAAAATCCAACACCTTTTTTTTTTTTTAATCTTTATGGGTTCACATGAACAGGTTAACTTCCCTTGTAGAGAGTCCATCTTTAAAGGCAAAAGCCTCATTGTATTTTATTTCTCACAGCCCTAACAGAGTATCATGCATCCATAAAGTACTCAGTAAATATTTGAACTCACAGTAATACCTCAAACTTCAATGTATTGTTGTTTTAACCTTTTTCAAAAACGATCTTTTCTCGTAGCTCCTTCCAGCGGCCACGTGGCTCTCTCCATTTGGATGATGGCGAATACTGGCCCAACAGAGCAGGCTCTTTTAAGGGGAAATCCCACCGACCCGTCTTTGAGAACAGCATGGACAAGATGTACAGGAACTTATACAAAAAGGCCTGTAGTTCTGTTTCTCATACACAGGAAAGCTTCTGAGACCATCCACATAACTTGTATGAGTCAACCTCTCAATGAAAACGTTTGATGTGATCTGTATTTGTATGCCTTTCTTTAAAACAGGTGTTCACTGAATAACAATTAGACTTGAACCCAGTAAATTCCTTCAAATGGTAAATTATCACAGTCTAGCCTTTATTAGAGAAGAATGTGCTGTTTCCAATGTCAAAACTCTGCAACACAGTTACTTCCAATTTGTGACAAGGCTATTCTGCCACATGTGCTCCTATCATCACCGACAAACTGAAGAATAGGTTCTTTCTAGAATGTTCTTCCATTTTTATTCCCTTTTAACTTTCTTTTCACCTACTTGGCTGGTTATCTTATTTGGGTAAGATTTAATTCATATCAGCACCCTATTATCAGTAATGAGCAGAAGGATGTTCTCTGCAGAAATGAATTTCAAGAATTTAAACCTGTTTTAATCAATATTATCTATTTTTTTCCCCCTCTAGAAAAGGCTATTGTATTTCTTAGGTCCTAAAAACTAGCTTTCTTTGTAAAATGTACACACGCATTCACTCCTTCCCTGGAAGACAAGCTGACTTATCTGAATGTCTAACCGATCAGTTTACTTGAAGAGACCATGGATGATTCAAAATGTAGCTAATATTTTAGTGTTGAATTATTTGCAATATTTTCTTCTAGGGAAAGACATTTTGATGCAAACATAATAAATAAAGCATCCTGTGTTGGTAAGCTTGTAGAAACTAAAAATAAACAAAAATAAAAGAAATATATTGTAATTTTACCTCTGGTATTTTCATAGGTATCACATCACCAGGCAACTAGCATTCATACTTTAAAGGGACCATGGAGGGATTAAAATAGTTCAGAAGCTATCTTCCAATAGACACTCATAAACCTAGTGGTGGATTGATAAAATGTGTTTCCCCATGCCTCACATACCCATGAAAAGTGACACTTTTAAAATGCAAAGAAATTGATTACCATTTTACCAGAGTGAAGGGGAGATAAAGGGCAAGTGAGAAGTGAAACTGCTGGAAGCTTGAGGACTTGACTACAAGGGAATTTTGTTTTGTTGACTCCACCATTCACTAATTCTATTTTTTTTTATTTTAAAAGAAAAAAAACCTTTGACTTGCACTCCATTTCAATCTGACATTAAATTATGACTTTAGATGACAACCTTTATATCATAATAGAACTTTTAAACATGTCAAAGCATTTCAGTTTGGCAATATGTACTATATCAAAATGAGCATCATGAGTAAGAGCATAGGTCTTGGATTCCATCTCATCTCTATTTTCTAGCTGAGTCTCTTGAATTCTGTTTTCTCAGCTGCTACAGGAAGAATGTGGTGTAGTCTCCAAACCATGTCCTGTGGATGTGAACCAACATTCTTTGAAATGAGTGTAGACCTAATATCTTATTGCTTGTGTCTGCTTACTACACACACACACACACACACACACACACACACACACACACACCCTCGGTGAGCTGTTGGTAGAAGGCTAGGAATGGACAGTGTTGCAGATGTGGGAACAGTATTGGTAAGCTGGCCCTCGGCATAGCTTCCCACCGTCTTTTCAAAGAGCTGTTTCTATTTAAAATATATATATATTTCAGAAATATGCACTTCCATTGTTTTATAGTATGCCTTGTGTTTTTACTTTTCTGCTCATTGCCTGGCAAGCCAAGATTCTCAGGGCTCTTGTTCACTTACAACACAGTTCATTTTTTTTTTTTTTTCATTGATAGTAGATTCTTTTTGATTCTTTGGGAATCCAGGCCACTATGGACAGGGAAGTAGGTAGGCTAACTGCCAATCTTCACCTCTTCCTTCTCCAAATCTATTTCCTCAGTCTCATCCCAGCTCTGTAGCAGACCTCCTGCTGCACATCAATCACCCTCCTCCCATCCCAACCTCTAGTCAATCACACAGATCTTCCCCTCCAAACTTCCCCTACCTCATCCCATTATCCCAGTCCCCAACTCCAGTAGTCATTCCCAACCCACAGGCCACTCAGGTCAGGAAAACAGGTAGGCTAACTGTGGATCTTCACTTTTCCCTCCGTTCCTCCAAATCCAGTCTTCAAGTCTCATCCCTAGCTCTGTAGCAGACTATTTGTTGTGGCCTGTCCTCACTCTCTGCCTCTCTCCCCAGGGCACTAAGCAGATACTGGTGAACCATCCTGCTTTGCTTCCTCCTGTGCACACCCTCAGCACTCTTATCCCATCTTCATTCCTAAAGATCAGACACCGAATGCCTAGAAACACATTTTACCTGGAACCCCCAATGGCCTCATTTTTCAGGATCCCAGAAGAATTCCCTAGCAGACAACACATAGCCACCACATTCTCCTGTGTACCAGAGAGGGCAACAAAAACTGTTGGAGCCCATTTTTCCTAGTGGCTTTACCCAGCATGTCTGCATAAAGAGGATGATTGGACCATGGGCCTGAGTACGGGTGTCTGAGATGGTCTTCACATGGCTGTGCTGGGGGGGAGGTCTTTTGCCCCACCCCATGGCATTCCTTTAAATACCCTAGGACAGAGACAGCAGAGGCCTGATGGATTAGGATTCAGGCCTCTTGAGGCTATCCTGTCTTTTCTAGCTTTTTCTCCCTTCTATTCTTCTAACTAATATTTCCTGCTGCTCCTACTCAAGAGTACTCTAAGGAAATGGGGGGGGTGAGGGATGGCCCCCCACAAGAAACAAAAGAACAAAACACCTACCCAACAAAGACAAGATCAGCTAACAGCACCTAGAACGATAATCTTCCCAAACCCAAATGCCTAGAAGCCAACATAAAAACAACCAAAACATCCAGGACAATATATCTTCACTAGAGCCCAGAAACCCTGTCTACTTCAGTAAGCCCTGAGAATTCCAACATAGCTGAAGCATAAGATATCCTTTATGAATATGATAGAGGTCCTTAAATAGAAATTAATAAATCACTTAAAGATGTCTGTGAAAATACAAACAGTGGAAGGAAATGAATAAAACCCTTCAAAATCTAAAAGTGGAAACAGAATCAATAAAGAAAACCTAAACTGAGGGAAATCTAGAGTGAAAAATGTAAAAACTCAAACAGGAACCTCAGAGGCAAGTCTCACCAACAAAACACAAGAGATGGAAGAATTTAGGTACTGAAGACAATAGAAGAAATGGATACCTCTGTCAAAAAAATGTTAAATCTAAAAATATCCTGACACAAAACATCCAGGCATTCTGGGACACTATGAAAAGATCAAATCTAAGAATAATAATAGAAATAGAGGAAGGAAAGAAAGGTCAAAGGCATAGAAAATATTTTCAACAAAATCATAGAAGAAATATTTCCAAACCTAAAGAAAGACATGCCTGTCAAGGGACAAGAAGCATACAGAACACCAAATAGACTACACCAGAAAAGAAAGTCCCTTCAGCACATAATAGTCAAACACTAAACATACAGAACAAAGAAAGACTATTAAAAAGCTGCAAGGGAGAAAGACAAAGTAATGTATAGAGGCAGACCTATTAGATTAACACCTGACTTTTCAATGGAGACTCTAAAAGCCAGAAAGGCCTGGACAGATGTTCTACAGACTCTAAGCAACCACAGGTGCCAGCCCAGATAACTATACCTAGCAAACCATCATTCACAATAGATGGAGAAAATAAGGTATTCCATGATTAAAAGAAATTTAAGTATTATCTATCTACGCACCTAGTGTCAAGAAAGTGCTAGAAGGAAAACTCCAACCTAAAGGGTTAACCACACCCAAGAAAATAAAATGAATAATCTCAGACCATCAAATCAGGAGGGGAAACACATACACACATGCTGCCACCACCACCACCACCACCACCACAACAACAACAACAACAACAAAAATAGGAATCAACAAACACTGCTTATTGATAATCTCTCAATATCAAGGGTCTTAATTCCTCTATTAAAATATAGAGAATAAAAGAATAGCTGTGAACACAGGATCCAACTTACTGCTACATCCAAGTAACAAATATTAACATCAAGGGTTGACGTCACTTCAGCGTAAAAGGATGGAAAAAGATATTTCAAGCAAATGGACTTCAGAAACATGCTGGTGTAGTGTGGAGACCCAATCCCACTTTTACCCCAGGGTACTCTTTTTTTTTTCAATTTTTATAATAAATTTTCTATTCATTTTACATACCAGCCACAGGTCACCCTCTCCTCCCTCCTCCCATCCCCAAGCCTCTCCCCCTAACCGATTCCCCATTCCTACCTCTTCCAAGTCAAGGTCTTCCATGGGGAGTCAGCAGAGGCAGGTCCAAGCCCCTCCTCCCTGCACCAAGGCTTCCTGGAGGAGAAATAGATGAGATCTACATAAGCAAACGTGGGGTGTGTGTGTGGGTGTAATGGAGGGCCCAGGGTAATCTTGAGGAGGGAGAAGTGAAAAATGTATAGATAGCAGAATAGAAGGGAGAGAAAAAGATAGAAACACAGTACAGACTCAGGAGGACCTGGATTTTTATCCAGCCCCTTCTGTCTCTTCTCAAGGGCTTTTAAAAGGAATGCCAAGGGGTGGAGCCAAAGACCTCCCCCTAGCACAGTCAAGTGCAGACTCTTCCAAACACCTGGTAACCATGCATGCGGTCAAGCAATCTTCTAATGCAGCTCTGCTGGGTAATGCAAGCTCAGATTTCACTAGGAACCTTTGTGGGCATCCACAGTGTAGCCATTTTAATATCTGATGAAACCAACCCAAAATTTATCAGGATAGGGAAGGACATTACATACTCATCAAAGGAAAAGTCCACCAAGAAGACATTGCAATTCTTATTATCTGTGCACCAAACAGAAGGGCACCTAAGTTCATAAAAGAAATACTATTATTACAGTTCAAATTCATATATTGATCCTCATACACTGATAGTAGGAGACATCAATGCCTCACTCTCACCAATGGACATGTCATCCAGACAAAAACTCAACAGAAAAATTCTGGAACTAACAGATATTATAAACCAAATGGACCTAAAAGATATTTATAGATCATTTCACCTGAACACAAAAGAACATACCTTCTTCTCAGCAGATCATGAAACTCTCCAAAAGTGACCACATACCCGGAAACAAAGTAAGTCTCAACAAATACAAGAAAATTGAAATAACATCCTGCATCCTGTCTTCCCACAGACTAAAGCTGGATGTCAACAACGATAGAAACAAAGAAAGGTTACAGAGTGAAAAATGGGTCAGGAAAGAAATTAAAGACTTGCTTTAATTCAATGAAAATGGATATACAGCATACCCAAACTTATGGACACAATGAAGTAAGTTGTAAAGGGCAAGTTCATAGTATTAAGTGCCTACAAAAGAATTGGAGAGATCTTGTGATAGCAACTTAACAGCACACCTGGAATCTGTAGAACAAAAAGAAGAGATTACATCCAAAAGGAGTAGACAGCAATAAATAAACTTGGAGCTGAAATTAATAAAATGTCAACAAAAATACAAATAATTAATGAAACAGAATTGTTTAATAAAATTAACAAACCATTATCCAAATCAAATAAAAAGCAGAGAAGATCCAAGTCAACAAAATTAGAGATGAAAAGGGCGCAGAACAACAGACACTGAGGAATTCCAGAGAATCCTGGGGATATACTTTGAAAACCTGCACTCTACCAAATTGGAAAATCTAAAAACAATAGATGATTTTTCTCAATATGAACCACTTATCAAAGTTGAATCAAGATCAAACAAGCAATTTAAACAGACCTATAATCCCTAGTGAAATAAAAGCAGTAATTTAAAGTCTACCAATGGAAAAAAAAAATCTCAAGACCAGATAGTTTTCCACCATTTCCAAAGAAGATTTAATGGCAATATTCCTCAAATTATTCCACAAAATAGAAACAGAAGAAACATTGTCTCATTCATTTTACGAGGCCACAATTATCCTGATACTCAACCACATAAAGACCCAACAGAGAATTACAGACCAATTTCTTTTATGAACATAAATGCAAAATTCTCAATAAAGTACTTGTAAACTGAATCCAAGAACTCATGAAAAAGATCATCCATTATGATCAAGTAGGCTTTATCACAGAGATGCAGGGATTGTTCAACATATGTAAATCAATAAATGTGATCCACTATATGAACAAACTGAAATACATAAAACACAGAAAGGGCCTTTGACAAAATCTAACTCCCCTTCATGATTAATTTCCTGGAGAGATTAAGTATACAAGGGACATAAATATAACAAAGGCAGTTTACAGCAAGCACATAGCTAACATCAGTTTAAATGGAGAGAAACCCAAAGCGATTCCATTATAATTAGGAACAAGACAAAATTTTCCACTCTTTATACAATTAGTACTTTAAATCTTAGCTAGAGTAATAAGACAACTGAAAGATATCAAGGCAATACAATTGGAAAGGAAGAAACTGAAGTATATTTATTTGCAGGTAATATAATTGTATATATAAGTGACCTAAAAATTCCACCAGCAAACTCCTACAGCTGATAAACACCTTCACCAAAATAGCTGGATACAAAATTAACTCACAAAAAATCAGTAGCCTTCCACATACAAATGTCAGACTGAGAAAGAAATTGGGAAAATGACACCATTCACAATAGCCTCAAATAATATAAAATATCTTGGATAACTCTAATTTAGTAAGCGAAAGACTTGTTTTACAAAAAAAAAAAACTTTAAAGACATTGAAGAAAGAAATTTAAGAAGTTATTAGAAGACCTGTAGGGTTAAAAAATATTTATGACTCAACATTATGAGAGGAAAAACCTCCAAAGATACCATTGAATTCATTTTGTGTTGGCCATCTTCGGCTGGGCCTAGGACCTACCCATAAGAGTGGCTTGCAAGTGGCTATCAGTTGGAGAAAGCTTCTGAGTTAGGGATGGGGGCATGTGTCCACTTCTCCTTTCAGATCTAGGACCCCATCTGGTGCAGACCTGTGCAGGCCCTGTGAGTTTACATATGCACCAGCCCTGTTGTATCTAGATGTCCTGTCTCCTTGATGTCCTCCATCCCCACTGGCTCTTGCTCTGTGCTTCCTCTTCTGCACAGTCCCCCAACCATAAGGGGAGGGATTTAATGGAGACATCTCATTTAGGTCTGAGTGTTCCAAGGTCTTTCACTCTCTATATAATGTATGGCTGTGGGTCTCCATACTTGTTCCCATCTCCTGGAGGAGGAAGCTTCTCTGATATTGGCTGAGCAAGGTGCTGATCTATTAGTATACTGTTATTAGGAGTCATCTATTGCTATCTTTATTTAGCAGAACAGTAGTATTTTATTTTCCCCAATCTCCCTGGCCTGTCTAATCTCAGGTTCTTGGCCATCCAAGCAGTGCTGGTATGGGTTCATCTAATGGAGTGAGCCTTAACTCAAATCAGATTTGGTTTGTTTTGTGCCCTTATTGTACCAGGTAGTGTCACCATTGTATATAGAAAGGTTTGTGGCTGAGTTGGTGTTTACCTTTCTCCTCTAGCAGCATGTAGAGTACCTTCTAGTAACATGAACATTAGTCCATAGGGGTGAAGGCTCTAGATTGGCAACAGCTCAAATTTCTTATGTTCAATGAATTGTGTAGATATTCTCCTCAGCAATAGAGCCTTACTCTAGGTTTGTGGAGAGCAACCAGTAGCCTTGGCAATAGCCTGGGTTGTTTGAATGTTCCCATGGGACCCCTTTGGCCAATGACTCAATTATATGTAACCCAATCCCATTACTGGAAGCTTCATTTGGTGACAAGAGATTTCCAGTTGGGGCTCTGTCTTCTCCATTATTTGGTGATTGGATTTGCTTTCATATATGTATATATTTCAAGAAGTTTCTACTGTATTAGGTTTCCATAATGCCTCTCAAATAGCTCAGTTTTAGCAGTCCTTCCCCTTTTCCCCCTCCCTCACTCCCTTTCCCTCCCTGTGCCTTTGAAAGTGCCTGGGGAAGGAAGACATGTATCCATATTTCTTCACTCCCTGTCCTTCCTAGTATATTATTTAAAGTTCTGAAACCAAAGATATTAAGCGTATATTAAGAGTCCCTATCTATACTTGGTATTTGCATACATAATCTGACATTTTTCCATGTCTGTGAGCTAAAGGAGAATTGTAATCTCAGCCTTATGGATTAGAAAGTAAGGATAAAATTCCTGTGACTTGTCAGTATAAGTCAATATGGCAAACCTTAGACTTTAGCCTCAGCTTGTTCTCCTTCCTATGCTTGAAACAGTAGATCCAGTAGCTCTTCAGAAAGAACCTCAGTGGATTAAAATGGAAGCAAACTCAGGAATATGTTAAAATCTTGGGTAAATTCCTAACATCTAAATGCTCAGAAGGGATCATTATAGTTTGGTATTTCTCCAGTCCCACCTGGCTCCTTGGTCTCGTGTTTCTCCTGTCTCATCTGGCCCATGGTCCTGCAGCCACTTATAAAATAACCATTCAGAGGCTTATATTAATTACCAACTGTATGGCCTATGGCAGGCTTCTTGCTATCTAGCTATTTCATTCGAAATTAGCCCATTTCTATTAATCTATGTTTTGCTATGTGGCCATGGCTTTACTTGAGTCCCATTACATGTTTCTTCTTGGATGGCAGTTTGGCGTCTCCTCTCATTCTTTCTCTTGGATTTTCCTGCCTGGCTCCATCCTGCCCTGCCATAGGCCAATGCAGCTTTATTTACTAACTAATGGGAACAGCATATATTCACAGCATATGCAAAGACATCCCACAGCAGATCATGCCATCATCGAAGGAAGGAGAAATATCTGTAAGGAATGTCACCAGAGACACACTTTAACTGACCTGAGCATTCACAGAGGTCAGCAGTGATAAAGGATAGGGGCACTTCCTGGGACACTCAGCCGTCCTCTTCAGCTGAGTAACCACACATTCAAGCATTGCTACATTTCTGTTGATATAAGAGTTTATAGAAGTTTAGTTTTCTTGGCTTTGATACAGTTCAGAGAAAAGAAAAAAGCCTTTAGTGAAGACAGCATCTTAGAACACAGGTTAAGAGAATTGAAAAGTGGTACATCTGCTGAGGCTTCCAAATTCATCAAGGAAACAAATTCCTTACCAATAGAAGGGCAACCACTTACAGCATTTCTGAACCCAATTTTCATCTGTTTGTGAACTAGGATGTGAGTAAACACCACCCTTAATTTTTAATACAGGTATCAAGAGTAAGTGGTGAAATATTTGTAGACTTTTTCTGACATGTTAGGGCTAATACTTTGTTTGTATGAAATGTTTGGAAAAGGGAAACTATAGTCTGAATGGAGTGTATCTGTCTTAATAGCAGTACTGTGGCCTCTAGGAATAAGAAGACTCAGGTTTTCCCCCTGAGTGTGTCACTGCTGTGTTTGTTGGCTCTAATTCATGCATATGCCAACTTGTAAGATGGAAGATGTGTGTATATGTGTATGTTTATGTACACATACATGTATATAAATACATACATATATTTGTATGGGATTTGTTAGAGTGTCTTACAAGCTGTGGTTTGACTGGTCCAGCAATAGCTGACTCCCAAAGTAAAGCCTAAGAATTCAGTAGTTGTTTGGTCTATGAGACTGAATGTCTCAGCTGGTATTCAATATACATTGGAATCCCAAAGAAGTAGGCTCTAATACCAATGAAGGAATGAACTTGCCAGTGAGAATGAGGGCAATTGGGCAAAGATAATATCAAACACTTCCTTCTTCCATGTCCTTTATACAGGATGCCACCAGAAGCTGTGGCCCAGATGTAGAATGAGTCTTCTCTCCTCAAATAATCTAATCCAGAAAACTCCCTCACAGCTGTACTCAGGACCTTGGATTTTAGTTAATTCGAGATATAGTCAAGTTGACAGCCAAGAATAAGCATCACAGGGTTTCAGCACAATTATGTTTTATAAGATTAACCATGTAATCCTGATGTGGAGGGTGCTGGAGACAGCAGAGCGACACATCCATTCACCTGAACTGACACTGGAATGTGTGGTTCAGTGTTAGGTGAACCCATGAGAGTCTATTAAATGATCTCAAGAATTTATTAAGATACAAAATGGGGGATAATACACTCACTGATACAGAACAATGTAGATGCTGCCACTTATCGAGATGTTGTCCTCTGTTCTGCCCAGGGGCAACAGGAACCAACCATCCTGCTCTATCCATGCAAGAGAGCTCATGACCTCTCTCCTATTAAGTGGCCACATGCACTAGAATGACTACACCCTAGGTCTTTCTACCCAAAGCCATTGGCTGAATGGAACAACAGTTCAGATTGAGGTTTCTAGGTGATTTTAGTGAGTGTGACTGAGTAGCCATCATTTTTGGAAGATCACTGTGTATGCATATGTGTGTTATGTATGTGAGTGTATATACATGTATTATACTTAGCTATCATATCTTACTACATATGAATTACCACTGGCCAAAAAAAGCAGCCCAGTGTTATGTATGTGGCTTCTGGAGTCATACTGATGAATTCAAATCTTCATTCAACTGCTTAGCTGCATATGATCAGACAAATCTCTTTGCTTATCAGCTTTATTTGTAAAATGAAGATACTATGACTATAGTGTGATAATTTTTAAGATTGTTCATCATTTACTAAGTGCTTAAAACAATGTTGTGAACCTTCTAAAAGCTGTATAAAAGACATTTATCATCATCGCCATTTAACTGGCAATTTATTAAATTCATTCAAGATGCTTATTTTTAAAACAACCATTTACTATAGCTCCTTTCACCACTCATAAAAAATTATGTTATTAAATAGAAAGTTATTTTGTAAAGGAATCCATGGGCATGGTAATAATATTTTAAAAATTCCTGGAGTAGAAAAACTATGCTTTTTCTCTTTTGCTCTGTGTCCTAGCAGTGACATGTAGTTTATTCCTACAGTTGTGTTGCATAAGGAAAGTGTGTTGGCATGGGAGCTGAATAATTTGGAGAGGTTTTGTTGATAATCTGAAACAAAAACAGTCAAAATCATCTTGCTTCTATTGAAAACACAATGGAGAACTGCTTTTTTTTTTGAGAAAAAAAAAGGAGGAAAGGAGGAAAGTTTTTGAGTTAGGAAGTATTTTCAAGTGTTTATGTTGGGAATGTGGAAACAAAGAGAACACTTGACTCTATTGAATTCTTACCCATCAAACACTGAAAGCCTTGGAAGGTCTATTTCCACTTAAGGTTTATAATATGTAGCAGCTTAGGTTTTATATAGTCTGTATATTCATTATTCGTAATTGTGACAGAATACCTGAACAAGCACCTTAAGGGGGAAGATGGAAAGATAAGGGTTTTAGTGGTCAACACTTCTAGGGGACACAGTTCACCATGGTGGGGAAAGCATGGTGGCGGCAGACACTTGAGGTTGCTGACCACATTGCACCTGCAGTCAGGAAGCAGAGAGAGGACAGGAAGTAGGGCTGGGCCAACGAATTTTATGGTTCAATCCCATGGACCCACTTCTCCAGCTCCACATCAAATTCTACTTCCTCCTGAGGACTAAGCCTATGGGGGACATTTCACATTTAGATCAGGGCCTTCTGTCCCTGGCCCCCATAGGCTCATGGCCATCTCATAATGTGAAATGCGTTCATTCCCTTTCAAAGGTCCCCAAATCTTTAATTGTCACGGTACTGTTTAAAATCTCTCTTGAAATTCAAGGTAATCTTTGAGTGCCTGTAAAATAAAACAAACAAACAAACAAAAATCAAGTAATAGCATCTAACACACAATGGCTTAGTAGACATTCTCAATGCAAAAGGAAGGGAAGGAAGCATGACCAAGAAACACTGGACAGCTTGTAGATGGAGCAGCTACACTGATCAGCTCATCTGCCCCAACTCAAGCTCATTTGAGTGAGAGACAAAGCTTCTATCACTCCCAAAGACCCCACTTTCCTCATATCACCAGTGACATAGCTACCTATGAATTGTGCATGCTCCAGGGGTAGCTCCACACCCCATCAGGAGTCCCTGATTAAATTCAGTGGATCAAAAAACAGAAACAAAAATAAAGTAGTGTGAAGGGGACTTGTTGGGAGAGGTGGGGGGCTGGTGCATTAGGGAAAGGGATAATGAATGAGACTGAATAGGACCAGAATGTATTGTGTAAATGTATGAAATTTTCAAAGAGTAGATCAATTTTATAAAGGTTAAATGAACTAGGAGTCTATGAAACATAAGCAATGTATGTTGAAGATGTTTAGGTGGATACTTTAGAAGATGACCGTGGATGCTACCACTTCCTTAATGAATGAAGGAATCACAGATAATCAGTTATTCATTTTCATCTTAAAGGATGATTTTTTTTTATCAGAGAGGAGAGACAGGGTTTTTGAGTTTTCTTAGAGTCACAAAGAAACACGGTATATTTAGGAGCTGAGAAAATACAGTATGGTTAGAAGATAAAGGTAAATGGTGAGATTGGGCCCAAGGCATGGTTGAAATATATATTGAATTCCATCCAAATTTTTCTGATGCCTATAGATCATTTGAGAATTTTTTCTTTCCAAAAATACCTTTGGGCATTTAAACAATGATATTTCATTCTCATAGTATCATTTTTCAGGTGTGTCTGACATCCCAAAGGACAAATTAAAGCCAAAGTTATGAGTTTTGAGCTCCATGTAGTAGGCAACAAGGTGATCCCTTATCTGAAATTTCATATGAAGAAAAACATCAGAGTATTCACAATAAATATGGCTTCTGAATGAAATGGAACTTCCAAAAACCCTTGTAATAAATACTTCCTGAACTGACTTTTAATTCATCTTTTAAAAATCTAAAAACAAAAACAAAAACAAAACCTCAAACCTCAGGTGAACTACTTTTAAGAATAAATATTGGTAATATAAAAGTACTTTCTGACAATAAACCCTGAACTCATTGCCAAAGGTTTTCAACTTAAACCCCTGCTGTTTGAATGTTTGAATGCACAGCAATGGCTTTAGATAGATTTTAATGTTTGGTTTAATTTTTTCTTTAAAGAATAAAAAGAATAGCATACCCAGATTCTTGTTACATTATGATCTGTAAGGTGCCTGTATTTTTATTAAACAGAAAGTATCATTCATTGTATATATTCTGTAAACTTTGGGTATTCATCCTTCTTGCTTTGGACCAAGAATGAAACTGTATGGAATATAGGCACCATTTCTTAGATCCCCAAAATTAATAAAAATATTTTCCAATAAACATGTATCAGCATTTTCTAAATAAATATTCAATCTTATTTGTACCTTTGAGGAACTCCATGGTGCAGCTTCCATGAGGCCATTATTCATGACTGCACTTTGTGGTGATATGCTGTTTGATTATAACTCACAGTTCTGAAGATGCAGATACTTGCAAGATGGAGAAGACAGGCCTTCATGAATGACAGAGCTGAGTTTTACAGCAAACATTTCCAATGACCTAAAACTTCACTTGTAAAGAATTTATTAAGTGGATTTCCAAGTAAGATGGCAGATTAGAACTCTCACTGATATAATTTAATGACTGAAAAGTCTCTGGATAATCTACCCAGTCCCTGTCCCTACAAAGCATGATAGTTGTGAATGAATTTATCAAGCTAGGTAGATTTGTCCAAGGAAGTAGTCAGGGAAAACTGGGAACTGGTATGTGGAACACAGCACAAGTATTGCCTATAGAGTCAGTGGAGACCATTGAGAAGTTCGTCCCCTCACACATTCACATAGCGGAGCTGCGGAACAGCCAGCTGTACCACCAAGGATGGATACTCCCTTGGTGGGGATTCCTGGGAGCTGAAGATTTAAAGCAGAGCATGGGGCATAGCTAATGTCATTAGGAAGCACCTGACAATGGCTTACACCCTTTCCTCCTCCAACAGCAGGACCACAGAAGAGGCTGATGAATAGCTATGAGCCCTGAGCTGTGGAACCAAGGGCCCTATACACCTCTATAAGCTTAAGGCAAGGGGCCTCAAGTATGACACTGGGAAGTAGGAACAGGCTTCCTCCAGGCCACTGCAGAGGTCAGCGGGAACCCTCTAGAAGGGCTTTCTTCTCCTACAGTGTTGCTGAACTAGATAGGTGGAGGAGAGAACTGAGAGACATGCTGCTGATTCAGTGCAGTTCTGATACAAGCAACCCACTGGGACCATATGTACCCCGAATCTGTTATAACTGGTGTGAGGTGAAATGTAAAATTGTATGTAAACCTTCAGCAGCGCAGTTCACTATACAAAATGTCACAAGGACAGAAGGTAAAACCTATCCCACCAAGGAAGAAATGTTGATGTAACTTTTAAAATCTAATATACTCTAGTATATTTTTTTACATTTAAAAATTGTTTTTATATTGTATATATTTTCATTTTGCCGGCTTGCAAATGAAAATATATCTCTTGCAATGATCTTGAGTTATTATATATGGTACTCCTTTAGGCTGTAGGACTGTTGTCTAGTTCCCCCATTCTACTACTGAGTACTTATTGTGATAGACTTGTTCTGAGGAGATGCAACATACACACATCTACTTACCCCAGATAAGGAACTGAGGACAGCCAGAGAGCTTTACTGGGGTTACTTACAGGAATATGGACGGCAGGTTACTTACAGGAGCAGAAATGACTCAAAGATGGCTGCATCACTGAAGCCCACTCCAACGTGGGTGACAGCTCACCAAAACTAGAAACCTGAAGCAGCCCAATAGGTTGGAGAGTGTCCTTCTCTCCCAGGCAGCTTAGTGGGGCTTGGTTTCTCTAGGTAGTTTGGTTTGTCTCTACCTCTTTCAGGCTGCTTGGCTGGTCTCAGAATGTTCTGCAGCTTGGCTCATCTGAGAGTGAGTCAGCACCCTTACTGCTTATATTCACTTGGAGAATGCAGAAGGCTAGCAAATCTGCTCAGTTTCAGGTATTTCCTGAAGGTATTTTGAGTTATTTACTTTTCTTTTAATGGAAATTTCCTGCAGGATGAAGTGCTTTACCTTATCCTAGAACATCCTGTTGCTTTACCTCCTTGTAAACGAGATACCCTAAAATGTCCTCTTAGTTTACTTTCCCTTTACATGCTATGTCTTAAAAGTTTCCCTCTGAGATGAAAGGCTTAGCCTCTGAGAAAACTGCTATACAGCTGTACTCTTTACTATCCTTCCTACACACAACCTTAATTAGTGTGGGTTCTCTAGATGGGCAGAACTGACAGATGATTCCAGTACAAAGGTATTTATTAGGCTGGCTTCCATAATACAGGCTGAGTAGTCTGAAAGTGACTGCTGCACACAGAGGAGGCTGAGAACTCAGGAACTGCTTAGTCCACAAGGACAGGTGCATCACCAGTGTCGGTCTGGTTCTGAAGGACTTCTGGATTGCTGATGACCTTCATGTTGGAAGGTCATGTAGGAAGGCTAAAGAACTTGTATTCTGATGTCAACCAAGGATGGCAGCAGCACTAGTAACAACAAAGTAGATGCACTCACCAACAAGGAACAAAGGCAGGCAGGTCAAACCAGCCCTGCTCTTCCTCAGACCTCTTTCTATCTGAGCTACTGTCAGGAGGTACTGTGAACTCTGGGTAGAGTCTTTAATCCTTTCAGGAAATACACTCACATACCCTCACAATGAAAGCAATACTAAGAGGGAAAGTTATACCTATGAGTACTTATATTTTTTTAAAAAGAAAAAAAAAAAAAAAACAAACCTTGAGAGATCTTAAATAAACAGCTTAATGATGTATCTTAGAGCCTCCAAAAAACAAGAACAAGCCACACCTCAAGATGAGTAAAATAAAAGGACCAATCAAGGTTAGTGCAGAAACTGGTGTAAATGCAAACAAGGGAACAAACAAAAAACAGTGAGTAATTTGGAGATATTCTTGCAAATTCTGCAAAATTCTATATATTGTTACAAAATTCAGTTTTCTTTTTGCAGATATTGTATCTTACCACTTTAATGTACATACTCATTTTAACATTTTCTTTATTTTTTCTAAAATGATACAAGAACTGGCTCTCTGCTATTGCCTTGTTATATCTTAAAGTAATTTAACAATTCACCATTGCTGGGTATTAGGTGGTTTCCTAGTTATATATTTAAACTTGGAAAAAGTGTGCTTGCACCAAAGTAAGTCATGTGATCGGTTTATGTAGTGTGCAAGAACAAAGTGGCTGACAGAAGGGTTGCTCTTCCTTCCTTGTTTGTTTGTTCCAGAACTTTCTACTGTTTACATACATTTCAGCCTCCATGCCATTTTCAGAAGCTTTATTTGCCTCACATTCCTTTTTTGGTTTGGATAAGACTTAAATATAAAAACCCATCTGTGAACCATATTGCATATTCACATTGAAGGCTAGAAACTCATTTTTAATTAAAACTTTATTCGGCACTCCCAGTTCACTTTGTCCTGCTTTTATTATGAAACACTTCAGTCTTCTCCCCAAAACACATATGTCTGAAGCATTTCAAGATGTTCCTTGTTGTTCGTGTGGAACTCATTTCTGGACGCCGTCAGCTCACTGCCATATGTCCCGGCTGTTCATTTTGTTTCCCTTCCTGGTGTTTATGGAGGCAGCATCTTGTTCTCAGTGCAAGTTCATTTTGTTCCCTTCTCTTTTGTGACGCTTTGTCAGGTGGTGGGAAAGCAGACTGGAGACACTGCAGAATATTTCAGCATGCAAGGTGACATGGGATCAGGAGAGGCTGCGGGCTTTCTGAAACTCCCAAAGTGTGGGGGGACATGACACCTGAATTCTTGCTCCATGTGGATGTTTACAACAAGGCCACTAATGACAACACATGTGGTAGCGATTGCAGGTCTTTAATATAACTATTAAAACCCAGACTTGGGCTTGGAGAGTGCAAAAATAGATCACCCCTTTATTCTCAACAGTGATGCACCTTTCATCATGTTCTCTGAAAACCTCTGCATGAGTGTCCACACCATCACAGATGTTTTTGAGAAAAGCTGTTATGCCTCAGTTGGGGAGAATTAAGAGAAGAGGAGCTATAATTTTTATTTTTCCCATTCACATTTTTGATGTTCATCTTTTCTTGGCTGATGGTGCATATTATTTCAGAACTTGACTTTCCTCTCCAAATTTTCTATGTATGTTATAGAGTAGCCTTAGAGTCAGGTTATTAACCCAGTCCTATCTATCTGGCCACAACCATTAAATTCTTTTTTCTTACAGTTTTATAGGAATAGTAGTATGCTTCTTCAGAACCTTCAGATTTCTCCAGACAGTGTGAGTTGTTGGCCATCTGGTCTTTTTCTCTTGTCCCTGATCTGAAAAAAGGAAATAATGTTAAACTCCAGGGCTACTACATTCACTGCCTGAATTCACTGCAAATTCAAGCTGTCCATTGCTGCCGTGTGCTGAGGCCCTGCATACCATGGAGAGGATAAAACATGGGGATTCACATAGAAATTGTTTTGCATGGTGGCTGTCACACAGTAAGGGCTCTGTAGATTTTGACCTCTGTTAATCAGAGAGCTACAACTATAACTTATTAATTCATTTGAAATTTCTTTTCTATTTATAAGAGTTTGTGCATCTTTACCTTTCTTAAGATACATGAGACAAGATTAATTTAAAAGATATGCTGTGCTTAGCTGACCTTGATTCAAAGACAAAAACAAGCGAAAGAAAATTAAAATAATCAAATCCCCCTAAAAGATTCTGAAAGGGAACTCCTTCCCCAATCTTGGCTCATTTTATCCATGCATGCTCTTGCACAGAATTCCCAAATATATTTATTTTGATTAGTGACACTGCGTGGTCACAGTTTCCTAACAGTTCTGAGGCCCTGAAGCTTGAAGAGGTGGTTTTGTTTCTTTCCTTCCTCTTTTATATCTAGAAGCAAGGCTATTTAGAACTGGCTAGTTGATTGGATTGTCTGACTCAGAAAAATGGGATGACCATGAACTTGGCTGAAGATTCAGAAACATAGCTAGGGGACAACAATTATTACCAGGCTTCAAATATCAGCAAACACTTCAGGAGTGCAGCAGAGAGAAAATAAAACACACAAGGCTTAATGGTTTCTGCTGTGGAGTCTGTAGGGTAAGCTGGAAGGAGTTCCGTGTAGGACACATGATAGTCTTTTTGTTATTTGCTTGACTGGGTTAATTGAAGTCTATTACTACTCTGTCTTGAAAAACAGAAAACAGCCATCAGCTGCTCACCACAATGTGAAGGAAATGGAGAGGTTTATGGTTCAGCTGGAGCCTATCTTCAGAGAGCACAGGGGCATAGCATGGGATGACAGCAAGTATTACACATAGGCGGATGAAGAGACGAAGGAGCCTGGTTCCCCATTCTGGTCCCATCCCAACCATTGAGACTGCAGTGGGAATAAAGGATGCTAACTAGGGAATAGTTCTGGATCCTTCCCAGTGTTGGGGAGAAAAGTGTAAAGGAATGGGTAATGGTGTCAAACTGAGATCCAGGTTTGACAATGACCTTGACCAAATCCCCCCCCCCCCCGATCTTTGGCACACCTGAGCTGCTTTGTGAAGCTGAAGTGGCCAGTGTCTTTGTATTTATTAGTCTCTGAAATTTGGGCTGCTTTCCATATGGTGAGTCCTCTATACGGAGGCTCTGAAGCTGACCAGGCTGGTAGGTGGTGGCTGCCTTTGTGTAGAACTGCTGGTACCCACTGCTCCAGGTCTTCTCTTTTCCTTTTTAAATTAAATTAAATTTTATATAGATGAACATTTTACCTGTATGTATGAATGTGCAGTACCCAAAGGAGGCCAGAAGAGGGGGATGGATCCTCTGGAACTGAAGTTTTGAGTGCTAGGAATTGAGCTCAGGTTATCTGGAGGAGTAGCCAGGGTTCTTCGGAACTGATCCATCTCTCCAGCCCCTCCAGATCTTTTCTTGGAGAATCTGGTGACACACCCCCAGTGTCTTCATGACTCCCACTCCTCACCAAGTTTTACTATAGTACATGTGATACAAACCCATTGGAAGTGTGGTTCGACACAGACAAGCTCCACCTACCTCCTCCTCTTCCAATTCCTCTCCAGGATAATGTCTGAGGTATCTCTCCATTCTTCAAATTGCTACATCACCAAGGGACATCGCCACCTCTTTCTACAGAGCTACAGATCCAGAGCTAAGTGTAGTGCTTTTCCCAAGTAAAGTTCATAAAGACAGTTACAGCTTTGACCCCATCACCAAGCTCTAGGATACACAAGTAACTGTTTGCCGATGCCAGTGTAGTCCTTGCAGTACCTAAGAATCAATGAGCTCATGTGTGAACTTGTAAATGTTTTTCTTCTCTATCAAGACCAGATCTACACCCTGCATCTCTGAGGATAAAGCTGTCCACTTTTCAGGACCAAAGACTGAGTTATTCTCATCCTCTCCACTGCTCACTGAGTCCATGGATTGCTTGGGAAAACTCCATTTAATTCAGTTCTTCCTGCCTCCTCTCCCCTACAGCTGCCCCAATCTATTCAAAGGAAGATATCTTTTTGTTACTTGTACTAATTCTTAATTTTTATTTTCATTTTTTTTCACTTTTAGCTGACACATTAAAACATGAATTTTGCTGGGCGGTGGTGGCACATGCCTTTAATCCCAGCACGCGGGAGGCAGAGCCAGGTGGATCTCTGTGAGTTTGAAGCCAGCCTAGACTACCAAGTGAGTTCCAGGAAAGGCACAAAGCTACACAAAGAAACCCTGTTTTAAAAAACCAAAACCAAACCAAACCAAACCAAAACATGAATTTGTAAATAAAATTTACTTATTAATTGGGTATAGAATGAAGTAGTATACTATTGTTATTTTTACTGAATGATAACAAATAGTGTAGCTCAGCTTATGATGGAAGTCAAATTCTCCCTTTTTGCCCATGGCTGAAACTTTACCCATCACGATACCTTTGTGTCTCCTCAACACACAATGTGTCCCCTCTCTCTGACACCTGTGACAACTTCTCTGACTTTATCTATCTTATGTACCGTGTGTAAGTGAAATCATGTAATACGTGTCTGGCTTCTTACAGCAAGCATGGTATTTTAAAAGTCTATTTATACTGTAATGTATAGCACAAGTTCATTCCTTTTCATGGCTTCATGGTACTCTGTGGATATACTACATGTTGTTTGTCAAGCATGTGTTGATATGCTCCTTTATTCTTTCCCATGATACTGTAATAGCCTAAAAAATTCCTGTCCCATAGTAACATCGGACTCTATAATTCTCCCTGCTGCCAGAATAGTATTTCTAAACAAATAAGATGCTGCCTGGATATTCATTTCCTTTACTATCTCTGTTACTATCCCACTCTTGCAGCATCATGCATCATGCTGTATGCCACAGTCATTAGTGCCATGGCTTCCTCCTCTCCAGGCACATCTGGTTTATTCTCTTCCCTCTGTGTGTCACCCACATCAACTACTTCATTGCACCCCCCCAATGCATGTCCTTATACTTACTTGTCTTACTTTGCACTTTGTAATGCACCCCCAACCTGGAGTTGAATGCAATTCATTCTGTTTGTTGCATAGAAATCTCACAAAGTGTACAATGTCAAAATCCAAGATAAATATTTTTCCCATGGAAGATTTCCTAATTCTGCTGGGTAGTTTGTTGTTTTTGTTTTTCTGCATTAGCAAGGTGTTTTGTTTTTACTTTCAGTGTCTGCTATCTTTATTTGTCTGACCTATATTTTCACTATAATGCCAATATGTGCCTTTCACACTTATCACAAAAACCTGGCAAAGAAGAGCATCCATAAAGGATGTGCTGAGAGTGGGTGCACAGTGGGGATGGGCTGAATGTGTGGAGAGAGATCCCATTTCAAGGACTAGCATGGCAGCTCAGAGGCAGGGCTTGGCAGGATGCATTCCTTCAGCTCTCAGGCTCTGCTTCTTTGTAAAAGATAACATCTCTTAGTGAGGCTGACGGCTACACTAGAGGAATGGTGGGCACATGCCCCCTGTAGAGTGACTAAGGAGGTTTTTAAGCGATCAGTTTTCTTCTGCCCCTATACTTCTAATCTCAGATAAACGTGTACTTCCACATCAGGTTTCCAGATTCCTGGATTTCAAGAAGAAATCACCGATAGTTTAGATCTAATTTTGGAATAGATGATTCACTTGAGCTCTTTTTTCCCCCTATTGTTTGCTTTGGTGGAAAATTACAAATTTAGCTGATAAAATGGAAGAACTTTCCACCGATGGTGTGACCTCAGTGATGGATGCTGACCCTCAGGAGGCCGTCAACCCCCTCACAGGAGCTGTGTCAACAGTGGCTTGGAACAGAGCTGGGGAAGATGTCAGAAAAGCTCTGGCCCAGGCTGGGAGAACAGAAGGGCTAGAGCAGGGGCCTCTGAGAGGACCTCCCATTCCAAACATCTGTAATTCTGAAATTTATATGCAGACCACACTAAGAGATAGGCCAGTGCTTGACATTCTACTCAAGAGGCAAGGCATAGAGTGTTCCTTTTTCCCTTTCAGCAAAAGCGGTAGATTTAATATAAGATCACAGTAAAAAGTCTGACATTTCTACTCTGTGAATCTGAGCTAAAGCTGAGATTTGATTTTGAAATATGAACATAAACTGTAACTACCTCAATTTAAGTCACTAGGATTTATATTTATATATAACCTTTAAAGTTCTCCCAACTTTTTACCCTGGAGAAAGGAGAAAATTATAGTCATCTCACTGTTGGAGGTCTAGAGTGGATTTCCTCCAGGTTAATGGAAAACCTATACCGCTTTGCCTGGCCTTCCAGCAGCTTCCCCCCTCTTCTGACTGATGCGAACTCTTACACTTGGGGACATCGCTGTAAGTCTCCCATGTTAAAACTGAGTGCTTTTTGTGGCTCGGCCACTTTAAAAACATTTTTTTCTTGATACTTTGAAGCACACTATTTGTTCTGAAACTGTCCCGTCACAGTGCAAAGCTCCTGCTTAATGTTCTTATTGCTCGTGGCAAAGCCATTTCCGCTGTGTAAATGACTCCACTGTGATGCTGTGTGTGCTGCTACCATTCAGGCTGTCATGAGGCTTGCACTATTCACCTCCCAGCCACCAATCCACTCATGGGCTCTGCTCTCTTGATGTGTGGAATCAAGTCAGAAATACACGGTGTCAAGATCGAAACCATCAAAACTTTATACTCACCTTGATTAAGGGATGGAGGTATTGAAGTATGGCAGGAGCATCACAAAACAAGTAACAAAGTCAAGCAAGGACGCCAGCTTTGGCCCCTGGACTTTCATCTCTTCTCTGGCAGCTAGAGGAGGTGAATTGAAGCAAGGACCCCTAAGTGGTTGCAAGGAGGGCTGCCAGCTGGCATGATGGACAAGCAGTTTCCTTTCAAGTTAGCTGGTAGAGTGTCTTTTTTAAATCATCGTTCAACACACACACACTGTACATACTGAAGGCTACAACAGTGCTGAAATACCATATAATATAGACTAAGTGACTTCTTGTCCACTCACAGATAAACAGGCAGAGCCTGAGAACTGAGCCTGAGAATGGAACCTCGCTAGAAGAGCAAGCTATGGTAAGGTGACATGGTTGTAAAGTGGACACAGAAGCATAGTAGTTTAGGAGGCTGATGTGTCACTTTGGAGTCTGATCTACAAATGACGGGCATGTGAAGGTGATGTGTGTGCCCATGGTAGACCTACCCAAGACTTTGGGGTGGATGCAGGATTCCAAAATGTCCATTCCTCCAGCCCCATCTATATCAAAGCTGGCTCACTCATCACTCTTAAAATAGCTTTCATTGGTAACTGATGTGTCTCCAAATACACTGGCATTCTGAATGTGAAGGTGCCCTTCCCCTTTGAATTTCCCTTGTGCTGTCCTGCAGCTCACATGGGAGTGGCCAGCCTCTCTGGAAAGATGCTAAGACTTGCCTACCTTCCTCTAGGAGTTGTAGGAATTAATGAGACTTCATGCCCAGCATGATTGTGGAATCTGGAAGACTGTAGAGACAGCTGCTTCTACTGCTCTTGGTTATGGCTAGGAATCAGGAAATAACAGGCAAAATACTGTGTAGTGAATTCATGAATTAATTTAAATATATCTCATAATTTAATATTCATTCATTCACTGGGTATTTTTTGAGCACTTACTAAGTTTCCTGGCATATGTGATCCCTGGGTGAGCCCAGTGCCCACCTTTAAAGAGCATTTATCTATGGCAAAGAAGAGATGAAAAGAAATTGTAACACTAGCATGAGGTTCTTATAGTTGAAATAACACAGCATGTGGGGACTCAGAGGGACCCAGAACTCTAGGTAAGAGGCATCAGTAAGTCATTGGAAGAGATGGTTCCTGAGATGAGCAGGTGTTAGGAGGCCCAGGGGAAAAGGTCAGGAGTTGAGTATTCTAGGCAGGAGGGGCCACATGAACAAGACAGAGGAAGGATGGTTTAGTGGGAGGAACTCTAGATGGTGAAAGTGAGACAAACAATACACACAGAGACATAGACACACCCACAGACACACACACAGAGACACAGACACACACACACACAGATACACAGAGACCCATACACATACAGACACACAGACACACACAGTCACAAACACAGACACACATGCATAGACACACACAGACATACACACACACAGACACACACACAGGACACACAGACACACACAGATACACAGAGACCCATACACACACAGACACACAGACACACACAGTCACAAACAGACACACATACATAGACACACAGACACAGACACAGACACACACACACACACACACACACACACACACACACACACACACACACGAGGGCAATTTGTGGGCCATTGGTAGATCCACCCAAGACCTTGGGGCAGACACAGGATTCCCAATGTCTGCTGTCCTCCAGCTCCACCCATGTCAAAGTTGGCTTGCTCATCACCTTTGCAACATCTTCCATTTCATAGGACCTTGGTAACTGCTGACACCCTGTAGGACCTTAAATGTGTCCCACCCTCACGGGAAGGCTTCATTTTTTTCCCCTGAGCTGACCCTCACCTGTAAGCCTCTAGCTACACCATTTCATTGATTACTCCTGATCCTGTCTCCACTCACAACCTCACTATTCCATGAACAAGCAGTTACTGGAATTCTCCTTTGTGTATTCAGATCTTGGGCTCTAGGAGCAGAAGTCAGGTACCCTGATTCCAGCATGTGACTCTTACCTTTCCACTGCCTTGACTCCATTATTACAGCTGAAGTAGAGATGTCCTGGTTCTCAGAGTCTAGCTGGAGAGTAAGGCATCCCAGATAGACCAACTTAGGGCACTCTCTGTGTAGAACAGGGCCTGGCCTGTTGGCAGGTTATCTTAATGGTCGGTATCAAGACAGGAGAAATATGCATTATAAAACCTCACAACCAGAGGCCAGTTCAAAAGTATTTTGTTGCTATTATTATTTTTTTTCTTGTGTCTGGCACCATCTCCCAAGGACCCTCCATGTGGCCAGAAATGGAGCTGAGACTTGGTGATGGACCAGTTTTACTTCCTGTGCGTGTGTGTGGGTGGGTGGGAGGTGGGGTGATGGTCTAAAGTCTCCCAGCTTTGCCATCATTTCACAAAAACCTGGGGAAGACTGATTTTTTCCCCAAAGATACTTGACTTGTTTTCCAGTATGCCCCTAGACTAGGTCCTAGGAGTTTACTTGGGTAGCTATTCTGAGGAAACTGTTTCCGGGAAGCAGAAAGATGAGACAGGAAGGAAGGAGAACATTTGCAGATATATGAATGGGCATGCTGGTGCTGTGCTCAGAACCCAACCACCTGAGAACCTTTACAAGGGGATTTAGAACAAACCAAGGCTAAACTGTCTCGCTTAAGGGCAAGGCACCAGCTGTGCCGTATATCAGTGTCCATTCACCAGGGTTCAGGGCTGCATGAGGTGTATGAGATAATGCTAAGCTCTGCTGTGTGCTGGTCTCCTGTTTACCATGGGTTCAGGCTGCATCAGGTGTATTAGATAACACTCAGCTGTGCTGTATACGGGTGTCCTGTTCACCATGGGTTTGGGGCTGAAGCAGGTATGTTAGCTAACTCTAAGCATTGGTAGCCACTTCTGTGTGGGAAGCTCAGAATGTTTCCACAACCAGAAAATGGTCATAGGAGGGTTATAAGGGATCTGGACAGGAAGTCACAGTTAACAGAACTCATGAACACCCAAGGTACTGCCAGCCTCTGCTCCACTTGCCAGACGTCCGTTTTCTCCTTTCTGTTGTCAGTAAATCTCCCAGCTCTGCCTCACCAGATAGATACTGAAAGCAAGCATGACTCTGAGGAGAATTAAATAGAGTCAATATTCACAAATGAGTGGGTGAGGTCCCTATTTTATGGGAGCCTGTTATATACTCCTGCACCTTAACACTTTTGAACGCTTGCACATGCTGACCTTTTTTTTTTTTAACTTTGTACAACTTCTAGAAAACTCCAGCCCCCAAAGTCCAGTTCCAGTTCTCATCCTCCTATTGTGCCCCCATTCTCATCAATTACTTCATCGGCAGGCTGTGCTAGCTCTAGAGTAGTGTCACTCCACAGTTTCAGGCCACCTGTGTCCATCATACCTGTAACTGATAACTTCAGATACCATCTCTAGTTGGGAATGAGAAACCTAGCACAGAGCACTTAAGCATGGTTAGCACATGGCACATGACACCAGGTTCATTAAGAGACCGTGGCTAAAAAATAAACATCCACCTCTGGCATCCACGTGCATGTGCTTACATGTGCATACATGAACAGGAACACACACACACACACACACACACACACACACACACGCACACATGCACACATACACATGAAAAGTCAAGGTCATCTTTAGCTATATCGTAAGTTTGTGGCCAGCCTGAACCACACAAGACCTCTTTCAAAACAGAAGGTAAGTCAGTTAGAATTCAATTTTAGGCTATGCTCCTGTTGAAATCCATTCCCTCCCAGCTTTTATTTATGATCTTCTACCCACAAATGACTTGTGGTTTGAGAGGGAGTCAGAAGGAAGCCATAATTCTCAGCCAGAGTCCATGAGGAAAGACAGAGCATGCTATCCTTTGAGACAAAGGTACAGTGAAGCCAGAAATCCCCTGGAAACAAAAATTTGGAGGCAGCAGAAAGAGAAGAGGTTCAGGGATGTATCTGTGTCTGCAGGTCAATGAGATGGGGTTTTATTTGTCTGCAGTTGGAGTAAGACATAATTGACTTGGTGATTAAAGGCAGCATTACAGAGGACCAGAGGAGAGGGAGAAGGGCCATTCCCAGCTGCATCGGTACCATTCAGCCTAGATGCTTGAGACTTATCTGTTTCTGATACCTCAAGGAGTCTCTTCCCAGGAAACCAACTCCCCAAATCTCTGTACCACCATCAACAGAGTAAAGTCCATAGTGCTTGGAAGAGCATAGGAACCCAACAAACATTTATTGGCTTCTTTTACTTATTAATACAAAGTCAGGTTGGACATAACCGTTGACCCCTGCTCCTAGGCATTCACTATCTAGAAAGAGAAAGCACTACAAGGCAGTGTGATAAGGGTCACAGGGACACAGCTTATGCACTGTGGAGGTTGGGCAGGACCTTGACCCAGGTTGAAGCATTTGGAAAGCTTCCTGGGTCACAGTCTCTGGTATATTTCAGGGAAGGAGTTTTGGCAGGTAAAGGTAAAGGGATACAGACCTTAGAGTGCCATCCCCAGGGTGTCCTTTCTGCTCCCTAGGGCTGTTGGATTCTTGTTGCTTTCAACATATTTTGCCTCTCCAGCTGGACCTTAAGCCCCTAAGCTGTGGATACTTCAGGAGTAGGTGTGATGGTAGAAGAAGAATTAGAACTGTGCCAAGGAGAATCCTGGTCTAGGAGCCCTGTGCCCTGGACACCTTTCTCTTACCTCTGCCCTTCACTCTTATGGGATTGGCAGCCACAACTGGGGAACCAATGGCATAATAAAGCCCTCCTCACTGGACTTATGCTACACATTACTGCAAGTCAAGGCAGGCAAGGAAGAAGGAGAGAGGAAACAGAAAGGGAAAGAGGATAAGAGAAATGGGGGAAACACAGTGTACTTGGATAATTTTTATAGAATTCTCTACTCATTTTCTTTACTATGTGTTTAACCTGAAGATATGTATAACAACGAAGATTCTTGAATAAATCAAGGAAATGGTGTTTTTGAGGTAGGGTTACAGGGCAGGGTAGCAGAAAGAAAGCTGGAGTTGGAGACCCAGTATGAGTCCTGCTCTGTGACCCTGGGCAGTCCTAGTGATCTATCTCTAGTCCTTCATTTCTCCATGTGCCAAGCATTGGACTGGATGTTCTTCATGGGCTTTCACTCTTTGCCTCTGTGATTTCCAGTTAGCACAGCAAGGTGGGAAAAGAGCCTGCCTCTGGCCTCTGGTCCTGGCCACGGTTCAGATGTTTTTAATCACTTCAACTGGTCTGTGGAGTTATGAAAAATAGCCCCAGAGAAAAATGTTGATGGCTAGCAGGATGATGGCATTGATGTTGCAGACACGTCTCCAGAGTGGCTCCTCCTCGATGTTGGTCAGCTTCTGTTCCAGTGCAGCCTTCTCAGCCGAGCTCAGGACTTGCTGTGGGGCCCCTGAGAGTCCACAGAACCAGCTCCACAGCCATTTTCCCCAGGACCTATGTAGGGCTGAGTGACAGTCCATAAGGAGAGAAGGAGGAGAAGGGAGAGGGGAGGAAGAAAGGATGGAGAAAGGGAAGGTTGAACAAGGAAGAAAGAGTGGGAGATGGTAAGACATGGAAGGAAGGAGTGGGGTACACATGTGGAGGATACTTTGTAAGGCTCTGAATTGGGTCTCTAGAGTGAGCTATGGTCTCAGTGATAGCATCCAAATGGTCACAACTCAGAAGTATCTCATTACAGGAGATGATGTATCTGAGCTAGCATCATGTCCTCATTCAGAGCACCAGTGCAGAGTGGGGACAGAAAAAGAGCCGATTTTCCCAGGAAGGGGGGGCATTTAGATGCTGGTTTAGACCAGACAGACTCATTTTCCTGGCTGTGGGGCCTGATACTGAGCTAGAGGTCAGGAACCTGGCAGCAGGGCCAGCCTTGCATAAGGCCATGTGTAAGTCCCTTCGTGGCAGGCGCTTTCTCCTCCATGTCTCAGTGACATGTTCTGCATTACTCTAAGAGTTGTTTAAGCATCTAATGAGAGTGAGGGGTTGCTGTGGGATGGTCTATATGTCAAATTGCTCTGATTGGTCAATAAATAAAACACTGATTGGCCAGTAGCCAGGCAGGAAGTATAGGCGGGACTAACAGAGAGGAGAATTGAGAGAACAGGAAGGCAGAGGGAGACACTGCCATGACAAGCAGCATGTGAAGATGCCGGTAAGCCACATGGCAAGGTATAGATTTATGGAAATGGATTAATTTAAGCTATAAGAACTGTTAGCAAGAAGCCTGCCACGGCCATACAGTTTGTAAGCAATATAAGTCTCTGTGTGTACTTGGTTGGGTCTGAGCGGCTGTGGGACTGGCAGGTGACAGAGATTTGTCCTGACTGTGGGCCAGGCAGGAAAATTCTAGCTACAAGGGTTGTCAACACTACAGAGGCTACCAGTGCTGGGACTGGGAGAGGTTGCATGAGTGAGGTCCAAACGCCCAGGTATCTAAGGAATGCAGGCCAGGCCAGGAGTGTGGAGTGAGGTGGTGAGCTTGGGCTCACACAGCTCACAAAAGCTAAAGGGCTGCTTCCCCTGTCTCGAGGTTTCTTTGTTTCGGCAAGAAGGATCCACTGCATCAGCAGCTGCCTTCCCTAGTCTCTCATCCCTCCACACTGGTAGTTTGTAATGGGATTGGGTCTTGACAGAGAGGGGCTGTATTTCCTGCTGTGGATATCACTCTATGTAAATAAAACACTGATGGCCAATGACCAGGCAGGAGGTAGGTGGGACAAGGAGAGAGGAGAATTCTGGGAAGCGGAAGGCTGGGAGAGAGACACTGCAGCCACCGCCATGAGAAGCAGCATATGAAGACGCTGGTAAGCCACCAGCCACGTGGCAAGGTATAGATTTATAAAAATGGGTTAATTTAAGATAAAAGAACAGTTAGCAGGAAGCCTGCCACGGCCATACAGTTTATAAGTGATATAAGCGTCTGAGTGATTATTTTATAAGTGGATTGTGGGACTGCGGGGCTTGGGGAACCTGGAGAGAAGCCCTCCAGCTACAAATGGCGCCCAACGGCTCGAGTTTCCACCTTAAACCTGAGAATATTTAATAACCAATTCTAAACAGAGCCAAAACCAGGTTCCTGCTTCTTGTCTCATATGAGCAGCTAGACGCCGCAAAACGCAGGTTTGAACACTGGCGGGTTCCTGGCGGGTGCGTTTGACCGGCAGTATGGCGGAAATGAGGCATCTGCCAGCGGCAAATTAAGCTGTGTGGTAGATTTAGTCTTTACTAGTATTTAAAAAAAAAAAAAAAAAAAAAAAAAAAGAGGTTTCTGGGCTACATGCTGCTTTGATAAAAGCTTAGACCCACTATTTCTGAGACTTGATGACTCCCAGAGCTGGCGGAAAACGTACCACTGCCATGTTGGGAAGCTGAAGTGGGCGGAGCCAGCAGCCACAGCGCCGTTTCAGGCTTACAATGGTACAGTTTAAAGCAATAGGCTCAAGGCTCAAGGTAATATAAAACATAAGCCACATAAAGATGGCTACCACACAGAGAATCTGGATTATGTTCTCTTTGATATTCATAACTAAAGAAAAACATTTGATTACAAAACCTGTTGAGTTATGCCAAAATGTATATTTTAAAGGTACCTTGACTTCAAAATTTGGATATAAGGATATGTTACTTTGGAAAAGAGGTTCTGCTTTTGTTTCCACAGAAAGCCAGAGGCTGTGGACTTGTTCCAGATTAAGATACATCAGGTTTCACCAGCCAAGACCCCCTGAAAGGTCTCCGATGACACCATGGCCCAGATGATCCAACATCCAGACCGGTTTCAAGGCAACTGGTTCACACAATACAGCCTCACGGACTACCCCATAGGTCTAAAATTTTCTTTGTATCCCCATAAGATACAGCGCCCCCCTCCAGCAGGAAGTAGTAAGAGATGCTACGCCCAAATTCCCAAATATACCAAGCTGGCTTTAGAGGTGGAATTGGCTCACTCCCCCTCTAAACCCAGACATATTGCTTTAAAAAAAAATGGTTAAAAGATTCTTGTGTCCCAAATCAGAAGAGCCCTCTGGTGTGGGACAGAGAAAAACCAATATTTTTATTTAAAACAGGTTGATTATAAATGTGATCTCTTTCTAAAAAAAAGAAAAGGGGATATAATATAGATATATAGGAGGATATGGAGATGATAAGATAAAAGGGTAGATTAATGAACCTACTTTTTAAAGAACAACTTGTTTAAAATGTTTTACATTGGTATAGATTTTAGTTTATGTTTAAAATGTTTTACATTGGTAAAAATTTTAGTTTATTAATACAAACTTGAAGTTAATTTTGTTATACTGTATATATATATTTCTATTCTTGTTTGAGGTATTATGTTTAACTCATTTAAAATTGTAATGGATGATTAAAAATAGATTAATAATCAGTCATCTATGATAATCATATTTGTAGCCATGTTAGTTAAGTCTTCTAGGTATACATAGATATATTTCAGATAGATAGGTAATCTTCAAACACTTCATAGACCTAGAGAATATGGCATTTAAATAACTTAGAATTCTGTTGACGTGAGACACAATTGCTCCTGGCTGCACCAATTGATCCCGAGAGAATGTTGGGCTTCTAAGACATTTCCATTTGGAAGTTTGTCTTTTTGGCACAAAATGGCCTACTGGGCAAAGAACTGCCCTTGCCTTGACGGCTGACAGTACAAATGCAATGCTGTCCTTTCTGGACAAGCGGGACACAAGGAAAGCGACCACTGTACTCTGCCAAGACAGGGTAAGATGGTCTCTCAGAATTCCTGCTTCTAAAAATGGTCTGTCAGATACTCTAGGCCTGTAGCCAATTTGAATGCACCAACAATGCTGAGAAACATCAGGTGACTGTCCAGGCTGCCAGCTGTCTTGGTCTACTCTTGCAAGATTCCCGAAGTTGCTTGCATCCGTCTACCATTTCTCAGGTACCATTATGTTCCTTCTCAGGTCTTTGATGTGGTTGAAGGCTAGATAGTCGTAATTTCCTCAGTTATGATAAAAGATAAGTTAGCTATAAAACCTTAAACTCACAAATATAAGATAGATAGGACATCTTCTTTAATATTGTAACTATAATTCTTGCTCGGTAATTGTTTTGTTATATGTAATTTTACCATGTTAAAGTTAAAACCTTCCTTTTTAAAAAAAGAAGAAAGGGGAAGTGCTGTGGATATCACTCTATGTAAATAAAACACTGATAGCCAATGACCAGGCAGGAGGTAGGTGGGACAAGGAGAGAGGAGAATTCTGGGAAGCGGAAGGCTGGGAGAGAGACACTGCAGCCACCGCCATGAGAAGCAGCATATGAAGACGCTGGTAAGCCACCAGCCACGTGGCAAGGTATAGATTTATAAAAATGGGTTAATTTAAGATAAAAGAACAGTTAGCAGGAAGCCTGCCACGGCCATACAGTTTATAAGTGATATAAGCGTCTGAGTGATTATTTTATAAGTGGATTGTGGGACTGCGGGGCTTGGGGAACCTGGAGAGAAGCCCTCCAGCTACAATTTCCAGTGGACATTATGGCTGACTCAGAGGCTCCTTTTCCTCCCTTACATGTAATTGTCCCTGGGAAGTAGGCATTCCTTTGTATCAGCAGGAACTGCTTCACCCTGGGCACAGGAACCAGCAAGGGGCCTGTCTGTCTCTGTAACTGGTATCCAGTCATGGGCAGTCTCTCCTTCTCATCAGACACTCTTTCCTATCTTCCTTGGTAGCTGCCTCACCTACACCATTGCTTAAAGAATGGCCTTTTTAGCTCATAAACTTTGTAGGTGCCTTTGGTCTTTGAAGTGATGGGGGAAGCAGTTTTGAGACCCACCCAAAATCAGGTACATGGCTTTAAAACTTATATTAAAAAAAATATAAAGCTACATTTTGCCAAGCAAAATTCACTGAACCTAAGTGGGGTGACCAGTAAAGCCAGGGAGAGTGGCTTTGCCCTGAGATGTTTCTGAAATGAGCCTCTCTGTGTGGTGCCTATAAAAAGAGCACCTCTCCTTTACAGATTGCTCCACAGACCTCTGACTACCACAGCCTGGGCAAGAAGTATTGAGCCTTAGACCTTGATGGCTCTGGAGCTTCAAGATATCATTAGCTACTGACAAATACTGACAAATAACCATTTGTGTAGCACAAGGACCCTGCATGAAGGTGAAAGTCTCAAAAAGTGGGAGTACATTCAAGCCTGAGGGACAGTGCAGGGCTCCAGACCTGGTGAATGCAGAGGAACTGAATGGCAGAGCATCAGCAACTCTGCAGGTCCAGCGAGTGATGCTTTGCTAAGAGTGTCTGTTTAACCTACTGCAGTTACAGAAGTGAGAACTGCAGAGGCAGGAATGACACTCAGGCTGTCTGAAGTCTGATGGAATTTTGCCCAAATCGATGTAGAGCTGTCTCAGAGAGAATCCCAGCTCCATCTAGGCAGTGAGAATCTCTCTAATTAAGGCTGGAAATAAATACAGCACTTAAATTTTGTTAAATTTCTACTTCATAAGGTAAAGATAATTGATTTTGGACCTTAACTTGCAACTGATGTGACTTTTGGAATTTAAATTTTTTCTTTGAGAATATTATAACAGAAAAATTTCCCATAATGTTGCCATTCTACTGTTGGGCTGTCTTAATATTATTATTTAATCTCACTACAGGAAGGTTATGACCTCATTATATCTTCAACTGGTACATTATGGCTTTGATTTAATTCATGTACTATCCAAGCATAGTTAACAACCTCTGGGAAGTCATCAGCAGCTACAAGAGCCTGGCAGAGAAGTAGCCGTTTCCCTGAGGTATCCCCACAACAACAACAGAACTGAGTAGGCCTGCTCTACACTCTTCCCATGGGGGACAGCCAGGCTTCTGTGTGACTACAGACAGTATCATTGAGACGAGACGGAATAAATACATAAATGCAGACAGGAATAAGGGAGACTGCTTCTTGGTGATGCCTAATGCTCCCTTCCATGTGGAGGGAACTCAAGAGGTGTACTGCTGTTTGGTTTCCTGCCCATAAGTTCCTCCAGGCTGTGCTGTTTCTTAGATCTGCTGCAGAATGGGTGGGCACTGTCTAGTGTTGGGTTCAGTATTAGGAAGTGCACCTCTCTGTGGATAGAATCCAAACCACCTCCTGAGTTACAAAGACAGTCTTTCTCATCTGTCTTAACAGATTTAGTAGTCATGTAGGAAAGTGAAAGGATGATTTTGATTGTGTCCTCCAAGAATCCTACATCCTCAGTGACCCCAAAATTCATCCTTGGGGGGAAATCCTCAGCATTATGCCTGGCCCATTGCTCCTTCGTGACATGCACCCCAACATGCACCCAACCTACCTCCTGGTTGCTCAGGCCCCTGGATGGTGTTTGTTCCTTCCCCATCTCTTGCAGGGCCCTCCACAGCCGGCCTCTCTGCCAGCCCTGGAGTGTTTCCCCCTTCAGTCTCATTCACACTCTCAGAGGCCTCGTTCTCCAGCTCAGATAAGGGACAATTCCTAGTCCACCAGGTCAGGCGAGCAAGCTAGAGCAAGAGGAGTCAACATTTGGAGTCAGAAAACAGTCCTGCTGTGGAGAAGGAAGTCCCATTCATGGGAGGCCATCAGAGCAATAACAAGACAGGGTGAAGAACAAGGTGAGGCTGGGAGGGGGCACCGTGGTTTCCTCTTTCTTCAAGTATGGAGCCGTTCTTGAGTACCCACTCTCTGTCAGCCCCAAGCTGGGTGCTGGAATTGAGATCTGAGCTGGGAATCCCCAGCTGCTTCCAGCTCAACCTGGGAGAAACAAAGATAGACAGGAAGCAGGTGCCTGATCACCAGTGAAAGGCTTGAAAGGGCCAGCAGAGAAGCTGATAGCTGACAAAAACAAAGTCTGAAAGCCAGCAAGGACCACTGCAGACTTTAGACAAAAGAGAAAGACCTGTGAGTTAGAATTTTCAAAGCTCCCTTAGAGGAAATTGAAGTTGTCCAGCCAAGAAACTGTTGAAAAGTGAACCAAGAAATAATGGAAAGAAATATTCGGCGCCTGAGAAAACAAGTAGGAGGGAGAGAAGTCATGCATTTATCTCTATGCATTTATTCATTTTGCAGAGCTTGGGATATGACCTAGGTCTTACACATATTAGACAAGCACTCAGTCACCCATCTGTCTCTCCATCCCAGGAAGCAGCAGCCTTATGAAATGTTAGGAAAATAAAACATACAGGATGGGGTGACGTGTGGAATGATCAGGTGAAGAAGAGGAGAGACTACTACAGCTCTTGGTTCCTGGCTCAGCTGATGACAAGTTTAACAGAGCATCTCCAAGGGAGAGAAGATGCAAGACAAGAGTTGGTTTGGGTTTTTATGAGAGAGGAAGAGAGAAAAAATGCATGCATTCTCTCTCTCTCTCTCTCTCTCTCTCTCTCTCTCTCTCACACACACACACACACACACACACACACACACACACACACACACACACACACGATGGTGAGCTTGAAGTGCCTGTAATGCTTCGGACACCTTCAATCAGGAGAAACAAGCCTAATCTTTCTGGGGTGGTCCTGATAACTTTTCATCTCCCCTTTTCCTGACCCCGAGAACTAAAACACAGCTTCTTTAGATGACATCAGTGGTATTAGACCCAACCATGTTGGTGCCTCCGATGTTCTCCTTCAACAAAACCCTTCCTCTGCCCCAGATGCTCTGTCACATGCAGAGCCAGGTGTCAACTGCCTGCTTCTATGGTCCTACTTTGCACCATGTGCTCATTTGTATCAGGTCCAAGTGTGCCTCTGTCTGGGATCATAAGAACCCAGGAGGCTTATCTGTTTGTACACATCTCTGTAAAATTTACGAACTTTATGTTCACACTCTGTGTCACGAATAGTATAGGAGCAATGTGTCTTCATGTCACCAGGAGGCAGTTGGATTTTCAGTTTGAGTCTTGAGAGAATGGATAGAGACAGAATTGAGTGCCATAAACAGTTGTTGAATTTGTAGCCCTGGGATACTCTAGGGCAGTGATTCTCAACCTCCCTAAAGTTGTGACCCTTTAATAGAATTCCTCATGTTGTGGTGACCCAGCCATAAAAACTATTTCGTTGCTACTTTATAACTGTAATTTTGCTACTGTTGTGAATTTTAATGTAAATATCCAATATACAGAATGTCTGATGTGCAACCCCTAAGGGGTCATGGCCCACAGGTTAAGAACCACTGCTCTAGGGTCACATACCACAGAGGTGTTTCTAAGGTAAAAGAAAAGTAGTCCATGAAGTGACCAGAAGACTAGGATGAGTAAACAAAAATCAAGAGCAAAATGTAGCTGACACGATTAGAGAAGGGGCCTTCGGGTTGAGGATGTGGTCAGTGGAGACAAGCTCCCCTTGGAACTCAAGGCAGCAATGAAGAGTTAACCGTTCAGTTTAGCGACAAGAATGTAAGTAACTTCACCGAGATCAGTCTGAGTGGCGTTCGGTGGACAGCAGTGGGTTGAGAAAATACAGATAGGAATGGGAGCTGTTTTTTTTAAAGGTTGCCTGTAGAGAGGAGGAGGAGCGACCATGAAAACCAGAGGAAAGAGATGATGACCCTGAACTTTCTCTCGTTTCCCTTTTTTTTTTTTCTGACTCGGAAGACTAAAAGACAAGTTTTCTAGCTGACATCAGTGGTGTGAGAGATGACCCAGGAATGGATTCTAATGTGGAAATGCCTTTGCTGCGAGGAGTGAGAATTCAGACCAGGAAAAGCAGAGACCCCAGTGGCTGGAGGCCATGTCTGGCCACAGGCAGAGCTAGCTCACTTGCCTGTCTGTGAGATCCCCTCTTGTTTAGGGGAGTGGTAAGGTCATTTTACCAGCTCACAGGCACCACACAGGTGAGAGTACACTCACAGTGACTGCCACTCAGTGTTTAGGGTCCATTTTCTACCACAGGCTCTGTCAGTGGTCACAGTGTGCCCTATCAGACTTTCTATGTTTGAAGTCTTAGCTCTCAAATCTCAGATTATAGCTACATGTGCAGATAGGGTTGTTAGAAAATAATTAAGGCCCTACTGAGATCAGGTCCCAGAAAGACACTGACGGCAGACTCAGGAAGAAGATGGCCATCTCTAAGCTGCAGAAGAGTCCTCAGATGAAAATAATCTGCTGGTCCCTTGACCCCAGGCTTCCAGGCTCCAGAAAGGTGATGTGACAAATCCTTAATGTTTATGCCATCAAGTCAGTCTTAAGTAATTACAGTGGCTTTAGTAAGCCAAACAGGCTGAGCAGAAAGGCTTCTATAGAATGGATGTCAGTATTCAGAGGCTAGGGAGCAGTCAGCTCTCTGCTTCCTTTCTCATGTATTTCTTTCTTACCATTAAACAACAACAACAACAACAACAAAACCTCTATTTCTTCTAAATCCATCTCAGAGAGACATTGCCAGTGTGCCGGTCCCTGGACCCCTGTGCTTAGCCTCTCTCATTAAGACTAGTTCTTCTATGCTTTCCTGGGGACAGTTGTTGGTAGGAACCATTAATCTTTGTAAACTCAGCGCTACACTTGACACATAGTGGGTAGACAATGCATAACTTTGAACTGAATGGGTTACTTCACACCTGGAAATTCATACACCAGTGAGCTTGTCCTCCAAAGGATATCTGCTTAGCAGCAGGTGAGACCCTAATCCAATAGGATAAAAATGAGTGGGTGGGGGGTGGTGTTCCGGTCATTAGGGACAGAGGTATTGTTCCCAGAAGCCTCAGCCTGAACACACCACTTGCCTTTTCATCAGGGATGGGCTCTGTGCAGAAACTGATTATGATGGTGATGATGGCCGTAAGTCCACAGAGGAGGAGGGCAAAGTACAGGTAGTGGAAGTCCTTCAGAACAGCCGGCCTCCTGTCCACTTCCCCACAGGCTGGGGCAGGGTATGAGAACTCCAGGATCATGCGCACTATTCCCACTGCTAGGCCAAACATGAGGCCCCAGAAGGCACCCTAAGGAGAGAGTGGAGATACAGACAGGGAGAGACGGATGAGGTAGGTAGATCCTAGGAAGTTGAGGGACACTCTTTCCTAACATCTCCCTCCTACTGGCTTATTACAGTGGAAATTTCAGCCATCTTACCTAGTTTCCCATCGGCACTCTGTGTTTTGAATTAAAAGTCTCTGGGACCTCACAATTATAGTCACATATGTTCATTACCCTTACCTCTTCCCACTCTGAACTAGTCAGATGACTGAGATGTTAATAATGAGACATTGATCTTGAATTTGGTACTTAGGAATGAGCAAGGGCACCCAGAATTCAGTGGGCCCTTGCTGTGTTCTGTGGTTGTCAGCAAGAATAGTTCTCACAAGTAGAAGACATCTTGCTTAGGGATAAGTTGGTTGTATGGAGTTGTGAACATGACATTCTTTAATTTGTCAAGGTACATGCCCCAGATTTGGGCCAGTGTCTTCTTTCTATTGTGAGATGTAACCAAGGTTTCCATCCTGGCATCTCTCCTTCTCTCCCATACTTGTCAAGGGTCAGTGTAGTCACAGAACAGCTGTGTAGATATCACCCTGTGAGTTCACATTGCATCAACAATGGCATTCTTGCTTTGCTTATTATGCACAGTAGGATACAGGCTTAGAGGTGGAGCAGAGACTGTAGAGCCGTAGAGCCTCAGGCTATCCTGTGCTTCCACAAGTCTCTCTTGTCCAGCATTCTCCTCCTCTACCACTGACCCTTCAGGAATTGTCTTACATGTCACTTCTTTCAGGAAGTCTGCCCCTCTCCTAGAAGTCTCTTCACTGGCTCTTTACTTTCCCAGAGGCCATTGTCCTTTGCCATTATTGCTTATTTAATCACCTTTCTTCCCTGACTGCTTAAGATGGCAGATCCATATAAACCTTGGAAACCGTTATATCCCTGGAGATGCCATATTTGGGTTGGTAAGTGTTTACTGGGCAAATGAGAGAATCTTGACCCGATGGTAAGAGTTAAATACCTGGAGAAGGCAGTGGCTTTGCCCAAGGTCTTAGAAACCAGATGAGTGACAGGCCCTTATCCCAGATCCTGTGATGTGTGGGGGAGGGGCAGAGTTGTTACACTCACAGGTTCAGTGACCCTCTTGCTGAAGATGGCCAGCAGAAAGAGGGCCGTGATGGGTGGGGCTAGGTAGCTGGTGATAGACTGGATGTAGTCAAAGAGCTGCCCACTATTGGAGCTTTGGATGATGGGGATCCAGAGGATGCTGATGACTACCAGTAAGACTATGAACAACCTGTGGGAAGAGCACAGGGCACTGTGAATACCACTCACATGAGCATGGACAGGATGAAGTATGCATGGAAATCAGAAAGGGAGAGAAAGTGAGTGGTCCCTGGACCAGAGAAGGTCTGTGGGTTAGAATCTAAAACCTCTTAAAATCTAAAAGGCAGAAATTAGACAGCTAAAATCCTAGAACTTGGAACCTCATAATTCAAGAAACCTTGATATTCATACATTGGATGGCTTCAAGGTTGTCCTGTACACCCACTGATGAGGACCAATCCATACCCTCCAGCCACAGCCATGCACTGGAAGGTCTCTGCTGAGGATGCCTTTCCTTCTCTTTGCACTCAACCCCATTTAGAGCAGTTTAGTTCTCTGGGATGGCTCCTTACATTGGCCCCGAGTCTGTGCTTCTTCTCTTTACCCCCTCTTGGCTGATTCTCACTCATGCCTAAGCTCCCAAAGTGCTCTTGGTGCCTGACTTTGAACAAGAAAGGATGTATTTTCTTGGATGGGCTGAATGCAATAATGCATATGACCAGGAGATGGAGCTCAAGTCACACTAATTGAGAATTATAGCTCTGTTGGCAAGTAGAAAGGAGGAATACTTACTTCTGAAATATTCTCCTCTCCTCTCTTTTTACTCCCACTTCCTTTTTCCCAGGTCCTGTTAGAGAAGTAACTGCCACCTGTTCTCCTTGATGTTCATTCCCTCTCCAGTCCTACTCTTAGACGCTGGGTTACTGTCTAGGTGTGTGCAGATGAGCAGGCCTTAAGCCAGAAACAAAAGGCCCAGGAGTAGACAGTGTTGGTGAAGAGTGAGATGTCTAATCCCACATCTCTAACCAACAAAGAGGCTGAAATGTGCTTTTCAGTTTTGAAGCCAGGGCCCGGGAGACTGGAGTTGTGAAGCAGCGATTTCAGCTCTTCACCCTCATGGGAACTCTGAATCCCTAGTCTGTGGAGAATAGGAAAATTTACTACTAAGTTGTGCTTTTAAAAATAAAAACTACTACATTCAAGGTGAAGTTCAACCTCCATATCTTGGTGTTCAAAGCTTGTAGGTCATTTGGAGACGACTTCTCTGCGGACATCTCCCTCAAGACTACACTTCACTGTCTCTTGAAGTTTCCTCTTCATTGTAAGCTGGGAACATCCCGAGAGCTGAGTGAGAATCAGCCAAGAGGGGGTAAAGAGAAGAAGCACAGACTCGGGGCCAATGTAAGGCTGGAGCCATCCTAGAGAACTAAACTGCTCTAAACAGGGGTTGAGTGCAGAGAGAAGGAAAGGCATCCTCAGCAGAGATCTTTCAGTGCATGACTGGGGCTGGAGGGTGTGGATTGGTCCTCATCAGTGGGTGTACAGGACAACCTTGAAGCCATCCAATGTATGCATACTAAGGTTTCTTAAATTCTGAGGTTCCAAGTTCTAGGATTTTAGCTATCTAATTTCTGCCCTTTAGTATTTGAGATTCTAACCCACAGACCTTCTCTGGTCCAGGGACCACTCACTTTCTCTTTCTTTCTGATTCCCAGCATCTGTGTGGCCCCAGTACAACAGTGTAACAAATGATGTTGTTTGTTCTATGTATATCTGGTGGGTTAGATTAGTAGCATTCTCATTGTCCTAGAATAACAGCCAGAGATGACTTAAAAGACTTCAGGGTGTGAGGTGTTCCCCCACTTACACGTTATCAGTCAGGGTTTACATACATTACCATCTCACAGTGAACTTGTTAGTTAAACAAAGATTTCTCCCCTTTCCCTGTTATTCTGAAGTGGGAGAGATGGGTTCTGGGGGAGGGACTTAATGCAAAGTTACACAAACCCACAGTCTGACTGCAAGCCTGGGGTCTAGAACTAGCTGGGCTTCCCAGAAAGCAGCATGGGAGATGGGAAAGAGAATTCTTCATAGAAAGGGTGCTCTGGAAGCATGGGTCAGCATACCTGCCTACCACCATCAGCTCTTGCTCCGTCGCCTGCCTGCGGAAGCGCTGCCACACATCTATGGCAAACAGGGTGCTGCTGCTGTTGAAGATGGAGGTGAGTGAGCTCATCAGGGCAGCCATGATCACGGCAATCATCAGGCCCCGCAGACCTGGGGAGAGACAAGCCTGAGTGGAAAGCTGTCCATTTAAGGGCTTTGCCAGGACAATGGAGGTTGCACAAAGCCAAAAGCTTTGGGGTGGCGGTGAGATGAGGTGGGTGCTGGGGAGGGTCCCATCTAGGACAGATACAGAACCAGGAAACCCACAGTGCTTGAGGCCAAGTTCTGGCCAGCTTCTGTCTCTGCTTTGTGGCCTTAGGTAGCCCACAAAGCCTTCATTACTCCTGTTCATGACAAGTTGTACATGAATCAAGATGATAAGAGGTTTCTTGAAGTCTTGATATGTGTCTTGGTATCATAGCTGTGGATGATGGTGGATCTCTGGAGCTAGGAGCAAGAGGGTGGCTCATGACATATTTTAATCTTTATGCCATCTTTTCTATACTTTTAAAAGAGGTTTTTTTCATACCACATTATTTATGATCATTACCTGAAGTCCCAGTCTTAGAGACAGAAACCTGGGTTGTTTCCTGGCTTTGTGGGTAACTAGATAAATGATCTTAGGACTAGGAGCTCTTTCTTCTTGGGCCCATTTTTTTTTTTTTACCTGGACACTGGAAATATTAGAGGGTACACTGATATTTGAAATTTCTACCTCTGGTGTCCAGGCTTCTGGAAATGACCTTTCAACACTGGGAGATATCTCCCTAAAGTTCTCTGGCTCACCCAGGACCTCTTTCTCTCCAAATGTGTATGTGTAACCAAGTCCTTGTAGTTGCTTTGGACTCCAGGGTTCCAAACCGACACATCCCTGTCCTGAATCCTTTGTTTCCCTCTGGCTAGTAACACCTTTCTGGGTTCCCCCACTGATGTCATAATTATCCTAGACCCTTCTTTTATCTCTCCCCATTCCTCCCTTTTCTTAACTGCTTGGCCCTAGATGGACCTTAACTATTCCTACTATTTCTCTGACTGCTATAACTACTAAAGAGAAGCAATAACCACTCATCTATTGCCTTCCAGTTCTTTGACTCAGTATCATTACAAACCCACCTCCTGAAGATCAAAAATTGGAATCAACTTTGGGCCTCTGTCTTTCTTGTAACTAATGAATATTGAGTCATCAAAGCCTGCCAGTCATACTTCACAATTATCTTTGAATGCCTTCTCTTCATCTCTGAAGTCACTGGTCTGGTCAAGTCACTGGTGTCACTTATCTGGACCAGTGCAGAACCATCACTTATGTTTCCCTGACTTTCCCCTCCAAATCTCCCTCCATGCTGAATTCTTCAATCATTTGTGCTTGGACAAAAGCTTCCTCCAGTCTCCAGTGCCCTCCTTTGCTCTCAGAGAAAAGGCTGTGCTCCTGCATGATGTTTGGCCATAGCATTCCCATGGAAAGCTTTCTTCATCCATCCTTTCTGCTGATGGTGCATTGCGCATTGCACGATCTTTCCACCCTGGTCATTTGCATGTGCACTATCTTTCTACAATGGTGTTTCCTATGCTCTTGGTTTTTGACAAGGTATTCTTGTAACTCAGCAGTACTTCTTTTCTTTGGAGAATTTTTTCTGACATTCTTCAGGTTTGGTCACCATGTCCTATACTCTTGGGGAACCCAGGTATAGTCCCTAGAGACTGCAGAGAGCCTGGGATCAGAAAACTGCCTTTTAGCAATACATCTCCAATTCCTGGAACACACAGCAGGTGCCTTAGGAAAGCTTGAGGAAGTGTGTGTGTGTGTGTGTGTGTGTGTGTGTGTACTAGGGTGGGGCCGAGGTGGGTCTTTCTCATTTCTTTTTCCATCTATTTATAGTGCAGTCCTTCTGGGTAGTGAGCCTTGAAGGATGTACTGGGTAGTGGAAATGGGTGGGGGAGCTAAGACTCACCCACGGGCATGAGAGCCATGACCAGCTTTGGGTAGGCGATGTTGGAACATCCCACTCTGGCCCCACACACTCTTTGACAGATGTCAGGGTCTACGCAGGCAACTTCATCTGCAAAAGAAAGAAGCTGCATGATGCTGTACCTCTTTATGTTGGCCCACTATTTGCTTTCTGATGCTATGGGAATACATTCACTGGAGACTCCAACCTAGTCTAGAAGGTCAAATGACAAGTGGTCTGATTGCCTATAGATTTGTGTATGAACTACACTGCAAAGCTTGTCTGATTCCTTTGATAAAAACAAATATCCTTGGGAGGATCCAATAATGTCTTGTTTCTTCTCCGCATGAAGGGGAAAAGTTTAAAATGGCCTTCAGATAGATTTCTTCTACTCTAGTACAAAGTCTAAAATGCTTTCTTTGTTCTCTTCATCGAGAAATCCTGTCAGCCCCTGCTGTAGTTCACCTGTCCCAGGAAAGCCTTCTCTGAAAATGTCCTACAAACCCCACCATGCACAGAGAGCAGCACTAGCTCTTACCTGGGTACAGGGCCCGGCTGATCATGCCAGGCATGACAATGAAGAACATTGGGAGGATCTTTAGGTAGCCCCCCAGCACTGAGCCCCCCTTGGCATGGGAAAGACTCTTGGCAGAGAGAGACCTCTGCACAATCACCTGAAATAGTGTGAGATAGGCATAAATAGCAGTGGAGATATGTCACTGGTCAGAGAGGGACTTAGCTCAGTGCAGCCCCAACACTGGTCGCTATTTGCCTCCACTCAGCCCCAGGATGATGTCCAACCCTCTATGTACCCAACTGCCTGTTTATTTATTTGTTTTCAGGAAGCGCCTGCTGGGCCAAACCAGGACGGGGACATTACCTGGTCTGTGCACCAACACCAGGTGGCCAGGACTGTGAGCCCAAAAATGAGACCTGGCCAGGGAATGTCCCCATTCACAGGGTCTCGAAGCACATGGAAAGCGTCTGGCCGTGGGAGGTGACAGGTGGTGTTGGGAACTGTGGCATTGGGGATGGCCTGCATATATAACTTCTGCAGGCCTGGGTACCAGCCCACCTCCTGAAAGCCTGAGGGAAGAGACATGGTGTGAGAAATAGACCCGAAGGCCCAACATACAGCCTCATGTGAGCCTCTGGGTTTGAAATGACTTGAGAATTGAGAATGGGTGAGAATGCTGGGCCTTGGGTTCAAGATTCTTGGTTTGGAATAGAGAGAATCCTGACTTTAGGGAGCCCTGGCCTAGAAAAGGGATATGGTCTAATGCCATAGAAAGTTCTAGGGGGTCAAGGATAGGGTGTATTTAGATCTTTTTCTTACCCAGAAACATGAGGACCAGTGCTCCCCCTACCATGATCACAGTCTGTAGAGCATCTGTGTAGATCACAGCGGTGAGCCCTCCTGGGTACCCAAGGAGAGGATACATCAGTCAGCATCATGGGAGGGGGAAGTTTCCCTCTGGGTGTCTGCCCTGTGTTTGGCTTCACTGGGGGAGACCAGAGAAGACACAGAGCCCTTTTAGCAGGGAACCCCGGTGACAGACCCTTCTCCACTTCTTCTCTCTCTATCCCACCCAGGGACTATGTTGGCTGGTTACAGACCAGTCAGTGTGTTTTGATGGAATTCTTTCTATCTTGGCAAGATCTGGTCACCACATCAACAATAGCCTGTTGTTCTTGCTATTACTATCCCCAGGCTCTCTGCTTTCCCTCCAAAAGCCCACCTAGATGCCCCCATCATTCAAAGCCAACTTAGCCATAAGTTGTTCAGTCCTGGGCTGTTGTCCCAGGGCACCCAGTTCTATGAATGGAAGGAAACATAGCAGAGCAGATTCATGGCATTGCCACAGTGATTATGACCCAGACAGCAGTTCATTGATTCCCCACCTTGTCCTTGCACCACCAGTCCTCAGCAGAACCCATGTCTCTCTCATTCCCTGCCTTTGCCTGGTAGATTTTCCATCTCTGCCATTCCCACCCCTGTTTCTCTCCTACTGACTTTTCATCTTCCTCTGTATGCTCTCTCATAGTATATCTCTGTCTTCATTAGTTTTTCTCTGTCTTTTCCTATCTCACTGTCTTTCTCTGGATCATCAGTCTTCCGCCTGTCTCTGTCTATCTTTATCTTTCTATCTTTCAATATGCTTGCCTGTGAAAGCTTCTTTCCTCATTTCATGGTCTCTACATACTGATATGGCCTTTCCCCCTTCCTACCTGCAATAGTGTAGACGGCTGTCACCACCAGCAAGATCACCGTGGAGAGATAGAGGTTCCAGCCTAAGGCCATCTGAATAAAGATGGCTCCAGAGAAGATATCTGTCTGTAGAAAGCAAGGTTCCACAAGTTCATGCCACCCAATGCTTCCAGAATGATTGTGGTGGGTGTGTCACTACCTTATCAGGTGTCCTTAGCCTTCATCAAACAAAGGAGACAATGCTAGTGAGTTTGGTCTTGGCATTAAAGTGCCACACTATGGAATGTGGGCTTGACCTTGTAGACATGGAGGCATGGTAGAATTTAGAGTGAAACAATACTGTATAGTGTTTTGAATGAAAAAATAATAATTAGCTAGCCTTGAAAGATTTCTCTGTATATTATAAAGGTTAGGGTAAGAAATAAAAGTGGAAGATGGAGGAAGTAAAGCTAGAAGCTGGAGGTGGAGAAGAGAACATTTGAGAGGAGAGAGTAGGAACTGTGCAGGTTGCTGGCTGCTCCTTTAGATAACCTGCAGGACAGTCTGGGCAGGCAACAGTGGGTCGGGGTAATCCTTATGCTTGGGTTATTATGGGACTTGGGGTAAAGACTTTGCCTCAGTTAACAGTGTTGGTCCTGAAAATAATTTCATTGATAGATCTGGCACCTGACTGATTCTGTTCTCTTCAATCTATTTGCTCATCTCATTATATGATAGTTCATAAACTAATTACAGAGTCCACAATAGGATATGGGAGTCAAGATCCAGTTCTGATTCCAGACCTAGGCTTTGTATAGACTTGGATAATTCACTTGACTTGTCTAGGTTTGTTTTCTGAGTTTAGTTCAATAAAGCAATAGTAATGATTTTTCTGACTCTAATAATCTAAGTAATTAATAAAGAGTTGCTGAATGAAGTATCAGTTAATGGAAACATGAAAGAGTAGAAGCTAGTTTGGTAGTTTCTTGTGTGAAAGATCAATATTCACTTAAAACAGTTATCATTCATTTCTGATCTTCCCACTTCTGGATGGAGGCATTCTCTGAAGTCAGGTGGATTCATCTTTTATCCTTCATTCCATCCACACACTCTTTCATTTCATCCCCTTCTTCCATTCCTCCATCTCCCTTTCCTTTTTTCCATCCCTCCCTGCCATCAGTGAGCTCAACATAAAGTCTGTGGTAAGGAAGCCACCTTGGAGTTATACCCACTGATATCTTGGTGAAGATGTAGAGGACGAGAGACAGGACTGACATGTACACCTGGATCCTCTGTCCTCCGAATCGTTTCTTCAGGTATTCTGGCATGGTGACCACACCAGCTGCTATGTACACAGGGACGAAGATCCAGCCCAGGGCCACGAGCAGCCAGGTTGCCTGGGAGAACACAGAGAAGTTATTTTAATTGTAGAAAGATTGGTAGCTTCTCACCCAGAGGTAAGGTGTTGTATGGGAGAGCCACGAGGGGGGAAACCAGGGACCTGGGTCCTCATCCCAGCTTTTCTGGATAATTTCTGATGAGTCTTCTTTCTTTTATAAGGTGCTGCTGTTACCATCTATATAATAGGTCCTCTGTTTACCACACAGCCTCCCAAGTACCTCTAAGATATCTTTCATCCCTAAGGCCAGGCATAGGAGATGGTTTTGACCCTCAGCACCCTGGAGCAGTCAGGTCAGCTTCCTTACATTCCACTCAAAGCCACCGACAGCAAGGCCTCCAGCAGCCCCTGTCCCAGCCAGGCCGATGAACAAGCCACTGCCCACATTGCTGGACATCAGAGATGCTCCGATCTGAAAAGCACAAGTGAGGTTAGTTTGGAGCAATCTTGGCTTAGGATCACTTACAGTGAGAAGGCAGCTAGAGGCTGTGATTTTTGAGGCACTGGCTAAACAGAACCATTCCCATAGGGTTTTTCTTTCTCCTCACAAGGGAGTAGCTGGAATTACCAGTCATTTCTCATTATCCCTGTGAACTTCTAGGTTCCCAGACTCAAACGTCCTTAGGTAGTTTTCATGTTGATAGACATAGGTTCCCTGTTCTTAGATCTTCCTGCTCCAGATAACCAAAATCTTTCAGAGACTTCCAAAGGCTTTCAGGGGTTTCTCTTCTTTTTAGAGAGCAGAATGTGAGCCGTGGTGGGCAGGGATAGTGAGCATCACTAAAACAGAAGGTCAAAAATGACTGATGTTATGAGTATGAGGGGATGTGAGAGTGAGTGAAGAGTGAGTGAGGGAGTAAGAAGGCAAGAGTATGTGGGAGTCTTTAAGTGTAAGATTACATGAATGAATGTATGAAAGTGAGTGGGAAAGTACATGTATGCACATGTGTGAGTATATGTGAATGTTGGCTTGTATGTATGTACCTATATGGCTGCCTTAGTGTGTGGATGTGTGACTGTGAGAAGGTGAGAGTGTATGAGTACATGAATGAGCATGGGAGAATTTGTGTGAGTTTGATGTGACTGGGTTTCTAGGTAGGCCTGATCTTCCTTCATCCCACTTTGGGAAGAGGAAGTTAATTTTCAAGGTTCAGTAGAAATGTAGGGTATGGTCTTAGGAGAGATGGGGATTCACAAATGCTGGGGATCAATTTTGGAGATGGTTGGAAGCTTGCCCCTGATTCTCAACTCACTATTCTTCGTTACACTATTAAGTGTAGGTGTCGTTCTTTCAAGATAATAATTCCTACTTCCTATCCACCTATTGCCCGAGATGCAGCTGAGAAACCCAGTGCCTCCCTCTGCCCCAGGTTTGATTATATTATTCATAAGTCTATATGCCCACTCAACTCTGAGTATCTCTATAGCAGGAAATTCCAGCTATATTTCAGTAGATCCAGTGCTCAACATAAGGCTCATACCTGGAGACAGAGCAGGGGGATTGAACTCTCCCTGGGTGTTTGGATGCCAGGCTGAACACTAAAAGTGTTGTTAAGAAATGTTGTTAAGTGTTATTGATTGACAGCTGACAAATCCCTCCCTGAAACCCGGATGAGTTGATCAGGTAGCTGTCAAGCTAGCAGCTCCTATTGGGTGGATGGCAAAGACTGTTGTTATGACATCCCAGCTGCTTCAAATAGTTCATTAATCCATTGAGGAAACTACACCCCAACTTCAGAGGAATGCTGCAACTATGATGCTGTGGAAGCCACAGATGGCTGCTTTGGGAGGCTGTACTACTGTCACGACCACTTCAGAAAACGTGCACTGGACTGGGAAGATCACACTTTGGGCTAGATTACCTTCACTGGATAATGAATGACTCTACTCATCCTATAGCTACTCATGCAACACAGAAGGGAAGCACCAAGAACAATAACTTTCTGCTTCTAAAAGCTGGGGCCATGAGACTCCAGTTCTACAGTATAGAACTGTAAGCTTCTGTTTGGAATCCCAGCTTACAAACTTCTAGAACTGAGTGCTATCAATACTATGTTCCTTTCCTGCCTCTGTTTTCTGTCTGGATAGAGCAAAAGAACCCCCCCCCCACCCGCCCACCATCTGTAACATGCACAGGAGACACCTGGGGGAGATGTCTCAGGCTTCTAGGTGATTGGGGCAAGATAGGAATCCAGAGTTGGGCAAAAAAGTAAGAGGGTGTTGATGTAGTTCTGGCAAGAAAAGCTGAGAGGAGGTCATGGATGGCCAAAGCTGGGAAATATATGCTGGGAGAGGAGGGAGGAAGGTCAACTCACTGGCCACCAGGTCATGGATCTCCCGGCCAGGAAATAACCACCAACGGTGCCTCGGCTTGCACGAATAGATGACTGGAAAGAATATGCAAACATGTTAGGCTCTTACAGTCCTCACCTTCCACCCCTTGATTAACTGCCCCCTTGGTATATATATGCATTGTGGAGACCAAGAGGACAAGCACTGAGGTAGAGCAGAGCTGTCTGTATACCTATAGCATCAGACTTTTTTAAACTATGGGTCTGTGGGAGAGTCACACCCTCTTTGCTAGTTTTGCTCTCCATCTGTTTCTCAGGACTGATGTGAAAAGCAAAGGAGGTAAAGGCTATCCACGGTCCTCAGGAATAGCAGAACGCCATGCAAACTGGAAGGTAATTAGTGTCTCCTTACTTTTCCCTCTGTTCTTGACTTCTTCCAAGGGATGGGTTGAAATCTGCCTCAGGTTCATAGTGACTGACTCTCCCCCAAGCTAGCCTCTTCCTTCTTCTTAGACACCTACACTGGAGAGGGTATGGTTCTAGCCATTCTGAACACTGACAACAATGAAGAACTCTGTTTCAGACATTCTTTGATATGGCTTGGAGTCAGAACACACCATTGAACCCACCGAGGTTCCTGGAAGGAGCCGGTAGGTGGCCAGTCAACAGCTTATTTTGGGATGTGCTCTGAAGGGTGAGGTGGTGCAAGGAGGGTAAGCTCTTTCTCTGGGGACATAAGCCCAAACTTCTTGGTCAAGACACTAACAGGACTGGAATGATACCCGAGCTTTCTCCACCTTTGATGTAGAGAAGAGGCTGTAAGATAGGCTCAAGGTCCCTAGGGGTAGTTTGGCAGGGCATGATGAGAGTCTGTGGTGTGGACTGATGGTGGGCAAAGCTGTGTTGCAATTTGTGCTTGAAATGTTCCAAAGTCTCATATGTTAAATACTTAGTCCACAGTGCACTATCAGACATGGGGGTTTTAGGAAGAGTTTAGATTATGAGGGATTCTGACCTAATCAATATATAAACCCCTTTGACAAATTCAAAATTGAATGGGCTATTGGGAAGCAGTAGAAACTTTGGAAAATGAGCCCTAGTTAGAGCAAATGGGTCATGGAGGGCATGAATTTGAAGATTATATCTTGTCACCAGCATTTTCTTCTATTTCCCAGCATCCACAGATGATCAACCTCCTCTTTTACATGCTCCTGTTGCCTTCCCACAAACCCATTGTAATGGAATTAGCTGACAATGGTCTGAGACCTCTGAAACCTGGAGCCTAAACACATCTTTACTTCTTTAAGTTAATTAACAAAATTTTGTCACAAGAGAAAGCTGACAAAGGAGTAGAAGTTACTTCAGGGGCTGGAGAGATGGCTCAGAGGTTAAGAGCACTGACTTCTTTTCCAGAGGTCTTGAGTTCAATTCCCAGCAACCACATGGTGGCTCATTACCATCTATAATGAGATTTGGTGCCCTCTTCTGACATGCAGGCAGAACAATGTATATACATAATAAATGTTAATTTTTTTTTTTTTAAAAAGAAGTTACTTCAGAGTGGCAGACAAGAAGTCTGACTAGATCTAAGGGAAGAGAAATCCTTGAAGTAGAGGAAGGGAAAACAAAAGGTAATTAGTCATTGGGGAGTGATACACACATGTACAGGACCTGACATGTGTTAAGCTTTGGCTAGAACTTTCCTGTGTCACCTCTGATCATCTTGGTGGCAACAGTGGCAGCAAAACTTCATTTCACAGATGAGAAATTGGGCTACAGAGCAGGAGAGGACTTGTCCAACACACATGGGAATTGGGGTTCCCATGCTGGCCACCTCGCAGGCACTGCTGATCTCCTGTCTGCCCACTTCTTTCTCAGACCAAGCCTGGCAAGTGAGGGTTAGCGCCTCCCCTCGCAGAGGAGAGGCCTGAGGTCCATAGGCATTCCTGACCAGCTGAGACTTGGGTGATAATCTGCCTCACAGCAGTCCGAAGGTCCTGACCTCTCAGCAGAATCCTGTGTTGATAACAGCAGCTGTTTATTTCCTGCTACCTGCATGCCAGGCACCGTGGCAGGTGCTTGTGTGTGCCTTGTCACTGAATGATTGTAACTTTCAACAGTATCAGCTGAAAACACACGGGCAAAGTGAGAGGTGTCTACGTCCCCAGGACCACATGGCTCCAACTGCTGGCCTCAGGGTTCTCTGACCTCAAAGCCCTGCACCTGCCCACAGCTTTGTGGTTTTTTTGAACAATAGGAACATTGGAATCTGGAAGGCGCTATTGCCTAAGAGCATGTGTATCTGAGTTCCTTGTTTAAGACACTAATAGAAGGGGAGGAAGGCTAGGTGGTGATCTTACTCTGAGTTGGGAGTCCCGAGGCAAAGGAGAGGAGAGTCAAATTCACAGTGACTAAACGGGTTGGATGTCTGAGCTCATAGCCTGACCTGCCTCTGGCTCACTGTGTGTTGCTCAGGGAGGCCATAGGTCTCTCTGGGCCTCAGTCATCCATATACAGAAGGGCAGGATGGGAGTGGGTGATTCCTAAAGTACCATAATGTCAGCTACCTACAGTTGTGTATTCTTCTTTATCCCTTTTCCCCTCTCCTCTCTCAGCTCAAGATGAGAGGCTTCTCTGCTTCTCAGTCAGATTTCAGCATTACTTAATCCTCACTCACCCAGATTCCCACAGCAAGGACGAAGACAAAGTAGAAGACCACCACCACGATGTCATAGGCATGCAGGCTGACTCCAGAGCCCAGTGCTAAGTATGGTGCTGTCTCAGTGCTGACTCCATCCCTTGAATCTCCAGGCTCCATTGCTGCTAGCTCCTTGCTCATCGGTTACTGTCATTCCCAGCAGGCTGGACTTTGATGTCCTCCTGGCTTCATTCCTTCTGTTTAATGATTAACAAACCCAAGCTTCATTAGCCTTTGAGAAAGCAAAGAGTCCTGCTAGCATGTGAAGTCCTGCCCACTTTTCTCCTAACTGCTGTGCCTTCCCTTGCAAGACTTCTTCCCTCCCTCCCTTTCTTTGCCTGCTGCCATTGTATAAACATGCATGCACATTGTATAAACCTGCCATTGTATAAACTAGTGTGTGCGCACACACACACTTTAGAAATCAAGGTGCCCAAGCAGCAACTCAAGCAGCTGCTCTGTGGAAGAACTGGAGATATTGAATGTGGAGCTGAGGCTGAAGTTCAAGTTTCCTAGTCATCAATTTAACACAATTTTCCTTTCCTCAATAAGAGCAAGAGGAGGGAAGAGAGGAAGAGTCTGTGACCATCCTTGTAAAGCCGCCACTGCCTCGTATGTCCTTACTTCCAACCCACCAAGGTTCCTCGTTTTATAATGGAGGAAACAGACCCAAGAAAAGCTAAATTTTTCTTGCACAGAAAAGGGCCATTTGTGTCAAGGCAGGCCAAATTTACATTTTCTGATGCTTAATCTACACTTCCTGTCCTGGACTATGACAGGTGAAGTGGATGAGGTCAAGTTCTGCCTTGCAAAAGGTAGAGTTCAATGAGGAAGACTCTCTCTCTCTCTCTCTCTCTCTCTCTCTCTCTCTCTCTCTCTCTCTCTCTCTCTAGACAGGGTTTCTCTGTGTAGCTTTGTGCCTTTCCTGGGACTCACTTGGTAGCCCAGGCTGGCCTCGAACTCACAGAGATCCACCTAGCTCTTCCTCCCAAGTGCTGGGATTAAAGGCATGTGCCACCACCGCCCGACTGAGGAAGACTGTCTCTTAAGATTCAGGTAGCCTGGTTTCTGGTCCCCACCATGTCTTTTACTAAACTTTGGATAACTTCGGGAAAGTTACTGTCTCTGAGTTTAATATTCTGCTCATCAACATGCCCTGAGTGCTGCCTACCTCAACGCACCAAGGAGATTAGAATGTACTCCCCAGATCCTCTACAAACTCTGGGCTACTTGGTTCTCAGTGCTAACATAGATAAATTAATATCAGCTACCATCTATGCCCAGATGCTAGGCACAATGCTTGTCAATATCATCCCATAATAGTGACATTTAGACCTTTTAGTCTGTGAGTGTTGTGTTGCTGTGCATACGCAGGCCAGTCTCAGATTGGGGTGGATAAAGGGACCCCATTGGCCATGCATGGGTTGGGTGTAGGGAACACCTTCTCTTCTCTTTTCCTTTGGGGATAAAGAAAGGAAGAAAAGAAGAGCTGTGGGTTTCTTTTGGCTTGGCCCTGTAGCCCAGAACAACAGATATAGACCATCTTGAGTCACAAGAGTTGGAAGTGGTTCTGCCAGAGTAGTCAACTGGAATCAGGTACAGCAGAGTATAACACCGATTTATATATATATAATATATATAATATATATTTACATATTTATATATAGGGGGCAGAAGGACAGAGAGGCAGATTTGTAGCAAAAGTGCTTTTCACATGTATTTACATGTAAATAAGTGTTTATCAACTTACCCAAGTGAGATGAGTAAGGAGCTCAGCAATTGTTAGCAACATCAGAAACATGTGAAGAATAGTCCCTGGTATGACCTTTGTGGAGAGGAAGTGGAAAACGTGGCTTGCAGTCACATGGATGTTGTCAGGGAGGGATGGAGGCTAGGTGTGAGCTCAGACCAGCGAGAATGGCATAGTGCTGCCTGGGCCTCATTCTGTCAGAGAAGGATGAGGACACAGCAGGGAGAAGAGAGCTGAGCTCACAATGTTCTGCTCTCCACACTGAGAAAGGTCATCTGGGCCCTCAGGGCTCTGCTGCTCATGTACCCTACACCATGTCCCCAGCTGCCTCCTCACAACGGCTGGAGGCTAAGCCCAAACTTTGCAGTTGGTCTAATCCTAAACCAACAGGTTTGGCCACATAATATCAAAGCTGATAAAATAAGGCAGTGGACGTCGAATTGTCGCAGCCGTGAAACTGGTTATGTCTTAGTGTCACACTGAGGGACCCTGAACACTCCCAGGGATATCCCCAGGAAAGAGTCAGCCTTCTGTCTGTTCTAAGTTCTCCAGCAAAGCCTTCTCAGGAGAGCTCTGCTCAAGTCAGAAGTTCTGTGCCAAGAGCATGTCTCCTTCCTTCTTCAGTCGCAGCTCCCAGGCTTGGCAGCAGTACTTCCCACGAGGGGAGGGAGACAGCGAGCTGACTGATGGTCATGTTCCCTCTCCCCAATGCTGGCAGATATCCAGAAGCCAGCTCTAGAGAAGGCAGGATGCACAGGGAAGAGAAGGTTGCCTGCTGAATAAAGACTGAACTATTAAATAGTCTGAGGCACTTGGCATCACAATTTCTGAGTTCTTGAGGCTATATCTTCATACTTAAAATACCAGAATTTCCATGTAATTTTAACCATAAAATGGCAATGGTTTAAACTTTAATTTAGGAGTGTGGAAAGAATGTCCTACTGAGCAATCAGCTTAGGAAAATGGCTCTTAGGATCATTTCCCCGAGTCCAGCCTATGTTACCTATAGTTCACAGTACATGGAAGATACTTTTCCAGCATCTTAGCCAGGTATCCCTTAGGCTCTTGGCTGGATCTTCATTGAAGACTGTGTAATTCTTGGAATCCAGGCTAGTAGATCTCCTAGCTTCCCATCCTTATCATTCTTGGTCACCAGCTACCATTTTACTCCTTTTGGATAGCTCCTGCCTCCCATAGTCCTAGCCTCTCCTGCTGTATCTGTCATGTTCTTTCCCCTTTGGTCATTCTGAAGAGTACAGATGAACACATGGCCCTGTCATCTGTCACAGGGCGCTGTCCTGTGTGCACCTTATGGGGGCTCTCCTTTCCACTACACCCCTCAGAATTGGGGTCATAATCCTTCCTTGCTGCTAGGCTGCATGATGGGGGGAGGGCACTGGAATGAGATATGCTCGCTCTCCTCTCCAGGTCTTTGTGAGTACCGTGTCCTCCACCATCATCTTTCCTCAGAAGCCTTCTCTGGCTCCCAGCCTGGGAACACCCTGAACTCCAGAACACTCCTGCTTACTTCTCCAAATGCAACTGCTGATTTGGGGCCTAACTGCCTTAGACATGAGTCCTTAGAGTTTTTAACTGTCTTATTTTTATTCATGACTCCCACTGACTGGAGCAAAGTCATTGGGGTGGTGGTGGTGGTGGTGAGACTGCCTTTTATAAGTCCCTCTTGAGGCCAGTGTGGGTGATAGGCAAGAATGAAGCAGCTGGTGCTACACTGCAGACAGAGGAGGCTATGGACCATGGTGAAGAGGAGTTGTCTTGACTACTTTCACGAGCAAGATATGTGCCAACCGGCATGGGTATTTTCCTTAGGGTCTTCCACAACCACCTGGAAGTCCTTCCCCTCACTTAGTCCCTAGTGCTGTATGTGTAGAACAGACTCAGTTTTGATTCAACCTAAAGAACTGCAGGTGCCCTTAGGAAAGATCAGGTGGGAGGTTTTGACCAAGTGAGGGAATTACTGGTGGGGAGGTCTTGAACACATGGCATCAGATGCTGGATCATGTAGACTAGTAGGCAGCTCTTCCCTTTTCCATGTGCTTTGGAATTAGTCCTTTGCAGGAAAGCGAAGGCCCCTTCATGCAGCTGCCTGCAAGTCTCCTGTCTCCTTGCAGCATTCCTTACCTCAGTAATTCTGGGCAGGCTCTGTGTACCTCCTACTGGCTTGTACCCAGGCTGCTTTCAAGTCCTTCCTGTAAAACCGCTCTTTGCCAGGCTTTTTGCTGACAACTTCCTCATCCATAACAATGAAGGGTAGAATGTTTAAGACTACTGCCCACAGTACTGGTCACTCACATCACAAACACTGACATGTGGGCATTTCAGTTGACTCTTTATTATTGCTACTTTCAGGCAGAAAAAAATTATTAGTTAACTTCTGGGGCTTGTTTGTGTTTTTAATTTGGGTTTGGATGACTCAAGTGCTCAGCACCACTGTCCCTTCTCTCCTGGCCCTGTGTTCCCAGAGAGAGAGGAGAGAAGAGGTATCCCTCCTTATAGTTGGATAGAGATCAGCTCTAAATTGTCCATTCCAGTTGGAGCAGTGTGCAAGGTGCAAAGGAGGCTAAACTGGGTGCAGTCCCACCTGCCCCCGGGTCTGGGTCTTGGTTCTATGCCAGTGATTATCACTGCAGTCTTTACCCACTCTTTGCCCCACTGCCTTTTGCAATTTTCTGACCTCAAGGCCTAGGGATGCTGGTTTTACATGCCAGTGTTCAGTTCAGTTCAAACGTAGAGCTCATTCACTCACTAGCACATCTGTGTCAGGTCTAGGTCAGGCTGCACCATGAACAACCCAGGGGCACTATTCTACCCCTGAGAGTATAACACCAGCAGCAACTCACGATAGAACAAGGTTCTCTCACAGGGGTGGAGGGAGAGGCAAGTCTGGATCCTGGCAAGGAAATCACATGGTTTGAGAGGCCAGAGTGGGTACCCACTGTCTTCCTTACAGGTCTCTCCCTCCAGCTACCAAAGGCCAAGGATCTGGAACTCTCCTGTGTCTAGGTGGCACCTGAGGAAGAAAGGAGACCCTATGTTCATAAGCTAGATGCTTAATTCTAAGAGGAGAGTAGAAATACATAGACATATAAGTCTGAGGAAAATGACAACAGAATAATAGGGATGTAGAAAAGTGGAGGAAGGGAGCAAGGGAGACTTATATTCTAATAACCAAAAACATACCTGCACAACCTGGTCAAAACCTCCTGGGCTCAGTGTCTGTGCCTCAGGCTCCTCAGTGGCATGGCATGGCCTTTAACAACTTTTCTCAGTGACATAAGACTGGAAAGGAGCCTGTCTCCTCCCCGAGAGGGTGGCAGGCAAGACTCTGAAATCTTAGCCCAGTCACTGGGCCTTGAGTTTTGAGGGACAGAATCTGCTCTTGTGGCAAGGTGTGGTCCCAGAGTAAATTAAACACACCCTGTCTTTGTTCAGAGTTGCTCAGGCCCCCAGAGAGGCAGGAAGGGAGACACAGCTCAGTGTGAGACTCTGTCACTGCTGCTTCAGTCACAACTTTCTCTCACACCTTGGTGAACAGGTTTCTCAAGGCAGCAATACAGTGTTTGGGTTTCCAGAAGAACAAGTTTTGGGCTCTAATGTATAGCATGGCATTGATCATATTATATTGTATACTTAAAACACAAGAAGAAAATATAGCTGAAGAGTTCTCACCTCATGCTTCAAATGTGATCGCAATAGAGCTAATCATTTTACAATGTAAAATTACACATGTTAAATGACTACTACATCAAAACATCACATGATGCATAACTTATATTACCTATGCTTTAATAAGGCTGGAGAAACTAAAATGAAATTCTCTCCTGTTTTTCCCAACATATGAGGAACTGATAGCTGGAAGCTGACAGAGGAAATACAGGCAGTCAGGATATTTGAAGTGGTGTTGGGATTGGGCCACAAATGAGGCACAGGTATGAAGGGTATCCCTACCAGCACTCCCCTCTCCCACATTACACCCCTCACACTATTTGCCACTTGCCCAGGGAAACTGAGGAGAAATAGTGAAGACACTGAGCCTAAAATACCATAAGCCTAGATTCATTTAGTTTTCTCTACTCCCTAGAAGGGCCATGGTGACAAAGTACTTCACAGTTTTCTCTCCTGTTTGTCCTTTAGAAGAAGAAGATAAATACCAACTCACAGGCCAATGGAGGAAGATAAAAGTCATTAAGAAAGTGTCTTTGTCCCTGGCACACATGGCTCTTTCCTGAGGTTCCAGCAGGATTCCAGGATTCAGTGTGATAGCCCCTGTCATGGCCTGTCACTGAAGCTCAGTGAAGCAGAAGACTGAGTCCTAAGTGGTACTGGGAGGAGTAGCTTATGCACAATGCCCAAGACTTTGTATCTGTAAAATGGGATGATAACACATGCTTTCTAATCAGTTGGAAACATTAAATATGATGGTAGTTAAGGAACAAGGTGCTGAAATGGGACATCTGTCTCATTCTGGCTAAGACCTGGAAGTAGAGTTAAGAGACTCTAAAACATCATAGGCTATTTATTGTCTTTCCTTCTGTCTACCAGAACTTGAAGGTAAGATCCAATTGTTGAAGGCATTATACACTTTGTACATAAGACTTGGAAAACTTGAGCTGGAACTGACATGGAAGCCTCCTTCCTGAGGACCAGCTCTTGCAGTTTCTGAACGTTCTATGTAACCTATTAAGGGAGAAAAGTAATCAGTAGTCTTACACAGTTGTAGAGCCTGTGAACCACAACAATGACCAGGGCAGCAAGATATCCCCAATGGTGTAATAGTGACACTTAGGTTTAGTAGATAACCAACAGCCACATAATTGGGCTTGAAGGCCTGCTCAATAAAAGGGAATTTGTACCTGATAGTGTAGCCTAGCCAAACACCCACTGCTACTAAGGTCCTGTACTCTTGAGAACCTACCACTGCCCCTTTCCTAAACTGGGTACAAAATGCTTATCTTTTTACTCTTAGATAATAAATAAGGCTATCATGCCTCATCAAATAAGCTTATTTTTGCAGCAGACATAAACCACTAAAGAAACCCACAACTGGTCAAAATGCAGAGACAACTGACCATGGGGTACCCAACACAACACATATTGCTAAGCCTCAGGGAACATTGAGGAAGAGGGGAGTGTGTTGTATTGCAAGATCCAGAGGATCAGTAAGTCAGCTGTGAGACGGTAATAGGAAATGTAACAAGAAAACTACATAAATGAAATCTCAACAATATGCCTGCAAGTTTACATGCCAACAAGGATGGGGGAAATCTCACACCACTCTAGATGAAGCACCACAGGTGACTGCTGGCTGCTAAGGAGTCAGTCTTCTCCAGTGATGAGCTTCTTCATAAGTTACCTAATCCCAAGTGGTCAGCTCTAAATACATATACATACAAGCCACACTAAATGGCCTCAATAGGGTGTGTGTGTGTGTGTGTGTGTGTGTGGTGTGACAATTATAATTAAAGAACAAGTCATGAATTTGAAAGGGAATAAGGGAATTCAGAAGGAATTGGAGGAAGGAAAGTGAGGGGAAGAAATGATGAAATATAGTACTCGTGCATAACATTTTAAAAAATTTAAAAAAGAAAAAATGTCTGCTGACTCCCTTGGGACATGCTCATGTATATGGTAACTATCAATGGTGGGATAAGTACATACACATATCTACATGCACATACACCCATTTAAAGTCAGATAGGAGAGGTAGAGTTCAACTGTGAATGTCTTATGAGGCCTTGGTGTGAAAGTAAGTAATTAAGAATCGTTATCACTATTTATTAGCAAAACTAGCTATTTTCAGAATTGCAGTACAAGACACAGCCACAAAGAGGCAAACAGAATACCGGAGCCTCCATCCAAGATCCTCTGAGTAGTGAGGCAGACCCCAGGTGTCTGAACTTCCTCTCACCCCATCTTATTCTGGCTGTGAGACTAGAGGCCCACATACAGAATCTGTAGGTGTGAAAGGGACCCCTTGGGGTTTTCATTTTACAGCCAAGGTTCTGAATAGCCTGAGACATTGCTGGCAGAAACCAATGTGCGAGAAAAGTATCTGACCTCATATGATGTTTGTCTCTCCTCCACTTTGTTCTGATGTTATCAGTTCTCTGTGATTTGCCTCAAATCTCCACTTTTTTGTCTGTCCTTCCCTCCTCACCCTCCCTGCTCTTCCTCTCCATGTCTTCCCCCGCCCCCTCTGTTTTCCAAAATCTGCAAGTTTCTACAACTGTGAAGTTTCAGGGAACTTTCTTAAGGATGCTGTTAGTATATGTCAAAAACTTTTAGAAACTCCCCAAGATTACCCTTTTTTAAGTCTCTGAAACTCTAGATCTCTGTGAAAGTTTTTCACTTCCTTTTCTCTTTGAAACCACATCCTCTCTGAACCTCCGAGACTCATTCCCTTGTCTTCCACAGCCCACCATCACTTGGCAAATGGATACTGGTCAAAGGACTCGGTGCTTTTACAAACCCTCCACACTCACTAGCACCTGTACTTTTCAGAGATGTTAAGATCAGTCAAAACCAGAGAAGAGCCTGGCATCTAAGGTTTGATTCTGTGCTCTTTATGCTGTTTGTGTGGCCTTTGGAAAATTGCTTGTGCCCTTCTAAAGTTTTCTTTTGTAACCTAGAGAAACTAACAGTGGATATTGTGGTATTTTTGTTGTAAGGACTGGAGCAATAGATTACATGTTTCAGCTATGTGGTTATGTTTCAGAAAACAGACATAGCTAAATGCCAGATGCCTAGGTGAAGACCTATGACTCATGATTTTTCCATGAGATGAGAAATAAGAAAATGAAGAGATCATGCTTATGTTTTGTACACCATTGCTAGGAAGATGGAATAATTTGGAAAGTTCCTTGATTTTTAGAAGTGCATTATACAAGTTCATAGCATGCCCTTCTGTGTATATTCTGTTGGAATGTAGATTTGACTTTGAAAGTACAATATCAATAATTGGACACAAGGTGGCGCCATGAAACAGGTTTCAGCATATACCCTGTTTGCATTGAGAGATGAGAAAGAGCATTAGGCAATATAGATATTATCTGTGAGCCCATCATCCTGCATAGTCCTGCATCAGATGACATTGGCTGGATACCAGGAAATCTGAGCTGTCCTGTAATAACACATCATTGTGTTTAATATGTAGACTAGTATCATTTAATAAAATCCTTTGATGCCAGAAATGTTCTGTGAATGTGTTGTTTGAAATGATACCCATTCACATACACATGAATACTTGAGCTGTGCTTACTAATGAACTAATTTAAAATATAAATAGCCAGAATCCTAGAACACTTCAGGTTTGCTAATGATAAACCAGGACTCTCTAGCCAAGACTCTCTTTGAATTTGGACTTTCATAACACTAACACAAGTGAGCCTAATTTCAGTAAGAGGTAGAAATGACTGTTGTCCTCTTCTCTGAGTGCTAGCCAGGTGAAAAATGCTTTCCAAGGCAGCCTAATATAACAGCATTCTTATGACACCTTGAAAATGATAAAATCATGGTTCAATATGGCCCAATGGCTTCTTATTTGTGGCATGAAATTTAAGTGTCCATTGGAGTGAGTCAGCCACCCCTCTCTGCATAAGGCTGATCAAAGTTTCAAGTAGAAACAAACCACACCCAACAGGGCTGCTACAGGAGGATTCTTGAAGGGAGTTGGCTTTGAGATGGGCAGAAATAATGTAATAAAGCTTTGTTAAAGAGGAGACACGGGTACCAAGTGGATGGATAGCATGGAACAGTGAACAGAAAATGCTCTGAGTAAGTTCAACACATTGACACTATTAGTCAGTATTGAAGAAGATTTTCTACTCTAGTCTGAAACAGGTTAGGCACATTTCCCAGTAGAGGAGGTCCTAACTTACAAGAAAACAAACAAGGCCCCCAACTGGATCAGGCCCTCTGAATAAGTGAGACAGCTGATTGGCTTGATCTGTTTGGGAGGCATCTAGGCAGTGGTACCTGGGCTCGCTGCATGAGATAGCTGTTTGAAACCTGGGACTTATACAGGGACGCTTGGCTCAATCTGGGAGGAGGGGACTGGACCTGCCTGGACTGAGTCTATCAGGTCAATCTCAGTCCTCAAGGGTGGCCTTGATCTGGAGGTGGTGGGAATGGGGGGTGGGCTGGGGGAAGGGGAGGGGGGCAGGAAGGGGGAGAACAAGGAAATCTGTGGCTGTTATGTAGAACTGAATAGTATTGTAAAATAAAAGAAAAAAAATGTCATCTCAAACTACTGGTCTGATGTGAGAGACAGAATGGGGAGTTTCCACAGGAGGTGGCAAGCTCTGCAGCCCAGGGAGGAGAGGAGGCAGGAAGGGGACCCCCGAATCACTTGGGAAATGTTTGATGAAATTGTAGTGGTTTATACTACCATGGCAACTTGGAGGCAGCACTCCACCAACCTAACAATTTAGCTGTATTTTTGGCCAGATTTTTTTTTTTTGACAAATATACTGAGTCATCCAAACAAATCCTTTGCTAAAGAGTCATCAGATGGATCACAGTAGATAATCTTTTTGAAGTGTGCTTGGATGCGTTTGGCAAGTATTTTATTGAGGATGTTTGCATCTATGTTTATAAGGAATATTGGTTTGTAGTTTTCTTTTTATGTTGTGTCTTTGTGTGGTGTGTGTATCAGGCTAATTGTGGCTTCATAAAAAGAATTAGGCAAACTTCATGGCTGCATGTAGAAGACTATAAATAGATCTATATTTATCACCCTGCACAAAACTCAACTCCTTATGGATCAAATACATAAACACAAGGCCAGATACCCTGAATCTTACAGAAGAATAAGCAGGAAATAGTCTTAAACTCACTGGCACAGGAGAAGACTTACTGAGCAAGACACTGATTAACACAGGCACTAAGACCAATCACTAATAAATGGGACATCATTAAACTGAAAGCTTTTGTATGACAAAGGACATCATTATTCAGACAAAATGGCAGGCTTTGGAATGGGAAAAGATCTTTATCAATTACACATACACTAGGGGATATATACATATATATATATATATATATATATATATATATATATATATATATATATATATATGCATGCCCTGGACATCAAGAGAACAAATGATAAAATTAAAAATGGGATAAAAATTAAATAAAGAGTTCTCAAAAACTATAACACAAATGGTTGATAAACACTTAGATAAATGTTCAATATCCTTAGTCATCAGATCATACACATCAAAATTACTTTGAGTCTTTATCTTGCTTCAGTCAGAATGCCCAAGATCAACAAAATGAAAAAACAGCTCATGCTGGTGAGGATATGGGAAAAATAGGAACACTTACATATTGCTGGTAAGAGTGCAAACCTGTACATCCACTATGGAAATCAGTATGGTGGCTCCTCAGAAAGCTAAGAATAGATCTAACTCAAGATTCAGCTATGCCACTCTTGGGCATACACTTTAAAGTCTCTACATCCTACTATAGAAACCCTTGCTCATTTATTTTTATTGTTTTCCTACTCATAATAGCCTGAAACGGGAAACAGCCTTGATGTCCAACAATTCATGAATGGAAAATGAAAATGTAGCTCCTTTATACAATAGGATATTATTCAGCTCTTAAAAATTGAAATCATGAAATTCACAGGTAAATTGACAGGAAGCTCATTCTGAGTGGTAATGCAGACCCCAAAAGACAAATACTGTATGTATCTCTTATATGTGAATGTTAGCTTTTAAACCTTCAATGGTCTTGATACAATCCATATAACCACAGAGCTTAGATATAAAGTAAGGGTCTAGGGGGTGTGGCGATATTTTATTTGTGCTCAAATGTGGTGATATTTTATTTATATGTTAATAAATAAAGTTTGCCTGGAGATCAGAGGACATAGCCAGCCATAAACAAAAGTCAGGCAGTGGTAGCACACGCCCTTAATCTGATCACATGGCAGATAGAGTCTCTGTGTGTTCAAGGACACAGCCAAGCATGGTGACACACACCTTTAATCCCAGTACCAACCATAGAGACCTGGAGGTCTGTACAGACAGGCAGTGGTGAGGAAGTGAAGTGCCTGGGCTAAGAGCCATTGTGAAGGCAGAACAGCAAGTCAATAAAGGCACAGGTTAGACAGGAAGAAGTCTCTCTCTTGGGAAGCTACAGCAGCATGGTGAGCTAAGGTTAGGTGGTAGCTCTCACTATTTCTCTGATCTCTATGGCTTTCACCCCTGTATTTGGCTTTGTGTTTCTTATTTAATAAGACTGTTTAGAAATTTGTCTACATAGAGGAGGAGGAGAGGATCTCTCAATGAAGGGGAAATAGTGTTTATGGTTATGGAGACATAGGTGGGAGCTGAAGTAGGAGGATTAAACTGGGAGGGGGAGGGGAGAAGGGGGAAAAGGAGGGAAAACTAACACTAAGTTCCATTTGAGGAACCATATGGAAACATACTACTGTGAAAGTTTCTCAAAACATACACATATGAAAGAAATATAAATGAAATCACCAAATAACAGAGGAGAGAATGTCTCAAATAGACATCTTCACTACCAAGTAAACCATCTAATGCCACTGGCAAATATTTTATTGAGGATGTTTGCATCTATGTTCATAAGGAATATCAGTTATTCTTAAAGGGTTACATCTAATTCAGTCAGTCATTGACTAAAGTGGTCATGGAAACCCCAAAACAATTCAAGCTATTGCCAAGGCTTTTGGTTGCTCTCCACAAAACTGATGGTAAGACACTATTGCTGAAGATAATACTTAATGTCTCATTGAAGTCAAGCTGGTGCCTAACTAGAACTTTCCTCCCACTGACTAGTGTCCATGATACTGGAAGGTGTTCTGCACCCTAACCTATAACCTAACTACAACTCTGAGGTCTACAATATTGACCTACCTGCATGATATATTGGTGTAATTGTGGCACAAGCATTCATGGTACTAGAACTGGAGACCACAAACACACTAGAGAACTAGTGTGAAAAGTAGAAGCTGACTGTAAAGAAACTGCACAATCTCCTGTCCTATTTAGAGAAAAAGAGAGGCTGTTTCTTGTGTATGTGTTTCTCTTTAAGTGAAGATCCTTGCTTTCAAAGCAGGTTTTCTTCACTAGGCTTCCACCTTGAGAAAGTTCAATGGAAGAAGGGAAGATAATGGAAAACATGGATGAGAAAAGACAGCAAGTTGCTGGTAGGGTAGGCCAGGTCTTCCTGCTTCTGCTCTGTGGTGTCTCAGGGTCTGGCATGGAACAGGTCAGATTGCCAGAGACCTTTGCTAAAGTGATGCACATCTTGCTGTATGTCGCTTCAAAATTTTACACTCTGGTAAAATCATTCAGTGGTGTCCCAGTGGTGGTCAAATCAGTCTAGATGTCTGGAGTGCCATTTACTGGTCCCCAGTTGTCTGCCTCTGCAGCTGCATTTCACCTCTCCCCTCACTCATTTGTGCTTTCCATGTTCCACCTACTGTGAGCTTCATTCTCAGGCACTGTGCTGTGCATTTTCCTGCTGCCATTACCTTTGTCCAGTGAGCCAATTTCATGACTTTATTCTTTACAGCTGAGTAGAACTCCATTGTGTGTATGTACTATCTCTTTATCATCCATTCATCAGTTTGAAAGTCGTTTCTCTTTCCTAATCTTGTCCCTTTGCTTTTGACTCTCACTATTTGTGTTCTTCCCATAAGCAACAGTGATCAAGGATGGGCCAGATCTTGCTCATTATATCATCCTCTGCACATGCTAGACATGTACTACATATCTGATCTTAGAAGGATGGAATTTCCTTTCCAAAGAAACCACCTATTTTGGCAATGGCTGTGTTCGTTCATGCCAGACCCATTGTGGGTTCCAAAGAAGCTAATTTTAATGAATGGGTCATAAACAGAGAACACACCCACATAGAGAGCTATGAAAGATAGGAGACTCCAGCTCGAATGGCAAGATACCTGTTAAACCTGTTTTTTAAAGCGTCTTAAGCTTCCAGCTGGATGGAAGAATTTAAGTGACAGAAAATAGATTAACAGGAGAGCATATAAATTTTATTAAATATTGGTATGTTCAGAGTAGAAATGTTTTATACTGTAAAAAGGAAACAACTGCCAATTTCATGACTTTATTCTTTACAGCTGAGTAGAACTCCATTGTGTGTACGTACTATCTCTTCATCATCCATTCATCAGTTTGAAAGTCGTTTCTCTTTCCTAGCTATCGTGAGTAGAGCAGCAATGAACATGGCTGAGCAAGAATCTTTGGAGTAGGATGTTGAGTTCTCTGGGCACAGGCCAAGGAGTGGTGTTGCTGAATAGACCTCTTAGCTTTTGAGAATTCTGCACATTGATTTCCAGAGTGGCTGTTCCAGTTTGCAGTTCCATCAACAGTGAATGAGGACTAACCATTTCCCCATCTCTTCCAGCATTTGTTTTCTGGATCTTAGCTATTCTGACTGAAGGAAGATGAAATCTCAAAGTAACTTTAATTTGCATTTCTCTAGTTGCTAAAGATGATGAACACCTTTAACAATACTTCTTAGCCACTTTTATTTCTTTCGGAAATTCTTTGTTCTGACTCTTATCCTATTTTTTAATTGGGTCATTTTTTTTCTTGATTCTTTGTGTTTATCTTCTGGATGCATAGGCTCTTTGTATATTCTGGATACATATCCTCTATTTGTATGTATTAATGGCGAGAAATCTTGCCTGTTCTGTGGGCTTTCTCTTCACCCAATTGATAGTTTTCTTTGTGGCACAGAAGCGTTTTAATTTTAAGGTCACTTACACTTATCAGCCACAATTCCTGAGCACTTGAAATCCTTTCCAGAAATCCCTTTTTTATAGCTGGCAAGGGGGAGAATAAGTAACACTAACGTGTTTGAAAAAGCAACAGGGAAACATTGTGTTGGCTTAAAATACATATTAAATGGAGTTATGTCTCATGGGGTAACAATATTTCCTCCAAGAGCCATAGACTCTTAGAACAAAACCCCCAGTGGCAGGCATGGGAAACCTCTTGACAAGTTGTCTTCCAAAACAATATAGACTCTTGCCAATGCTATTAGTTGCCTTGAGGAAGTTGGAGGAAAACTGTTGAAGACCCCATAGGCTTTGGACACAGGACTTGGAGAAATCCCACTGAAAATGACTTGGAAGCTTCCGCCCTGAGGACTAGCTCTTACAGTTTCTGAAGATGCTGTATTAGTTGCCAAGAAAGAAAAGCAATCAGTACTCCTGTCCAGCTGTGAAATCTATGAACCACAGCAATGACCAGCTCAGCAAAATATACCCAATGGTGCACTAGTGGCACTTATATTTTGAGTGTGACAATAGTCATGTAATTGGACCCACTAAATAAGAAGAAATTTGTGCCTGGTACTTTTTTAAAAAAATTATTTATTTATTTATTTATTTATTTATTTATTTATTTATTTTACACCCTGACTGAAATTTCCCCTCCCTTCTCACCTTCCATTCCCTCCCTTCTCCTCTTCACCCCCTCAATCCACTCCTCCTCTGTTTCTGTTCAGAAAGGGGTAGACCTTCCATGGATATCAACAAAGTATTTGTGTCTTGGGCTTTAAAACTAAGTACCTGAGGACAGTGAGGCTGTGGAATCACTTTCCTAAACCAGGATACTCTCTAGCTTCATTCTAAATATCTACCCTTAGACTCATAGATAAATGGAGCTCTTGCCCCTTGTCAGCGACCATCCCTACCCTGAGCCTATGGAGACAATTACACAAATCCACAACTGATCAAAATGCAGAGAATGGCTGATCATGCATGCCCAACCCACAACTGATACATCTATAGTGCAACCCTTACATCTAAGACTCATGGAACATTGAGGAAGAGGATGTAAGAGACTGTTGTTTATACATGATAGGAAAACTATACTTGTAAAATCATAGTAATATGACTGCCTAAACAAGACCTTCATAATGAGAACATCAGTTGACATGCCAGTGTGGATAGGGATTGTCTCATAAGGCTCTAACTCTGATGAAGAGCTACAAGCAATAAATGGCTACTGAGAGAGCAAGAATGGGTCTTCTTCAGAGACTAACCTCCTGATAGATGATTCCTTTGAACCCTAGGAGTCATCCTTGAACATCTATACATATGAGCAACACTAAAAGGACTCAGTAGGTTGGACATGGGAGGACTTAGAGGAAGGAGAATAAGGGGTGGAAATGATGTAAATATAGTACCCATGTATGAAATCCTCAAAAAATCCCCCAAATAATTAAATTAAAAAGAGGTAAGAACACAAAGATTTGAGCTGGGTAGCCAATGGTGAGAAAGTTACTAAGGGATATGTGTGTTTATGTAAGAGGTGGAGTTAGCAAGGGGAAAACAAAGTTATTATGATGAGCATATTTGTGTTACTCCATTTCAAAATCAATTATTAATCTCTAATAGGTCATTGTCTTTATGGAACAAGGCAGTTCCCCTTCTCATGAGAAACTTTGCAGTTAAACAGAAGCAGTAAAGAGGAGTCACATCATCCATGACTCAAATGCCTACAGCTGGAAGTACTCATAGGCTAGCATTTGTTGTTATTTGTTTTCTTAGTGTTGGACAATCTAAGTGGAATCAGATGACATCTTGTATACGTTTAATTTGCATTTCATTGATAGCAAAATTTGTTGAATACTTTTTCATGTTTATTGGTGATGTGTATTTCATCTCTAGTGAACTTTATGTGCCCATTTATTAATTGGTTTCTTTTTTTTTTTGGTTTTTCGAGACAGGGTTTCTCTTGTGTAGCTTTGCGCCTTTCCTGGAACTCACTTGGTAGCCCAGGTTGGCCTCGAACTCACAGAGATCCGCCTGGCTCTGCCTCCCGAGTGCTGGGATTAAAGGCGTGCGCCACCACCGCCCGGCTTAATTGGTTTCTTTACTAGTTTGCAATATAAGCTCTTGAGTTATTTATGTATTCTGTACATTAATCTTTTGTAGAAGTAGACCTAGAAAAGTATGTCCCCCATAGAATATACACTATTTTAAGGATATGAAATTAGAAGAGGGAGTATTTGGAAAATAGAAGGGGACCACAGAAATGGTGGGGAAGACACAAGAGGAGATGAATATGATCAAAGTACATTATATACATTAATGAAAATGGCACAATGAAACACATCATGTTATACATTTAATATACACTATAAAATTTTAAGTACAAATATAAAGAGATCTAATATTCAAGAAGATACTTTTCATGGTACCAGAGGAGAAAGGTAAACACCAACCTAGGTACAAATCCTGTAATCTACAATGTTGACCTGCCTGTATGATATACTGGTTCAATAGCAGCACAAACTTTTTCAGAGTAACCTACCACATATGAGCCTACTTTCTTCTAAAAGATGGAAACCATGCTTGATACTTCCCAGATGACCAAAAGTCTCATATTAGATAGGCCAAAGGTATAGGAGAAAACTAACTGCTATTATTCTGCTAAAGGAACAGCAATAAAACGACTTCTAACAACATTCTGCTATCCCATAAATCAGTGCTTCACTCAGCCATCATCTCTTCTAGTAGATGGTAACTAACACAGAGACCCACAGCAAGATTATACACAGAGAGTGAAAGACTGAAACATTGAGTCTTAAATGGAATGTCATTTTCAAACTTTCCCATCAGGCCTCAGGGAATTATGCAGAAGAGGAGGTAGAAACATTGTAAGAGCCAGAGGGCATGGATGACATTAAGGAAACCATGTCTTTCAAACACAACAGAACTGATGCACATATCAATCAAAGATCCTGTGGCAGTATCACAGGGCCTGCACAAGTTCAAGTCAGATGGACCCCAGTGTTGAGGTGGGAAGTGGACACAAGCTCCCATCCCCAGCTAAGAAGCTATCTCCAATTGATATGCTTATCATGGGAAAAATAATTTTCTATTATGGAGTATCACTGTGATATTAACCATACTTAAGCTTAGACATCATGACTAAAAGTAGGTGACCAACACAAAAATGAACTAAAGTGTATTTTTGTAGATGTTTTTGTCTCATATCACTTTGGGCATTTTTGTCTTGTTGGTCTTTTGCTTATATTATGTTTCCCGATTTTGTGTTCTTATGGTGTGTGTGTGTGTGTGTGTGTGTGTGTGTGTGTGTGTGTGTGTGTGTGTTGGGCTTTCTCTGTGTTTTATGTTAGTTTTTTTAAGCTGGTTTGTTTGCCTTTTGATTGTTGCCTGTTTGTTTTCTAAAGAGAGAGAGAGAAAGTGTGGAATTGGCACAGGGAGGTAGGGAGGATTTGGGAGAAATTGGGGAGGAGAACCTTGATCAGAATATATTTTATGAACAAAATTTTATTTTCAATAAAAAATATTATCTATCCTGTTAAAAAGGTTTTGACAATTACCAGTCTTGTTCCGTACCATCCACTAAGCTGAATACTGCAAGTATTTAGGAAGATCCAGAAGTACTAAAAGTATTTGATATGTATTGGAGTGGAAAATCTGAAAAACATATTTATAATGGTAATTTTGAGAGTGTATGACAGTCTATACTAGCAAGATTAGTGTTTCTAGTGTTTTCAAGCAAAATTTAGGGAGAAATGATGTAAAAAAAATTCCTTGTCTCAGATATTATCAGGAGACAAGCAGGTCATGTTGGAACAAGTCTACTGTAAACAACAGAGAGCCAGAAAGTGATGAAACACATGATGCTTATGTGTGAGAGCTCATGGGGCTTTTATAGAAATTAAACAAATAGAAACCTCCTGGTTTTCTCAGTGAATGGATACTTATTTCAGAATGGAGAGAGTTAGACACCACCCTGGAGGAAACTGGTCGGACCTGGAGAGAAGACCAGCTCTGAGCTAGAGGAGGTGTGGGTGACTAATGGTGAAGGAGCTTTGCTGAAACACCTGCAGGCACTGAGAATCCTTAAAGGACCAGGAAAGAAATTCTTTTTGGATTCTGGAGCTCAAGTAAGTGATCTATGTATGTATGTTGGAGACAAGAGTGTTTCCTGAGTCTGTAAGTCTAGCCTTTGGGTCTTAAACTCTAATTTCCTAATAAGACAATTCTTTATTGTATGTGGAGCTTAAAATCTGACAGGTGGTGAAGTCCTTCAAAAGAGAGGATTTGCTTTCAAATTTCATTATTAAGATAGCTGACATTCAGGGTCCATTGTGCCCTGAATTTCAGATATTATACCATTTCCACAGACTATTTTTTAAAAAAACCCAGAAAGAAAATAGCTGGGCCAGTGTTTTAGGCATGACTCTCATGATCTGCTTACTAATTGTAAGTTATATAGTAAGACATATATGATAAGGCTTGTATACATAAATATCCACCAAAAGACTATAATTAATACTTCATTTATTTAAAAACAAACACTCTTATCAAGAGATTTATTGAAGTTTAACTGAAATGCAACAAAGTCTGTAATATGTTTAGGGTAAATAACTTGAAAGGTTTTAAATATGAGTACAATCAAGAAATTGTTGCTACATCCATATAACAAATAACTGGGACTTCAAAACTGTCTTGGTGAGCTTTTGAGATCATTCCTCTCCATCTTTTTTCTTTGTCCCTAGGAAACCACTGATATACTGTTGTAATAATTATTTGCATTTTTTAGAAGTTTATGTACTTGCAATTATAACATGTGAACCAATTTCATCAGACTCTTTTAACTTAGCCAAATCCTCTAGAAATTGATACCCATCACTTATAGAGAAATCTGTCACATTCCTTTTCATTATGCATATAATTTATGGCTAGCTATAGCTTGTTTGTTGATTCTTCAGTCAGAAAAATGTTTTTTCCAGTCATCGGCTTTCATATACTACTACTGGGTGTAAGTCTTCTTGTACTTTTAATTCTCTTGTCATTTGCTTTTAGGAATAAATATCCTTAATAAATTAAAACATTAGGTTATTTGTTCTGAAGGCAGTGGTGGTAATGGAGGGAGATCCTGGAATCGTTCCAGTCATTTAAAGATTACATTTCTTATCATGTCTCCTTGTTGGATGTAACCTGTTCTTCCAAGTAGTAAGCCAGCCAATCACTTGCCCACACCATGGTGTGTAAGTCATATGATGTAACAGCATTATTGTGTTACATAATGTGTTATTTTTCAGATAAGTAGATGATATTTCATTTACTTTAGATGTGTGCATACTAACCACACAATGGCCAAATAGATTTCCCACTTTCTTTAGTAATAGAGGAATTTTGCTGATCTTTGTGACCATGGGGATTTCCTTCTCATGATCTTGGCTCACCTCTAGAGCATATGGCAATGGCTTAAATAAAGTTCTGTATTTCCCTATTGTTTGAAGTTCTTCATTGTTTATGGTTGTCAGGCTGATTTGGCAGACAGACACAGTGAATTAGCTCATGTCTATGACTTTAAGGTAATGTGTGCTTAACTCATAAAATGCAGGATAACCAGGTATGTTTGAAGTAATTTATTTGTCTAAATATACCATATCTAAATATTTGATTGTATTTTTATAAAAATTCATCATTTGTTTAAAATTAAAATTTAAATATATACCATGGTTTTGCATAAAGGGCAAATTTAGAGTAAAATTTGAGTTTCGATTTATCAAGGGCCAAAATTTTCCCTATTTATTTATTCATTTATTTATTTACTTACTTATTTACTTTTTATTAGTCTTTTGTGACTTTCTAGTTTTGTGTGAATTTTGATCATATTCATTCCCCAAATCATCCCATGTCCATCCCATCCCTGTTTATTCAACTTTGTGTCCATTTTTAAAAACTCTTCAAGATCAATTTTATACTCTCCAGATACTCTTGGAATTTAGTCCTCCCCTGGAGTGTGGTCAGTTTTCATATGCGTGTCCTCTTTGAGAAATCTAGCCCTTTCTTTCCCTGAAGCTACTAACTGCTGATTACTCCATGCCTAGGGGTGGGATTGTGTACCCAACCTCCTTCTACATTTGGCATGGATAGAGTTTGCACAGGTTTTATGCATGCTGTCTTAGGTGCATATGCAGAAGAGTATCCAAAGGATATCCAAAAGTATCTCCTTGTGGTCATCTACCACCTCTGGCTTTTATACTGTCTCTGGCCCCTTTTAAACAATGATCTCTGAGACAAGAGAGGGGGAGCAGTGAGGAATATATATTCCCTTTAGGGCTAATCATTTTTCAGTTTCTTATTTTCTGCACCTTAACCGGTTGTAGTTATCTGTGTTAATCACTATCTATAGAAGCTTCTTAGATGATGAATGTGAAATGTATTGTTCAATGAGTACAAGGATAAGTCATTAGGAGTCACTTCAATATTATGTCAATTTAGCAGCATAATAGATTAGGTTTTCCCTAAAGTCTAGGCCTAACTATACCTGAGTCACAGAACATGATGAAGTACAAGAGTTTGAACCAATGGGATAAAAGTATTGTGAAGAGTTCTCCTTATCAGAAGCAGGTGTGAGAACACAGGCATTCTATCAGACACTGGCAAGCCTTGCTCTATAAAAGGAAAAGTATTAAACTTTTCCCTTTTTATACTTATTAAGAATGTCTATCTAGCCAATCTATGCCTATGTCCACTCTATGCTCTATGACCACTTTCTAGTCTCATTTCCAGATATGATGAAGCTTAAGTTCTCTTACATTTCTGGATACTGTGGATACTTGCTGTTTCTGCAAGTGATGATGTCTTCAGGTAAGAAGTTTATTTATTATTTTCACTTACCCTTTCCTTTAAAAACCCTTTCAAAGTTCCTTTGACCATTTCATACATGTGCATAGTGAACTTAAGTTCTGTTTACCCCATTCCCTGTTTGCACCCCTCCCTTCTCCTGATGACGCCTTTATTCTTTCCAACAAGTCCCAGTTCTACTTCCACCCTCTTTTTGTGTGTGGCCCTTTCAGTGTTTTAAAATTGCCTGTATGAGATTGGGTTAAAAGTTATTTATTAGGACACAGGCAACTTACCACTGCTACAACACTGAAAAAGGGATAGCCCCTCCTCCAGAAACCATTAAGTGGCAACAGACTCTCGGGCGTGGGTAGGGACTTCTGAACTGCTCCTCCACCAAGAGTGTAATATTGATGCATTTGGTAATGTGCAGCCCTTGTGTCAGTAACCACTGTCATACTGGCGTGAGTGCAGCATCTGTCATATCCAGAAGGATTTGACTCTTTACTCTCTGTGTCCCCTTTGCTTCAGTGTTCCCAGAGTCTTGAAGTGGATGACACAGATGTCCCATTTAGTGCCCAGCACTCCACCATCACTTATTCTCAGCATCCTGGCCAGTTGTGGGTTTCTGCATTAGCAGCCGCCCACTGCAACACAGAGCTCCTTTGATGAAGGCAGAGCTCAACACTAATCTCAGATGGAGGAAAGGACTTGAAGATGACTCATTTACTCTTTTCTAATTAGTTTTGGCTGTGGGAGAAATCTAAGATAAACTTCCAGTGATTCACCCTGTATCCAAGGAGCAGAAAGTTGTCACTCCATTGTTAGAACGAGTAAAATACTGAAAACAACAAAACATCCCTGGAAATCAGAAAGTCATTGTAGCTCCATAAAAGTGAGGTGACTAGGAGACCAGGAGTCAAAATAAATACCTCATTTTAAGCTGTTTCTCTAAGGGAATCCATCACAGTTCCCAGCAAATGACTAATTCTAAGGCTCTGGAAAGTTCCAAAGTAGTTGCATCAGACAGATTCTTCCTCCATATGACTTTTTTTTTTTTTAAATGGGAGACACAAGTTGTTGCTTCTTGCTCTACCATCTTCCCAAATATATCTTTTAAGGTACAATAAAAGTACTGGGTTTTAAAAAATAAAACATAGATGGACTATAGGGAGTATAGTCAGAGCTGAACATTTGGATCAACTAGGTATGTTTTATTAAACAGTAAGAGACAGGGGTGGTTTTGGCTTCAGACTTATTTTGGTATTCTTTGTTCTTCCACAGAGAAATTGATGGTAACTACTCCCACAAGACATGTGCTAGCTAGAGTAGGAGGCCATACTGAGCTCAGCTGCCAGGTGACCCCACCACACAGTGTGGAGTATATGGAGGTGCACTGGTTCAGGAGTGGCCATTCCCAACCTGTTTACCTGTACAGAGGTGGCCATGGAGTGAATGGAGAAGCTGCACCTGAATATGTGAATCGCACAGAGTTTGTGAAAGATGCCATTGGGAAGGGCAGAGTGGCCCTCAGAATTCACAATATCAGCATTTCTGATGACGGGCTTTACCAATGTTTATTTAGTGATGATAGTGGCTTCATTGATGTGGCCAGCATGAACCTCAGTGTAACTGGTAAGTTATTTGTAGAATAACTGTCCTTGTGCCCAAGAAACTGAAATACATGAATTATCTAGGAAGTTTTTTAAATATATTTTAAGTATTAAAGTCTTATTATTCATTTAAAATAAATATTATATATTTATTTTTAAAATAACACCAAAACACTGAGGCACCCATATAGCCTAATCCCTGTCATCTTTTAGCTCCAATGATGTAATAGTTCTTTTAAAATTTTTCTTTTATTTATTGACATTATAATACAATTACATAACTTTCTTCTCTGTTTCCTTCAAACCCTCCCATAAATGTCTCATAGCTCTCTTTCAAATTTATGGTGCCCTTTTACAATTAGTATTGTTATAGACACACAAACATATGCACATATATACACACATATATTCCTAAATATATAGATATAACCTGTTCAATCTGCATGCGACTTATATGTAAGATTGTTTTCTGAGCTGACCGATTGGTATTGGGTAAGCAATTGGTGTGCTCTTCACAATATTCCTTAGCTGTCTTTGTATATGGTGTGGGACTTCTGGGCTTCCATCACACTCCCCACCAGGCCACTTTGGCATGCCTATTGTTGTCCTGGTTCAGCTCATATTTAGGCAATCATACCAGTGAGACTTAATGGGTGTAACTTCTTATCTTACTAAGAAACACAGTCCCATCAAATTTCCTGATTCTCTGACTTTTACAATCTTTCTGTCCCTTCTTCTGCAATGTGTCCTGAGCCTTAGGTTATGAGAGTTGTTTTGTGGATCTATCTGTTAGGACTGGGCTCCACAATTCTTCATTTTTATTGGTATGGTTTTATGTAATGATCTCTGTCTGTTGTAAAGAGAAATTTCTTTGATGAGGGGCAAAGCAAAAGACTACACTTATCTATGGGTAAAAGGACAAATATTTAGAATGCAGTTAGGCATTATGTTGGTTTAGGAAAGTGGCAGTTGTCAGTTCTCCTCAAAGATCCATAGCTCCAATATCATTGGCCCTGGGTAGTTGTCTAGGATTCCAAGACCAGGGATCAATTACCTCTTGTTGAGTGGGTCTTATGTCCACTTAGGGAGTTGTTAGTTACCACCAAGGTATATGTGCCTCTACTGCACCCTTAGGGTTATTTTGTCATGCTGATTGTTCATGTGGTTCATAGGCATTGTAGCTGAGTAGGTCAGTTGTTTGCTTCCCTACTTGAGAAGCTTCTGGTACCATGAAAGTTAGTGTCAGGGAGAAGACTTTCCAGTTAGATCCAGCTCAGTGTCCTCTGGGTCCTGTATCTGAAGTTCATGGTGTCCATAGCAATAGCGACTTACCTTCCACTTCTAGGGCCAACCAAGGACAATTATATCCTCTCTTTCTCCATTTTTTTTTTTTTTACAATTAGAGCACCTGTACTCTGCCTTTTCCTTCTCTATTGCTCCCCCACCCTTCCATCCCAGCAATAGTCTATTTTTTACATTCCCTTCCCGATTTCTCCAATTATTTCAGGATATGTTTTCACATCTAAAAATTTGGAGCTAGGAGCCTCTGATGAAAGAGAATGTGTGCGATTTGTCCTTTTGGGTCTTGTACAATATGACCTGTTTTATTCAATCCATTCAACTGAAAAGTTCACGATTTTATTTTCTTTACAGCTAGATATTATCTTATGATGTATTTATATCATATTTTCACTATTTATTCATATGCTGAAGGGCATTTAGATTGTTTTCTAATTGCTATCTATTTTGGAGAGAGTAGCAATACACACAGATAAGCAAGTATCTGTGGATTAGGATATCAAGTCCTTTGGGCATGTGCTAAGGAGTGATATACCTGGGGCATAAGGTAGATTTACTTTTACTTTTTGGGTATTCTTCACACTGATTTCCAAAATGGTTGCACCAGTTTCAGTCTTACCAACAGTGAATGAGTCTTCTCTTTTCCCCCCCACCCCCTTCTGCATTTGGTGTTAGTTGTTTTGTTAATCTTTGCCATTTACCTGGAGCAAGATGAAGTCTCAAAGGTGTTTTGATTTGCCTTTCCTAAATTTCTAGGGATATCAAACATTTTTTGTGATCTTACTTGCCATGTGTTTTTCTTCTTTTGAGAACTTTTGTTCGGGTCCCAAGCTCATTGTTTTGAATGGGTTGTTTCTTTTTTTCTTTCTTTGTGATTTTTCATTTAATTTGAATATTAATCCCCTGTCATACATATAGCTGACAAAGATTGTCTCCCCTCCTTTCTCTTCATCTGGTTGAGTTTTTTCTTTAGCTGTGCAGAAGCTTTTTTGTTTCATAAATTCCCACCTATCAGTTGTTAACCTTAATCCTTGTCTTTGATTTGGAGTTAGTTTTTGTGCAAGGTGATAGATACTGGTCTAATTTCTTCCTTCCTTCTTTCCTTCATTTCTTCTTTCCTTCCTTATTTCTTCCCTCCCTCCCTCCCTCCCTCCCTCCCTCCCTTCCTTCCTTCCTTCCTTCCATTCTGTTTTTGCTTTGTTTTATTTTGGTTTGGTTTGGTTTGGTTTTTTGAGAAAGAATTTCTCTGTGTAGTCCTGGCTTCCTGGAACTCACTCTGTAGACCAGGCCAATCTCAAACTTAGCAATCCTCCTGTGTCTGCCTCCCAAGTGCTGGGATTAAAGGAGTGCACCACCACTGCCTGGCAGATACTGGTCTAATTTCATACTTCTGTACATGAACATCCAGTTCTCTGAAATCTATTTGCTGAAGATATTTTTTACTTATTAAGATTTTTTTTACATTTCATTTCATTTTACATGCCAAACACAGACCCCCCTCTCATTCCTCTTTACACCCCTGCCTCCCCTCCCAGTCCACCCATCCCCTCATCCAAAAAGGCCAGACCTCCCAAGGGGAGTCTGCAAATCCTGGTACATTCAGCTGAGGCAGGTCCAAGCCCTTCCTCCCCTGTATGAAGGCTGTGCAAGGTGTCCTACCACAGGTAATGGGCTCCAAAAAGCCAGCTCATACACCAGGGATAGATCCTGATCCCTTTGCCAGGGGTCCCTTAAACAAACCAAGCTACATAACTATTTCACTTATGTAGAGATTAGATGTCCTAAGTAAACTGGGAGCAAGGTGGGTAATAGAGGGTAGGGTATGGGGGATGAGAACATAGGGGAATGGCATGGTTGAGCTGGACCAGAGATGGAGTGGGAGAACAATGGAAGAGATATCTTGATAGAGGGAGACATTGTGGGGATTGGGAGAAACCTGGTGCTAGGGAAGTTCCCAGGAATCCACAGGGATGACTCTAGCTTAGACTACAAGCAATAGTGAAGATGCTTTCTCTAGAAAATATTCAAAAATATTCAAGTGATGAATAAAAATCATGCTGCTTCCTCATACATATACTATGCAGTGGATAACATTCAAATATTCACTGGTTGGTCTAATTTGTAAATCAAATGTGGTGTTGATACACAAATTTTCTGAGCTTATAGAACAAGCTGTCATGACTCTGGTGTTTGAACTGGTCAAGTCAACCTCAACACAATATCCTGGTTCTTTTTTTTTTTTTTTCTTGTTTCCTCCAGCAGTTGGATTGGAGACACAGATCCATGTTCAGGCTCCTGATGCTGATGGAGTCATGGTGGAGTGTAACTCAGGAGGGTGGTTCCCACAGCCCCAAATGGAGTGGAGAGACAGTAGGGGGAAAACACTTCTACCATCATCGAAATCGTATTCACAGGATGAAGCCAGATTTTTCCACATGAAGATGACTCTTCTCACAAACCGGTCACAGGGCAGTATCATATGCTGTATTTTCAACCCTGTAACAGGTGAAGAGAAGCAAACAAGTATCTTCCTAGCAAGTGAGTATTGTTGCTGGGTTTGGCAGTTGATCTGGAAACATAATACAAAATTAGGGAGGTGATTAATATTTAAAAGGCTTATTATGTTATCGAGTTCCCTTTGGGTTTCATTAAGACAAATATTGTCAGGTACTATGATGACAGTATTAGCAGGCAAGGGAACAATGACAATCTAATAAACACACAGCTATATTGGCATTTAATTTTATTTCAATAGACATACTATTTTTCTGCAAGTTTAATAAGATACATATTTTGGTAAATATAAGAATCTTGCTAATTTTTAATTATTTTTTTATCAAGGTTATAAATATGTATCTAGGAAATGAATATATAATCAATATCATGTTTTTAAATTTTCTTTATTTGTTTGTGTTTTGTCTGTGTGTATTTGTGTGTGTGCCTGTGTGCATGTGAACAAACACAATGGTGCATGTGTAAAGGTCAGAGGATCATTTCCTTGAGTTAATTCTCTTCTGCCACAGTGAGTTCCAAGGATTAAACTTGAGTCCTCAAGCTTGCATGGTAAGCAGTTTTACCTACTGAGCCCCAGACTTAATGACTTTTGTTGTTCTTTGTTTATTTTTTATTTTGAGACAAAGTCTCACTGTGTAGCCATGGCTGGTCTGGAGCTTGCTAAGTTGAGTAGGCGGGCCTCCAATGTATTTAGATCCTCATGGCTTATACTTCTGGAATGCCAGGATTAATGGTGTGTGCCACTATGCCTGGTGCCAAAATTTATGCTTTTTTATGAATCCTAAATGAGTTTAAGCAAGAAGCTTTTATTAGTCTCATGTAATTTTCAGAAGTGTTCTGTCATTTGAATATAGTACTGAATGATAGTTGACAGAAACCATTAAAACAAGTAGTGAGTAACAAGTACATCTAAAGCCCAGACTACTTGCTCTTGCCTTGCTGGGTCTTAGGAGGTGTAATGGGTGAATGTCAAAGACCAATCAGAAAAAGCTTGTGTCTTGAGTATAGCAAAATTACCTTTAGCTGACAAGGCTGATTTAAGGATAATTGTAGGAGAAGGATGTGAGCATTGATACACACACACACACACACACACACACACACACACACACACACACACACACACACATATATATATATACATGTATCACTTACACCTCACTTCATGGAATCATTTTCTATCCTGAGAGCAAAGGTCCCTCATCTATCTCACCTCATTTACTCTTAGAAGATTAGAAAATGAATGGAAAAATAAATCTTTCTATGACCATGTGTGAGTCTGTAGAAAAGATTTGTGCGATTGAAGAAAAAGCAACACACATGAATAATCACTAAAGGCAGCTGTGATGGCACATGCAGTAATCCAGCACCTGGAAGCCTGGAGTAAGGATCATGGAGAATTTGGGTACAGTCTAGTATATATAGTGCTGCTGAGAGAGATAGAGAGAGAGAGAGATAGAGAGAGAGAGAGAGAGAGACAGAGACAGAGACAGAGACAGAGACACAGAAATGAAGAGAGAGATATTCTACAAAGTCTGCTGAGATTTCGTGACATGTAGTAAAGAGAGTGTTTTAGAATAGAATGATTACAAGGTCACAGAAATGAGTGTGAATGGAGAATGTTTTCTCTATGTAGGGAAATTGTATAATGATCACATCTCAGACGTCAGATTCCAGGACCTTAAGGAGAAGGGTGTTTAGGATCAACAATTTTCCAAACCAATAATGTGATGTTCATTATGTTTTTAAGACATTCGTTCTTTCTTTTAGATGACCTCTTTAATCAAGATGGCATTTGGATGAATTTTTTAGTTTCCATTGCATGTATAATGCTCTTTTTATTTCTGATGTACTTCATCTGCTTTTACAAAAGTTCAGGTAATGTATGATGAGGTAGTATAATTAAGGTATTTTTGAGAAATTTGATTCCAAGTCATGTGAGTTTTTAGGCAAAGCTGGATGACATTGATCTTTCAAAGTTATGGTTGCCACAAGCAGACTCATGATTGTTTTTCATCTTAAAAATGTTGAACTTCACATAGATAAATTTGAGATTCCAAAGACATGGCTGTTCTTAGGGATGGTGTCTATTTATATGACTTTTAATTCCCATAGTCACTTCTATTCCTCCAAAGAAGCATAGAATGAATGAAGTAATAAAATAAATAAAAAACTAATTCCTGAAAATTAAAGGAAAAATTTCCTTTTTAAGAAGTAGTTCAGCTTGTGGTTGGGGATTTAGCTCAGTGGTAGAGCACTTGCCTAGCAAGCACAAGGCCCTGGGTTCAGTTCTCAGCTCCAAAAAAAAAAAGTAGTTTAGCTCAAAATGCAATAGAATGAACTAGTGATGCTTCAGGCCAGCTAGTACAGCAATTCTATCTCATTATGTATTTCCACTAGTTACAAACCAAACTTTCAGATGGATCCCTACTAGGTCAAGAGGGAATGAGACAGTGACTCCTGCCTTTCCAGTTAGTTGTCCATAGGCTAGTGTCCTACAGTCATGTGTTCCTCTTTGTCCATTCTACCCTTCTCTGTTCTAGAGCATGGATTTGGACAGCTACACAGATGTCTCTCTGTGTTGAACTCATGGCCTATTCAAATACTGAGTTTCTTAGCCTGTGCTATAGTACTCTTTGCTGTGTATCTACCATTCCGGATCAGAGGTAAATGGAATTAGTAATGGTGGGATATCCTTTAGTCTCTCATTTTCCTAAGAATTGTTTCCTGGAGATTTAGTCATGTGAGAATTTCATCATTACCAGGAGAACCTGTGGTTTTGGTGACAGCTCAGAGAACCAGTTTCCAGTATTAAAATTGTGGATGTTAAGGGTTAGGCTGCTCTAAGTGAGTCCACAGCATTTTCAGCTGTGCTGGACATCAGATCATTCTGTTCTTTCTGCCACAAAGAGAAAAAGAAAAATGAAAAGAAAATATGCTCAAATCCAATCACTCACTTTTAAGTATTTCCTGTGGTCACTTAACTGTCAGTATGAATTCATGAGACCAAGTCAAGTTTCAGTGTGTATTTGGGGCCCTCAGTCTACACTGAAAGCATGCTAGATATTAACTTTCCACACTTATTTCCAGCTCTGGCAATTATCCTGAACATATATATGCAATTTGTGGAGATTAATGAAACTTTGAAATCCTTCTATGGATACATTTCTGATACGATATGGCCATTATTTAAAAGTAAATTAGTGATTGATATAATTATACTAATTGTATTGTATTTGATGCATTGACAATTCTCCATTATTTAAAGGTTTATAGAGAAATGAATGTAAAGAAAATTACCACCAATTAAAACAAAGAATCATTTTATTTTATTTTTAGCATGACTTCTCAACCATAGATGAGAATTTTATAGTTATAGGTGTCTCAACAATGCTTTCTTTATTCCTATATTTCCTATCACATTGCTAGACAGGCTTTCGAAAAGGATATGGATAGTCAGATGTTTCAAGCATCTCCATTGAAAATTACAACATTCTGGCGTGGGATTTATAAAACCAGGTGATAAAAGAAGCCCTGTTAATTATTGTCCAATGACAATAAGTACATTGACATTCAAAGTGCAAACACAGAAGTCCAAAGTGACTAAACAAACAAACTAAAAGCCACCAAAACCCAAACTCCCGATGTCCTCATTCAACTAAGTGTTTCCCCTCACTCCTAAGGATCCTATAGGAGAAAATATGAGGAGCCACAAAACCAGGACACAGACCATCTCAGCTTCTAAATTATCTCTGATCATTTTTTCAAAAATTTTCACAGATTTTTTTCAAATTTGGTGACCACACAGGAATAGTAGAAAGTTCTATAAGTAACTACTATGATGCACCAATTGCATATCATTAACAATGGACAGGGAAGCACTTACCATTGAGCTGTGTGTTTCATATGTGTTAACCTTTACTCATATATATGGATTACAAATAATTTCTCTCTTCTCTCATTTCAGTACTTGTCTTTTCACTCTGGTTTATTTCCTTTGTTGTGTAAATTGGTTTTCAGTAGTTTCTCCTAGTTTTGCTTCCTTTGTGTCTTCTTTGGTGTTGTGTTCAAGAAATCAATGTCAAGGTCAATGCCAACCAATCCCCTTATGTTTTCTTTTAGAAGCCTTATGGTTTCAAGCCTTAGCTTTACATGTTTAATCTATTGATTTGATATTTTTGGCATATGGTGTAATACAGAGCTATGATGCCAGTCCTTTACATGTGGATATCTAGTTTTCCCAGCACCATTCATTAAAGAAACTATTCTGTTTCCATTGTATATATTTGGTGCCCTTGTCAACTTCAATAGGCTACAAATACATGAGTGTGCTTCTAGGCTCTCTCTTCTGTTCCATTGATGAATATATATGTTTCTATGCCAGCACTACACTGTTTTCATTAATGTATCTTTATAACAGACTTTGGAGTTGAAAATTTAGCCTGGTGGTACAAAGGTATTCTAGCATGCATAAGACTCTAGGTTCAGTCCTTAGTACTGAATAAATTATGTAATTTGAAGTATAATATCTTCAACTTTGATTTTCATGTACAGGATCCTTTGGCTTACTTAAGAATCTCTTGAGGTGCTATACATACTTCAGAATTATTTTTATTTATTTATTAAATTTAAATAATTTTTTTCTTCAGCATTCCATACATGATTACTATAATTACATAATTTCCATTCTTTCCTTTCTCACCTCCAAATCCTTTTGTGGCACCCCCACCTCTCAAATTTATGATCTCTTTTTCTTTATACTGTTTTATACACACACACACACACACACACACACACACATACGCGCGTGTGTGTGTGTGTGTGTGTGTGTATGTGTGTGTGTGTGTGTGTGTGTATTACATAAATATTACCTGTTGAGTCCATTTGGTGTTGCTCATATGTATATGTGTTTACAGATAACTATTTGGGATTTGATAACTTATCAGGGGCTTATTCCCGGAGAAGATTGATTTTTCTCCTGCTCAGTAGCCATCAATTCTTTGTAGTTCTTCATCTAGGGATAGGGCCTTGTGAGATTTCTGAGAACTGTACTGGCATGTTAACTGTTGTTCTCATTGTGCATATCTTGCTTAAGAGACCATAGTGATGTGGTTTCATGGTTGCCTCAGTCTCCTAAATGTTAATATCACAAGTGTGCATCATAGTACTCAGCCCTAATTGGAGACATTCTATAACATGTAAAGGAATATTAAATGTTATTTTTAAAAATTGATCCTGTAGTACACAATCTCACTAATTTCCTAATTTCTTCACCTTCTTTAGTCTCTCTTTCAGATCCTCAGTTTCCCTTATACAACTACTGGATAACTGAATTGATATTTGTGATCATTTTCCTGATGATATTTTTCGTCTTACCAATCATTGGCTTATTATTGATACAACTTGTACATTTCCACCACATCCCCAAACGGAGAGGAAAAAGAATAATACCTTGGACAGCCAAACTGTTCATGAGGACTCAACCCTACACAAAGAACTACAGGGAACAAAGAAAAACTGGGAGCAGGAGAAGTGATTTCCAGAGGGAAGAGCTACCAATTGATTGTTGAATATCCAAACATCAGCCCTGAAAACTTACATATAAGTAACATTATGTGAAGTGAACAGGTTATATTTAGGATTATAGATACTTTAACTGAAATTTTATCTAGCCCAAGGCAGGCATCTCAGCCCAGGGAGCTTCGATGAAGAAATGAAAGTTCACCACCATATACAACCTCAACTGTGTTGTGGAGTATAAAATCTTGATCTGGATTTTACTTGTTTATTTTATTTTATTTTATTTTATTATTATTATTTTAATTTGGCTAGCAGTAGCCATGACAGCTCTTAGATAGGAGGGGCATCTTGTGGCTACAGGGTCCAATCATTTGGACAGGTATGTCATAGGGTATTCCCCAAAGTTTGGGTTGAAACCCATTTTTTCTTTTGTCACTATGCTTTTACTGTCATACATATCCATAGTATAATTTATAGAGAATGATCTCTAGAAGGATTCTTACTACCAGGGGAAAGAACACTAGAAACAAAGAGAAAATATCAGCCTTGCTACAGGCTACTTGACTTCCCCTATAAATTACTATCCTCTACTGCTAAGGACATCAAAAAGATGACTCCTCTGAGGCAAGAGGTAACTGGGTCACTGACATGACTGCCTGACAAATGGCCCTAAGTTAAGTGGAGCCTATTGACATTCTGGTGACAGATCCTGTTATGATCAATCTACATGGGTCTATTAAATGGGTAACAGAATTTATTAAGATAAATTGAAATACACTCACAATTATAGAACAGAGTAGATAGCAGAAGTCATCATCTGATCTGACCAGGAGCAAATCCACCTCAGAGCCAGGAGCAGGGAGAAGGGGCATGTAACCCTTCCCCAGCCCTTCATCAAAGTACAATGGCAGGAAGCACTGCCTCCTTTGGGCTGTATAGCCCAAGGTCCTGCGTGGAGCAAATACCACAATCTTTCTCCATTTTGTCTAAATAAGAAAGTTCTAATCTTTATGCAAACTATATACAATAAGATTGTCAAGTATTGTCCAGCAAAAACAAAGGGTAATAACATAAACAAAAATGGAGCTACAACCAACAAAAATAACATCAAACAAGAAAGACATGTTAAATGTCCAGAATATAGGTAAATCGCAAATTACCGGGATTACTCCAATAGCTGTCCTATCTTGAAGATTCTGACTCTAGTACTAATATGTTCTAGCTAAGATATGAGAAGATTGTAACTGTAACTATCTAGTCTTAAATTCCATCAAAAACCTGAGAAGAAACATAATACCTGAGACAACAGGAGATGGACGCAACCAACTTTTGGGAATCTTGCAAGAGCAGACAGAGACAGCTGAGAGCTTGGACAGTCACCTAAAGTTTCTCAGCATCATTGTGAATTAAAATTGGCTACAGGCCTAGAGTACCTGACAGATCATTTTCAGAAGCAGATATTTTGGAAGACTACCTTACCTTGTCTTGGCAAAATACAGAAGGTGTTTTTCCTTATGTCCTGCTCATCCAGAAAGGGACAGTATTTGTACTGTCAGCAGTTGAGGCAAAGGCAATTCTTTGCCCAGTAGGCTATTTTTTTTGCTAAGAAGAAGACAAACTTCTAAATGGAAATGTCTCAGAAGCCCAACATTCTCTTGGGATCAGATTGGTGCTGCCAGGAGCAATCACATCAGAAGAAATCTTAGTTATCAAAACATTTAAATGCCATATTCTCTAGGTCTATGAAGTATTTGAATATTACCCATCCATCTGACATATGTTTCTGTAAGTCTGGATAACCTAACTAACATAACTATAGAAATGACAAGCATGAGTGACTATAGCTCAGTAAGTCTTCTCTACTAAAATAACTTAAGGACTAAGGATTCACATTAACAAGGTAAACAGTCTGTAAGTAGATGTATCATATAAGGACAATGACCTCAAAATTGTGACAATACCCAAAATAGCTTAAACAGAGGTAAGAATGTATAGTGCAATATGCAATATGACAATAATCCTAAATATGTATCAATATACAAAATATCCTGAACATACATATAGTATGACAAATACAATATTACATTTGAATAAATATACAAAATATTCAAACAGGAGTAGGAATATGTGTATAATATAACAAATATAGTTTTGTATTTTTATCAATATACAAATTACCTTAAATACAAATATAAGAATATAAGTTTACTTTTGTATCAATACACAAGAATCCTTATCAGTGCAAATTATCTAAGGCTGATATTTTACTAAATTAGTTTACTAGTAAATACAATAATCTATCTCAATATCCTATAACTATCAATCCCTCTTTTTCTTTTCTAAAAAAGAATACTAAGTCCAAATTTTATTGTTCCACCCCCAACCCTACAACCATCCATCCATAACCCTGAGAAAAATGCAACATTTGGGACAGGACCATTGTTTTCTTATAATTACTTCCTGCTGTTTAGGGGGCTGTGGTATTTCTGTGGGGGCCTGTAAGAAAGCTTAGAGTGTTAGGTCTTAAATAGGGATAGCCATACAGTATACAGCCAGTCTCAGAAATGGATAAGATTGTCTGAGATTCTGGCTAGAAGAGTAGTATGATGGACAATCTCATCTTAAAACTGTCCTGAAGAGTTTTCAGTCCAAAGCTAAATCATTGAGTAATGTTCTTAGATACCATGGCATCTTTCTGGACCGAGTAGTGTCATTGTTGTGGGGCCCCAACTTCCTTCTGGATACTTCAGAGATTGCTATTGGAAAGATTTTTTTTTTACTGTGGGAAACTTGAACATTTTTAATATCAAAATGAAAAATTTCAATTTATTCTGGAAAGAGAAAGGATCCTCTGAAAGCAAGGACAAGCATGGGAAGGATAGAATCATGATGACAATGGTCCCTTTTATTGATTTTCTTCTGTCCCACACCAGACAGCTCTTCTGATATGAGACAGAATCTCTTAATTTTTTCTTATAGCAACATGCTTGGGTTTAGAGAAGGAGGGAGCCAACTTCCAACCCCAAAGCCAGCGTGATATATAATTGAATTGGAACCACAACTTTTCTAGAGTTAAAGAGATATAGATGTTAGATATTACTCTATGTATATTGGTACCAATAGATTCTTTCCTTCTGCTGTGGATGTCTGGCTATCCAAGGCCTTATGATTTATGGAAGATGGGTATTTCTATTATCCTGTAAAGACTAAGAAAAAAACCAGAACCCCACCCCAACCCTTGTTTGTTAACTTTTTCTTACAACTTGTAGAGAAATCACATAAGTGGATGAGCTTTTACTTCTCATTAAAGGGTTTCTCTTGTTTGAACCAAATTTTTATTAATTTTGTTGGTATCCATAGCTTTTCTTCTCCTGTGGAAACAAAAGCAAAACCCCTTCCCCAACATAGAACATATCTTGATTTCCATTTTGTACTCAACACATCCTTAAAATATACCAGTTGGTTTAGCTCAGAAGTTTTCTTTTCTGTTGTCCAATGTCTCTCCATACTTGTTGTTTCTTTCTCATCAGCATTGAGAAAATTCAAGGTCAATAAAGCATTATGCAATCTATTTCTAGGAGTCATTGTTACCCATTGCTGTTTATTTAGCATATCCTTTAAAGTTTGACTGGATCTTTCTATGACTGCTTGACCTGTAGGATTGTGTTGTATGACTGTAACAAGCATACTTGTTAATTGTATTGTAATAAGGAAAAAACTGTTTCATTTTATTGGAGATATATGCTGGGGCATTGTCTGTCTTAATTTGTACAAGTATTTCTATGATGGTTATAACTTTTAGGATGTCTGTAATCACAGAATCAACCTTTTCAGAACTCATAGGAGTTGCCCACTGAAATCCTGAATGGGTGTCAATGGTATGGTGTACTTACTTTAATCTTCCAAATTCTGCAAAATGAAACACATCTATCTGCCAAATTTCATTTCTTTGTGCACTCTTTGGATTACACCCTGCAGGTAATGGAGTTTGGTTATAGAAGGAACAAGTAGGACTTTTTTTTCTTTCTTTTTTTAAAATTTTTATTTATTTATTTATTTATTTATTTACAATATCCTTGGCTTGTTGCCAAGTGATGGAGTAATTCTTCTTCAAGCCTCTGCTATTTACATAGGGTTTCTTTTGAAATTCTGAGGCTTCTAGCATGTTACCTAGTAGTAACTGATAAATCTCATCACTACCTCATGCTAGAGGTCCTGGCTGACTTATATGGGATCTGATATGTAATATACATATACATATACATACACATACATACATATACATATACATATACATACATACACACACACACATATATATATATATATATATGATGTTCCCTATTTCTGATGATTTCCTGCAACTGTATGAATAATGAAGTTAACCATATTATCAGGAATAAATTCATAGTTTCAACATGTAATACAACTCTCTCTGTGTATTGAGAGTCAGTGACTATATTGAGGGGTTCTGTGAAGTCCATAATTCCCATAAGAATGGCACACAGTTCTGCTTTTTGTACAGTTATACGGACTTTGAACCACTTTACTTAATTCTCCTGATTTGTATCCTGCTTTCCCTGAATTATTTGCATCGGTATAGAGTGTGGGGACTCCAGAAATTGGCTTTTGTCATACAACGTGAGGACGTTCTTTATGTTCAGTCTTCTTTATGAATTTTAGTCTTTTGCTTTTGGGATAATGGTTGTTTTTTTTTTTAATTTAATTTAATTTTATTTTTACAATACCATTCAGTTCTACATAACAGCTACAGATTCCCTTGTTCTCCCCCCCCGCCCCCCGGCCCCCCGCCTTTCCCCCAGCTCACCCCCCATTCCCACCTCCTCCAGGGCAATGCCTCCCCTGAGGACTGAGATTGACCTGGTAGATTCAGTCCAGGCAGGTCCAGTCCCGTCCTCCCAGATTGAGCCAAGCGTCCCTGCATAAGTCCCAGGTTTCAAACAGCTAACTCATGCAATGAGCCCAGGATCTGGTACCACTGCCTAGATGCCTCCCAAACAGATCAAGCCAATCAACTGTCTCACCTATTCAGAAGGCCTGATCCAGTTGGGGGCCCCTCAGCCTTTGGTTCATAGTTCACAGCCGGGACTGACCTACTCTGGTGATGGGATGGCCAAACACCCTAATAGTTGTGCCAGAAACCCCATCCAAGGACTGAGGAATCTGGATGCAGACATGCATGGCTTGGCCCCGAGGGATAATGGTTGTTAATCTCACCAAAAAAGTCACTGATGTCTCTCTGCCAGTATTAATTATCTTTCTATAGTGTAGATGAAATTCTAAACTCTCTTAGTAAACAAGAAACACAGAGCCAAATACAGGGTCAAAGCCTAAGAGTTCAGAGCAAGAGCCACGACTCCCTTTTACCACTTACTGCCATCACTTCCCTTGAGAGAGAGACCTTCTCCTGTGACCTGTCTTGTTATTGCATTTCTGTTCTGCCTTCTCATTGGCTCTAAACCCAACCACATGACTTTCTAGTCACTGCCTGTCTATACAGACCTCCTGGTCTCTATGGTTGGTACTGGGATTAAAAGTTCAGGTCACCTTGCTTGGCTGTGTCCTTGACCACACAGAGACTCTGCCTGCCATGTGATCAGATTAAGGGTGTGTGCTACCACTGCCAGACTTATGCTTAATGGCTATGACCTCTGATCTCCAGGCAACTTTATTTATTAGCATACAAATAAAATCACATTTCAACACAAATAAAATATCACCATATTATGGTGAGAAAATTTCCTCATTAGTTCAGTTTATTACAGCTTCTGCTGGGTCCATTCCTGTCAACTGGCAAAGTGTAATTTTCCTTTTTGAATCAAATCAGAGATCTTTTCTATATAAGTCTTTAACTTCTTACTTGGTTTACATGGTAGAAATATCGATTCTAATATAATATCTTCCCTCTCCATCAAAATACCTGTTTTGAAATGTCTGGAAGCAAGTATGACCAGAGTGCATTTAAGTTCTAGATTCACATGATCCACATGTGCTTCTTGTATTGTCTTTTCTTCTATAGCCAATTTCTTCTCAGCTTAAGCTGATAATTCTCTTGGACTATTTAAGTCCTTGTTCCCTTCTAGAGTATTAGCCAATTTTTTAGTCCATCTTTAGGTATTCCCATGGTATGTAGTAAGTTGGAAATACTTCCTAACAATTTTTGAAAATTATTAAGAGTCTGCAATCAATCTCTCCTGAATTGTAACTTTTGGGGTCTAATTTTTTTGTAAATCTATGTTATATCCTAAGCAATTAATAGAATCTCCTCTTTGTATTTTTTTCAGGAGCAATTAATTTGTAGTCCCCAGTGAGGCAAAGACTTTTCTTTACTACTTCAAACATATTTTCTAAAGTACCTAACTTTGGATCAGATAATAAGATATTATCTATATAATGAAAAATATGGATTGTTGAAATTTCACATTGGCTTATCTCCAATGGCTTTTGCACAAAATATTGGCACAGGGTAGAGCTGTTTAACATTCCCTGTGGGAGGCCCTTCCATTGATATCTCTTGACTGGCTGTGAATTGTTATAATTAGGTACTGTGAAGGCAAATTTTTCTCTATCATTTTCTTTTAAAGGTATGGTAAAGAAAGTCGTTTAAGTCAAAAGGTATTATAGGCCATTCTTTGGGTAGCAAAGAGGGCAAGGGCATCCCATTATGTAGGGAGCCCATAGGCTGAATTACTTTATGAATAGCTCTCAGATCTGTCAGCATTTCCCAATTACCAGTCTATTTTAAAATAACAAGTATAGGAGAATTTCAAGGGCTGGTAGATTCTTTAATGTGTTGAGCATTTAACTGCTCTTGAACCAGCTGTTCTAAAACCTGTAGCTTCTCTGTTGTCAAGGGCCATTGTCCAACCCAGACAGATTTATCAGTTAGCTATTTTAAAGGCAGGGCTGTTGGTACTTCTGAGAGTTTAACAGCAGTTGTGCTCTGTTTATGTACAACCTGAATGGTTGGTGACTGTTTTTTATAATATGTTATAATATTATTCCTAGAAACATGAATTAGTCTGTATTCCCTGTCTGAGATTGTAGGAATTTTAATCTGGGTATTCCACTGTTATAACAGATTTTGGGCCCAAAGATTCACTGCCACATATGGCTTCAGCCTTCCTCTCTGTCCTTCTGGCCCTATGCATTCAATCCATCCCAAACTCTGTTTTACTTGAGATAGAGTTCCAGTCCCTAGAATTTGGACATCTAGCTCTTGAAGAGGCCAATTCAGATGCCATGATTTTGGTGCAATTATAATTACATCTACAGTGGTGTCTACCACGCCCTCCAGACACAATGCTATTAATTTGAATTCTAGGCTTTGGTCTTTGTTCATTTATGGAAGTCTGCCAAAATATTCATTTTATTGTGTTCTTTGTAACTTTTAATTCATCCATCAGGACTATTATATCATCAGTGCAGTATTGCTCTTTACATTAGACACTGGGTTATCTAATTGTCCTGGAGAGGAATTTTCTCCACAGTGGCTGGAAATGTTTGGACCACGTTTGATTTGGGGGCCTGCAAAAGGCCTCCTGAGTTGTTTACTGTTGGTAAAGGGTTGCCTTGTATATCTATTATTGATCTGCACTCATTGGTTCAATGTTGGCCTTTGCCACATCTTGTACATAAGCCAGAAGTTTGGGGTCTCCTGTTTGAGTTATTTCTAGAGGGAGTATTACTTTTAGGAGCACCTCTTGTACAGTTTCTATTTATATGACCTCATGTACCACAGTTAAAACATTTGGTACCCTGAGTCCTTCTTCCACCTTTGGAAATTGCTTCTCCTATCCAAGCCTCATTACTATATTTAAGAGACTCAACACTGATGGTATACTGAATCCATTCTTCCAAAGGAGCTGATCTGACCTTTAATGGCATAAATATTCTTTTGCATTCTGTATTAGCATTGTTAGACACCAAGGATTCAATACTTGTCTTAATTCTTTATCTGATACAGCTTTTTTTTATAGCTGTGGTCAGCCTTTATAAAAAAAATCAGTAAAAGGTTCTCATGGTCCTTGGAATATCTTTGTGTATAACTCATTTGATTTACCTGGTTCTGGAATTTCCCCCAAGCATTTGGTGCTGCTGTATGGCATAGGGATATTGTATGCTCATCATAAGTGGTTTGTACATTTCTATCAGTGAAATGTCCCTCACCAAGAATCCTATCTTGGGAGATCACAAAACCTGTGGACTTGCCCTGTTGTTCTAGAATGCTTGCTTCCTCTATCAACCAGCTTTTCTATTGTGTCTGCTGGCTGTATTCTAGAACAACTGAGATTAACTGATTCCAATTATCTGGTATGATTTTTTTGTGGTAGACCACATATTTAACATCTGTTTTACATATGTTGAGTATATATCATAGGTGGCCACCGAGTCCTTAATGGTTTTTAAATCTATCATAGGAATAGGTTGCAACCTATATTCTACATATGGCTCAGGATTTCTATCATCTGCTGGACTCTCATGGATGATGACAAGATAAGCCATTGTATGAGAGCCATCTGGAAATGTTATGACTTGTATGGCCTTGCCCTTCTGCGTATTAGGTCCCTTGTCATTTTTACTGAGAGTTTCTTCTAGGGCTTGCAGACAAGCATCTAGGGTCTGTTCTAGAGAATGGACCTTCTCTGTTGTAAGAGATTCCAGTGATTTCATGGAATCATGCAACTTTTTATGTTCTTTTGAAACACATGATTCCATAGAACTTATTTTATCAGTGAATGATAATCTTTCTTTCTTATAAAGTATCTGAGTAGCAACAACTTCACCCTGGAGAGCTATTGTTCTATCCATTAAGTATTCATATTTATTATCAAGAATATCAAATATGTTTGTACATTTATTATTAATGGACTGATGTTCTTGTAGTAAGTTAGCAGATTACAAACTAAGGAGTCTGTTATGTAAGCCTTTATTACTACCTTGTTAATCTGGGGTAGTAAATTCCAGAGAAAGAAACTTTTTATGTAAATCTTCATTGCTACCTTTTAAATCCTGTATCAGTTCCAATAGTGACTCTTTTTTGTTATTATTATTTTTTCAATGCTATATGAATTATTATGATAAATGCCAAAATGGTGCATGCCAGGTATGCCCCAGGAAGGTCTTATATTTCCTGTAAAATGTAATTCATTATACAGGAAAAAAAGTTTTTAAATCCTTGTGAAGTAATATTTTCTGCCATGTTTTGAGAAATATGCAAAAAATTTGTAAAGGAAATTTTATTAATTTGTTTATTTATTAGTCAGTTTTAAGGTGTAAAATTATTAAGTACTCTTACCTGGAATGAAAATACTGGCTTGCTTGTATTACCATCCTTGCAGGGTTTTTTTTTTTTGGGTGTAGTAGCACTGTTCAGCCAGCAGGTGAAGCCAGTGTAGCGCTAAAGCAGGTCTGATGCAAGCTGACTGAGGTCCCTGAATGGCTCCTGTGAATTAAGCACTTACCCAGGCAACCCCTGAGCACCAGGTAGTGTTGCTGGGACCACAACATATTGTATACAACAATGAGGCAATATACCAATGAGTTGGAAGTACTTAGGTGCAGTCATGCGCCTGGCAGGAGCCACCTGTCTGGTTGGTGCTATAGGGCTGGTGATGGCAGGCAGGGGTGCTGTGCCAGGACCGGACTTAGCCAGAGTGGTGGAAGCTGGTGAGTGGGTGAGAGGGCAGGCATGCTCCAAGGACAGAGAATGACATCCCAGGGTGTTCTGGAATTGGCAACTGCTACACTGAACAACTTTAAAAGTAAAGGAACTGTCTGCTGGTAATCTCTAAACAGGCAAACTGTGACCCGATCCTGTTGCTGAAAGCATGGAGCAAGAAAGGTATCTAGTGCTGCCTTGTGAGTCACCTAGCCAGAGAGTGATTGACTCACAATTTGTGACAGCTGCCTGGTCTACAGGCACTAAGCTGTTATATGCAGCTGGTTACCTGAGCAGGGGTCAAACCCTTCCTGGGGGGTTTGAGCTGCATGGGCTCTGCAGGGTAGATAAGCTCACAAGCAGCCACCTGCATGCGTTAGGGTTTGTCATCAAGTTGCCCCAGCAGGGACACGAGGGGCTCAGATCCACATGGTTGGGACCGACTGGCTCTAGAGTGCTAATGTGGTTGACCTGCAGTGAGTACTCAAGACTCTGAGTCAACATGCTGCCATTGCCCCTCTGTGGGCAGAAGCTGAAAGAAGGGTGGGGTCATTTTGTCACATGGTCACCACTTATTATGATCAATCAACGTGCGTCTATTAAATGGGTAACAGAATTTATTAAGATATAAATTGAAGAAATACACTCACAATTACAGAACAGAATAGACAGCAGAAGTCATCCTCTGATCTGACCAGGAGTGAATCCACCTTGCAGCCAGGAGCAGGGAGAAGGGGCATGTAACCCTTCTCTAACCCCTTATCAGAGGTAACATACAATGGCAGGAAGCACTGCCTTCTTTCGGCCATATAGCCCAAAGTCATGGGTGGAGCAAATACTACTACAATATTCCAACTCAATGTTGCCTGAGACTCCACAGTAAAGAAGAATTGGACAGCTCAAACCTGCAGATTGATGGAGGATGCCAGAGGGAAAGATCATTCTCCTAGAAACAACTGAAAAGACTGTGGTAACTGACCTTCATCAGGATATGTATGGGGGTGGATCAAACTTTGAGTTGCTCAGACCAAGGTATGATATGCCTAGACTGGATATTTCTTATGGGCTTGTTTCAGTTGTCTCTGTAGATTTCCCTATCATGATCTTGACCCCCTTTGCTCATATAATCCCCCTTTCCTCTCTTCTACTGGGCTCTTGGAGCTTGTCCTGGTGTTGGATTGTGGATCTATGCATCTGCTTCAACCAGTTACTGGATGAAGGCTCTATGATTACAGTTAGGATATTCACCAATCTGATTAGCAGGGTATGCCAGTTCAGGCACCCTGGTAATCAGATTGGTGAATTAGACCACTACTCTAATCTGGGGTCATCCTTGTGGATTCCTAGGAATTTCCCTAGTTCTAGGTTTCTCCCTTACCCCATAATGTCTCCCTCTATCAAGATATCTCTTTAGTTGCTTGCCCAATCTGTCCCTCTTCCAGCTTGATCATCCTGTTCCCTGTTCCCTCACATCCTCATGCCTCATTCTCTCCCCTCTATGTACTCCATCCCCAGTTTACTTATGGAGATCTCCTCTGTTTCCTCTTCCCAAGGTCATCTACATCCCTCTTATGGTCCTCCTTGTTTTCTAGCTTCTCTGGAGCTGTGGGTTGTAGCCTGATTATCCTTTGCTTTACATCTAGAATCCACTTATGATTGAGTACATATCATGTTTGTCTTTCTGAGTCTGGGTTACCTCACTCAGGATGATAGTTCCATTCATTTGCCTACAAGTTTTATGATGTAATTTTTTTTACAGCTGAGTATTACTCCATTGTGTATATGTACTACATTTTCCTTCCTATCCTATCTTCCATTCAAGACACAGTGAAGTGGTTTATGTGAATTTTCCACTTAATATTCTCAAGATCATTTTGCTCACAGCCTAGAAATACTTGTATTTCTTTGCTTAACTGAGCTCATGGGTAATTTTGTTTCTAGACTCTTTGCAGCAATCATCAGCTCTCTGAAACCTCACTTGAATGTCTACTCTATCCAGGAGCATGTATTGGTCCCTTTCTAAGTACAGACACAGATTTTAAAATCAAATTATCACAGTTCTTGACTGCACTGCTAATTACATGACAATTATGAGTCAGATTTTATTTTGTCTCTTCCCACAGCAAGAAAATTCATGTTAGTACTTGAGCAATATCACTGCCAGAACTGAGCTTTCATTTACATATTGAGGTCATCGGTCTACTGGAAATTTCCCTTTGAAAGTAATATAAATATCAGGGTCAGAGAATCATATATCGAAAGTGTGATGGCAAAGAAGAAGCTTTGGTAATTAGTTCTGGCTCCCATCTGCCTCTGGCACACACTGCTCTGGCTGCAGGACAATCATTGAAGCAGTGTCAGACATCTAGGTGATCCAACTGGGACCAGCTCTACAGGAACAAAAGGGAGCTGATCCAGGATCACCAAAGTAAAGTAAGTGAGAACATTTAGTAAAATCTGGGGACAGGCTCTCTTTCCATAAACAATATTTTATTCTATTCTTTCTCTCTCTGTGCTTCATGGGAGGCTCTCAGTCCCTAAATTTCCTGTCACTTGACCTACTTCTGAAGATTAGTGAGATCTAGGGAGTCAGAAGGATTGAGTAATAGTCACCCAGAGGGGAGAAACTTTTCTCGTTTCCTTTAAGTGACAGCGGAAACTCAGTCTTGAAACATCAACTCTCAACAAATAGTGACTTACTCCCTGGAGTGTGATTTGATAAGGAATAAAGAAAGATATTGCTATTAACGTTTTTTTTTTCCCAGAATAGATCTCATTCCATAATATTCTTGTCAACAAGAATACTATTTGTGCATTATAGCTGCTTGCAAATAACAAAAAAAAAAAAAAAAAAAAAAAAAAAAAACAGAAAATACCTTATAGTGAGGTGACCATGATGACTTTAAAGAACTGGAAAGAAGACTTTAAGGACAACACAAAGAAATTACAGTGTTCAGGGAGATGCCATGTTAATGGCCCTGACATAATAGAACAGATGTATCCTACTATACAAAATGTACACTGCCTACATTTTGATGAAGCACTTTTAGCAAGTCCAAAACTTTTGAGATGAAATCATGAGATGCTTTCAGCTCAGCTATCTTCAAAACTCAAGAAGGATATTTTAAATATATATGGTTTTGCTTAAAACAAATACATAGAAGAAAGGGATGGATAGGCACTGTTCCCCTCAAATCAGGAAAATCAGTAAGATCTTATGGGAATAAAGTTACACATCTTTTCTTTTATGCCTGATTCACTTTTTTGGTGAGGCAAATATTATTTATATTAACTTGTTTATTCCCTATTGACATATTAGCTTTCTGTCTGAATACTTAAAAAAAATCAAACTCCTTCCCTGTCATTGTGTACAGCCAGAGTCAGTCTATTTAGTAAACACCCTCCACCCACCCCCCACCATACACACCTTAACTGGGCATGGAATACCCAAGTGTTTGCCAGATTAACACTGTCAACTGTGAGGATAATTGTCTGCAGTTATCATCAACAACCTCATGAGGTAGGTGTACACATAGGGCAAAGACTGTGTCAAGGTCTGAGACATTGATACAGATGTGTTGCTTTGGCAACCAGGGACTCATCTCTCCACTGAATAGTTTGAATAGAAGTAATTACATCTTTACATCTTTCCTACAAATTGCTACCTGATGGTTGTACTCTCATTTGGGGATGGGAAGCCAGAGCTCTGTCAATGTGAGATCTGGCAACTCCAACCCCACACATGAAGGCAGAGCTGATGTCCACAGCCCCTGTTTGTGATGCTCTAGCCATCAGTCCAGACTCCAAGGACTGTTTCTCATGCAGCAGTAGCAGCATACAAATGTGGGACATGTACAAGTAGACACCAACCTAAGACCACACAGGTATAATCAGCTCATTTCTCATGATGCATCAAGTTTTGGAATGGCAGTTTGGACAACATGTTTAGGTTCTGGGACCTGCACTAGGGACATTAGCTGCATGATTGCCTCACAGATCTTGTATCTGGGATGCTCTCTCACATTTTGTTATAGGCAAGGGAAGCAGCAACATGGAAGTGCTGCACATGAACAAACCATAGAAGTACCATCTGCATCTCCTAGAGAGCTGTGTGTGGTCCCTAAAATTTTCTTATTGTGGTAAGTGCTTTGTGGGTGCTGGACAATATCACCTCCTCAGGGCAGACTTGCTACTGAATCAGTGTAATCCAATCTAGGGAATTTTCTTCAGTGCTTGGCTGGGATATCTTTATGGATTATAAATATACAGTCACTGGTCCTGGGAATATATAGATTGCTTTGTATGAAATCATATACTGAAAATACTATGTTTTTTCATTTATAGTTAAATTTAATAAAATGTTTTGAATTTAGAGGGCTAGGAAAGCCATCTTTAAAAGAAAAGGAAAGAAAAACAAAATACCCAGAGTAACCTGCTTCCACACATTGGCACAGAACTGCCTAAGGATGAGTAGAGGCAAAGTATCTATCTATGGTCACCTGTCTACTCACCATAAACAAATGGAACATGACAACTGCAAAGGCAGAGGCCAGGGGTGTATGGTGGAAGAGGGGATGTGGCCACAGCTCCCTCATTCTGGGGCATTTGTCACATATGTTTATGTCTTACCCAACTGATAGCTTACCTCACTGCCCCCTTGCAGTTCACCTTGTTTTTGAATACTTTATAGTGCAGTGGTGTCACCAATGAATTTGTGTCCTCATTTTACATCTCCTGACATTACTTCTTGTACTTTTATTGGTGAAAATGTAAAACTTGTAAGCATATTTGGCTTATTACAATAAACCTTTAGAACCATAGAAAATAATTTGGCCAGCCAAAGGTGCCCAGGTTGTGCATGCTGTCACAACTGCTGTGAGTCCATTTGCCGTGCTATGTCTGTAAAACATTGATCCATAGTAGCTGTCTACTATCTTAAGCTCAAACCAAACAAAATCCAAGCATGGAATGGGGAGCTGGGCCTCAAGTCCCAATAGTATCTGAAAAGGCATTGGCAATTGATAGCAGCTGAGAAAGAGAAAGTTGGTTTTCTTTAAGGGTGTAGTCTCTGGAAAGTAAATTGTGGTACAATGGAAGGTACCACACTCAAGATTATATGGGCAGCTTAAACTGGACTGAATGGGTTAACAAGAGAGAGAGGGAGAGAGAGAGAGAGAGAGAGAGAGAGAGAGAGAGAGAGAGAGAGAGAGAGAGAGAGAGAGAAAGACAGACATACAGAACACAAAGGTGGGTAGGGAAGGGGGATAGAACATTTAAAAATTGAGGAATGGGTGAATACAATAAAAATATATTGTATGGTATTCTCAAAAATTAATAAAAATATTTTTAAAGCTTCCTTAATTACATGTAAAATAAAATTTCCACCTATTATTTTAAATGTATTGTTCAGTAGCATTAAATATATTTATATTACTATACAACCATCATCATGGTCTCTCTCTAGAATTTTGTATCTCTCTAATTTGAAACTCTACCCCCATGAAAGCACTAGCTCATTATTGTTCAAATAGCTTTTTACAAATCAGCATAGAATGAAATGTGAATGGTCAAGATCTAAGTGAGAATGAAATTTGCAGGCTTCTTTAGCAATGTTCTAAAGTACAGGTTTTTTCTTTCTATAGGAATATCACTTTCATTCTAACTCTGCAAATATTTAAATATTTGGCTTTCCCTCAGTTGTTTTTACAAAATAACTCAAAGAAGTGTCTATGGATAAGGAAAGACATTATTCATCACAGTCAACTTTGGCTTTGGCCTAGTCCACAGCTCAGACTTGTCCATTGGGTGCTTGAAAGTTTGCCTTATCACCATGGCAGACCTCCAGTTCTATAAGAAGTCATAAGCCTGTGGTACTTTACTACATTTCTGGCCTGAAATTTAAACTGTTGCCTCTAGTATTACTTAAAATAACTGTGCCAAGATGTGGAAATAATGGGTATTTAAAAACAGCTTTTATAAAGTAGGCTAGTTACTGAACTTTAAATAGTGTATTATAGTACTTGCACATTTGGTGTTGACATGTGGATTCTTCTTTAAATATTTGTTTCATTTTTATTGTGTGTGCATTTTCTGCTCTTTTATATGGTTCATGAGTACAGATGTCTACAGAGGCTAGAAGAGGGTATCAGATCCCTTGAGTTACAGGCAACAGTGAGCCACTTCAATTTTCCATTGACTAATGGTCAAGGTACAATTTTGGCCTTCAACCACTCTCTACAGGATGCAGTGACTCATCCATCTGACTAATGATCCACTGATGTGAAATATCCAAATGATTAGGGGAAGTCTTAGCTTCTAATAAATCAGATTCATAACTGGGTTTTTTTTTGTTGAGATCTTAGAACCCCCCAGTACCTGGCATAAAAGGCAAAAAAAATTGGTAATGTCAGTTTTAAAGCCACTTAGTAAAATCAGAATCTTAAATACCTACCTTTTGGTTTGCAATCCTGTGCATTTTACTACCAGAAAGTGGCATTATCAGCCCCAAATTCAAAGCATATCTCATGTCATAGCATTATTGTTATAAGTCAGCTGTACATTATAGGACAAGAGAATACAATAATTTTGAGTATGTTGGCAATTTACTTTGTTGCAAAATGGACCAGTTGGTCAGAAATAAATATGCATAAAATAATGTGGGGATGAAAAGACAATATATGTATCAATGCTTGTGAAGTAATTAGGGAAGCTAGATCCAATGTTAGAGTATCTACATGTTGTAGATAAGTTACCATTTCTTTTACTGGGGTTTTAAAATGGCAACAGAACTTGGCAACATCATCTACATGGTACCGAATTTGACTGCATGAAACACAAAACTGTGAGGGGTCATGGAAGCTTGCATGAAAGTTCCTGAAACCCACTGAGTCCTTATGTGGCAGAATTTGAAACCCTGGTGGGAAGTCCCAAGATAACATAGTATGAAACCATGAAGGAAACTTTAGTCTCAATGGAAACTTTAGGAAGTTGCAGATGCCAGGCCTAGGAGACTAGCCCTACTCTGTACCTACAGACAAAGAATATGTGTATTGTAGATAGAAGGGACGGAGGGGAAAGGTACCTTTGGAGCACAGATAATTACCTCTGAGCTCCAGATTCCAGGCACGGAACTGCAGTGCTTGGTGTTTGCTCTGGTGGCTTTTAGTCTTACTTTTGGTCTAATGTTTCTATCTCATTGCTCTTCACTTTTGGGACTGGAGTGTTTGCTCTGTGCCACTGAGAAATGAAAGTACATGGCTTGTGGTTGGGATTTACAGTGGCCCAGTTAAGAGATAACACCTTGGGTCTCAGAAAAGACTTTCAATTTTTGAAAAACAGTGAGATCCTGAGAGCCTGTGATGACTTCTACAGTTGGAATGAATGCGTCAGCATTATGAGAAGACTACGAACCTATGAAGACAAGGGTGGAATGTTGTGGATTAAAACTAAAATATCCCTCTATTAATTATGCTCCTTACTGTTGCCACAAAATGCCAGATAATAAAGCAACTTAAGAGAGGTTGGGTTTATTTCAGCTTAAAATTATGAGAATAAGCTCACCATGACAAGAAAATAATGTTGACAGAAACATGAGGCAACTAGCTGGTTACTATCCAGAAACAGAAATGAAGTACATTATTCAACTGACTTTCTCTTTTATATTTATTCCAGTACCTCACCCCATGGAATATTGTTTCATACAGGTAGACAAGGTCTTCCTACCACAAATAACCGGGCATAGAATCTCCCTCACATATATGTGTAGATCTGTCTCCTAGGTGATGCTATATACAGTTGACCCGCAATATTGACAGTTACAGTCTCCATAGGCCCACATGTCTGAATACTTCATTCTCAGATGGTAGAGTTATTTTGGAAACTTGAGGTGGAATTTTGATAAGGTTGTCATCTGGGGACAGGCTTTTGGTTTGATAGCTTGTACTCCTTCTATCCTCTCTTTATTTCCCGATTTCAGACTTAATGTTGCTTTATACACTGGCCACCATGTCTTTCCAAATATGATGTACTATTTCCCTTCTTAAACTGTAAGGCAAAACAAATTCTCTTCCCTTATTGTGATTCTTTTCAGATAATTGTTAATGAGGAAAGTGACTAATACATCTATGATGGTTGGTACCAGATAACCATGAGGCTCCGTAGTTACAGGTGAATTGTCCCAACCATCAGGAAATCCATGCTAGTGATCTCATTCAGGGCTCTATCCTTTATGCCAAGTTGTCCTTACCGTACCTAGGACATTAACTATGAGGCTGCCCTTCACTGTTCTTAAATTAGATTAAGATTTAGCACAATGGATATTTAAATAGTGTTTCCTCCAAGTCTGTATTCCTTTCAATCAGACCCTGAACTCAAACCTTACTAATAGCTCCAATAATAATGAAGGATATTGGGAATTTCTTCAGAGTTGTAGGAGAGACAGCATAGCTCTCCAAAAGTCTTCTCAAATGCTTATTCCAAGTGTTAAATTTCCCTGAGTGCTTATGTTCATTTTCTAGGTCTGTCAGAAATGGTGAAAAATGCCACAATTTTCCAAATATCTTATAGTGACCAATCTATTTACTCTTCTCTTCTGTGTCTGTATCCCACTACTATTTTCACTCTTTGTAACCAGCCTCCTTCTTTTTATAGGTGCAATGGGATCTACAGGATTATGTTTCTATGGACACTGTGTTGTCATGTTCCTTCTTCAGATGATCACACCAAGCTCAGGTATAAATCTGTCACTCACTCTTATAGCTTTAGCAATATCAAGTGTGCCAGGAGTAATAAGGATCAATAACATGGACAAGATTTTAATACCATTATTCCTAAGGTTCTAGGTAACTGTATTAGTTACTTATTCCTACTATAAAATATCACTACCAAGGCAACCTAAAAGGGAAACCATTTAATTGGGCTGAGGGTTTCAGAGGGTTAGAGTCCATGATGGTGGAACAAAGACCTGATGGCTGTAACAACTGAGAATTCACATCTTTTAAGCATAGGGCACACTGGGACTCAAAGCAGTCTCCAGTAACATACTTCCTCCAGCAGGGCCACACCTGCTAATTCTTCCCACACAGTTCCACCAACTGTGGACCAAGTATTCAAGCATATGAATCTGTGGGGCTATTTTCATTCAGATACAGTAACCATAGGTTTAGGAATGAACCATTCTCAACCACCAGATCTTCTTAGATTTGTATCAGGATTTTGGGAGAAAATACAAGTGAAGAACATTAAATACTTGCTCCTCAGAATCCAATATTCATATTAAGCCAACATCTCTTACATACTACTTTTATACTGAGGAAATGGTTCAGGTTGTAGATTTAATGGGAATCTCTGGGAGTTATAAATACAATAAGATGAGAATAGTTGAAGCCTTAATCTATAGTATACAATTGAATTTGTAATGGGATTTGTGCAGTCAATATATAGATTCTTTTTGGAGGCACATGAAAGAAAAGTATAAGACAAGAATGGCACAGAAAGTTCTATTACAAGCTACATGTTCAGTGGTAAGGTTAATTTTGAATCATATTTAATTGGGCCTCACATTTGGCTAGGTTGTCACAAGTGTGTTTTCACAGTCTTAAGCATAACTGTGAATACAGCTATAAACATATTTCTGTAAGTAGAGCTGCTGGTACATGTTCATATTTTACTATTTTATTATGGTATTGGAAATATTACTCTACATTTTTGCAATTTCATATCCTTACTGATGGTAAGTATGAGCTTGTCAGATAGGTCTTACAACTGTCAGTGTTATTTTTCCACATCTTCATTTAAGAAATTAGAGTCTCTGTAATTACACTTTCCTTTTGAATTAATCAATAATGCAAGCATATTTCAAAAACTGCAATTTTTTCTGAAGAACATTTATGTCCTATTTCCTTTGCATTTCTAATCTTCTCTTCCTTGCTTTTTAACAACTTTTAAGAATCAATTTTTCTCTGTTGTATTTTAGCCAAGTATTTCTGTTTTAGTAAAATTCAAAATAATTGCTAAATATATTTGGGATGTGTAGAATATTTTGCTTTGACTTTTTATTATTTTGTTGATGACAAAGTTTCCCTAAAGTCTCTATCACGTTTTATTTCTCCTTTTTAACATTTAATTTTAAAATTTTATTGAAAATATTTCATACAGTATGTTTTGATCATATTCTTTCTTCTCCCCAATTCCCATTAGTTCTTCCCCACCTCCCTACCCACCAAACTTCATGTTCACTCTGTCTTTCTCATTATCTCTCTTTTTTACCCCACCATCAAAAAAGTTTTATAACATTCCATTGATGCTAAAGTTGCTGAATGAAAAACTAATGTTATGAATATCTAATTACTTAAAATATATCCTTGCCAACAATGCATGTCTTTAATCCCAGCACCAAGAAGGCAGAGGCAGGAAGATTTCTGCGTGTTCGAGGTCAGCCTGGTCTAAAAAGCAAGTTCCAGAATAACTAGGGCTACACAGAGAAACTGTGTCTCAAAAACATAAACAAACAAACAAATAAACATCATCCTATGGAAGCAGATTTTTAAGTTTTTAATTAAAATATAATTCCATCATTTACCTCTCTACTCCCTTCAACCCCTCCCATGTCTCCCTCCCTCATTCTTTGTCAAATTCTTGGCCTCTTTTCTTTAATATTGTTTCACACACACACACACACACACACACACACACACACACGAATGAATATACAAATACAGCCTAATTAGTTCATTTAGTGTTGATCATATGTTTATACTTTTAGAGTTAGCTACTTGGTATTGGATTACCAAAAAGGAGGGTCATCTCTGGGGAAGACTAGTTTTTTCTCTCTTGGTAGTCATTAATTGCCCATAGCTCTTCATCTAGGGATGGAACCCTGTGAGATTTCCCCTATTTACACTGGCATGTCAACTGGTGTAGTCATTGTTCAAGTCTTGTTTAAATAGTTATGTTGTTGAGATTTTGTGGGTATAATTTTCTTTTCATATCTATTAGATACAACCTCACAGCAGATTTACTGCTCCTTTGATTCTTACAATCTTTCTTTCCCTTTAAACAGATGTTCCCTGAGTCTGATTTGTATGAGTTGTGTTATACATATGTCTGGGTGCCCCATAGTCAGTTGTTCTCTGCATTTTGATCAGCCGTGGCTTTCTGTAATGGTCTCTGTCTTCTGCAAAAAGAATTTTCGTTGATGAGGGATGAGGGCTACATTTATCTCTGAATTTAAGCAAAAGTGTTTAAAGTACAGTTAGAAATTATACTGGATTAGGAAAATAGCAGTAGTAATAAATAGCTTCTGTACACCTGAGGAAACAATCAAGTGAGTGAAAAGGAAGCCCATGGAGTAGTAGAGAATTTTGGCCAACTATACATCTGTCAGGGGATTATTTACAAATATACAAATTACTCAGAAAACAGAGTCAAGAAAAGCAACCAAATTAAAAATGATCTGAACAGAGAATTCTCAAACGAAGAAATAAAAATGGCTAAGAAATATCTCAAAATATCTAATGAGATGATCATGTGGGTTTTTTGCTTTCAGTTTGTTTATATGGTGGATTACTCTGACAGATTTTCATATGTTGGACCATCACTGCATCTCTAGGATGAAACCTACTTGATTGTCGTGGACATTCTTTTTGATGTGTTTTTTAATTCAGTTTGCAAGTATTTTATTGAGTATTTTTGTATTAATATTCATTAAGGAGATTGGTCTGTAATTCTCTTTCTTTTTGTTGTGTCTTCATGTGGTATGGGTATAAGACTTATTGTTACAGCATCATAAAATTTTTCTCAATCTAAAGAAGGACATGCTATAAAGATACAATAAGCTTACTGAGCACCAAATAGTGTGAACAAAAAAAGTCCCCTCACCACATGATAATCAAAGCACTAAACATACAGAATTAAAAAAAGAATATTAAAAGCTGCAGAAGATAAAGGCCAAGTAAAATACAAAGGCAGACCTATTAGAATTATACCTGACTTTTCAATGGAAGCTCTAAAATCTAGAAGGGCCTGGACAGATGTTTTACAGACTCTAAGAAACCACAGATGCCAGCCAAGACTACTATACCCAGAAAAACTTAAATCACCATAGATGGAGAAAACAAGATACTCCATGACAAAGTCAAATTTAAACAATATCTATCCACAAACCCAGACTTACAGAAGGTGCTAGAGGAAAATTCCAACTCAATGAAGTTAGCTACATCCACAAAAACACAGGAAATAGAAAATCTCATACCAGCAAAATCCAAAGAAGGGAAACACATGCGCATGCGCACACACATGCACACTACTGCTACTATTATTACTACAACAGAATAACAAGAATTAACAGTCACTGATCTTTAGAATCTCTAGCTAGAAGTTTTTCTGTGTCCTGCCCGGTTCTGTAGTCACTTGGTCCCAAGTAAACAAACAGAGGCTTATATTAACTACAAACTGCATGGCCTATGGCTCAGGCTTCTTGCTAGCTAGCTTTTTCATCTTAAATTAACCAGTTTATATTAATCTATATTTTGCCACGTGTCTGTGGGCCATGGGCTGGCATTTTCCCTTCCCACCTGTCTCTTTCCTGTATCTCTGTTTGGATTTCCCACCTGCTTCTAAGCTGCCTTGCCATAGGCCAAAGCAGCTTATTTATTAATCAACAAGGACAACATATATTCACAGCATACAGAAAGTCATCCCACAGCAAGTATCTCTCAATATCAATGGCCTTAATTCTCCAATAAAAAGACATAGGCTAACAGAATGAACATAAAAATAGGAGCCATCCTTCTGCTGCATACAAGAAACATACTTCAACATCAAAGATAGACATTACCTTAGAGTAAAGGGTTGGCAAAAGATTTTCCAATCAAAGGGACCAAAGGAACAAGCTGGTGTAGCAACAAAATTGACTTCAAACCAAAATTAATCAAAAGAGATGGACAAGGACATTTCATAATTATCAAAGGAAAAATCCACCAAGATGATGTCTCAATTCTGAACATCGGTGCCTCAAATATAAGAGTATCCACATTTGTAAAAGAAATATTCCTAAAGCTTAAATCACACATTGAATTCAACACATTAATATTGGGAGACTTAAATATCACACTCTCACCAATGGACAGGACATCCAGACACTAACTCAACAGAGAAATAACAGAACTAACAGATGTTATGATTCAAATGGACCTAATAGATATCTACAGAATATTTCACACAAACACAAAGGAATGTACCTTCTTCTTGGCACCTTATGAACTGTCTACAAAATTAAACATATACTTCGTCACAAAGTAAGTCTCAGCAAATACAAAAGAATTGGAATAACCCCCTGTATCTCTCAGATCACCACGGAAAAGCTTGAGTTCAACAATAACACGAACTACAGAAAGCCTACAAACTCATGGAAACTGAACAATTCTCAACTAAATTACCACTGGGTCAAACAAGAAATAAATAAGGAAATCAAAGACTTCCTAGAACTCAATAAAAATTAATGGGCAACATACCCAAACTTATGAGACACATTGAAAGCTGTGCTAAGAGAAAAGTTCATAACACTACTATGCCTGCGTAGAGAAATGTCATTGGAGAAATCTCATACTAATGACATAACAGCACTCCTGAAAGCTCTAGAAGAAAAAGAAGCAAACACAGCAAAGAGGAATAGATGGCTGGAAATACTCAACCTGAGGGCTAAAATCAGTAAAATAGAAACAAAGTAAACAATACAAAGAATCAATGAAACAATGAGTTGATTCTTTGAGAAAATAAAGACAGACAAATCCTTATCCAATCTAACTAAAAGGCAGGGAGAGAATATCAAAATTAACAAACCAGAAATGAAAAGGGGGGACAGAACAACAGGCACTGAGGAAATCCAGAGAATCATTAAGTCATGCTTCAAAAACCTGTATTCCACAAAACTGAAAAATCTAAAAGAAATGGACAAATTTCTTGATAGATACCAATTATCAAAATTAAATCAAGATCAGATAAGCAATTTAATGAGAACTATAACCCCTAAGGAAATAGAAGCAGTCATTAAAATTTCCCAATCAAAAAAAGTTCAGGGCCAGATGGTTTCAGTGCAGAATTCTACCAGACTTTCAAAGAAGAGTTAACACCAATACTCCTCAAATTATTCCCCAAAATTGAAAGAGAAGGAACATTGTCAAATTCTTTTTATAAAATAAACATTTAAGACCTTATTTTGTTCTTTATGAAAAACAATTTTATTATTATTAAACATCAATTTATCAATTATACATTAGCACTTGGAAAGGTTTAGCTTCAAAAGAAAAAAACTTAAATTGATTTCATAATGTTGACAAACTTAGAATAATGACAGAAGAGATTGAAATTTAAGCAAGTTTCTTACTGGGGAACTTAGAATACTAAGATGATCAACTTTTTTTTCTTCTTACATTTAGTAAGTATGACAAAACAGAAATGAGAGACTATAAAATGTCTTCTATTTCCACACTGTATTCCAGTTAGGGACTCATTGTCAAATTTGAAAATTTATGAATTCTAACCTGAAATAAAATCTGCTGTAACCACCTTGAATCAAAAGAAAAAGCAACAACAAAGATGTTTTAACTGGGGCATGCTTACAGGGGTAGACTGTGGTACTTTAGTGTATCTTGTTGATGATTCTGAAGACAGATGAGAGGGTTCCATGGTAAGAGATTATAGTGAGTGAAGGAGGGAGATAAGTAAATATTTAATGATTAAGAACTAAGCAGAAATGAACAAATATAAGAATTATACAATTTAAGAAGTTCTGTGTAACTTTGCCAGAAAAAAAGCATAAATTTATTCAATGGTTTATTATGAAGAACATCAAATATTAAAATAAGTTAAATGTATAAATTAAGGTATCTTTGGGATGAAGTAGCTATTAATAAAGAGATTTTTTTCTGTTGTGTGTTGAGGAGAAACAGGCAGAAGGGAAAGAGGGAGAGGCAGGCAGGATGGGAATAGGGAAAGACTGATTTAAATAAAATATGTTATGTCCTGTCACTACTACCTTAAGTTCTTGTTTTCCTTACCAGAGCAGTTCACAGTGACTGGTTCAGAGGGTCCAGTCTTGACTCCACTGGGTGGAACCTTGGAACTCAGTTGTCAGTTGTCTCCACCACAAAATGCACAGCACATGGAGATACGCTGGTTCCGGAACCATTATACACAGCCAGTACACCTGTACAGGGATGGTAAAGACCTGCATGGAGAAACTACCTCTAAGTATGTGGAGAGGACAGAACTCCTGAAAGATGCCATTGGAGAAGGGATAGTGACCCTCAGGATCCTTAGCGTGACTGTTGATGATGATGGTCCTTACCATTGCGTCTTCAAAGATGGCGATTTTTATGAAGAGCACATAACAGAGGTCAAGGTCACAGGTAGGCATGGATCTTTCTGAGGTTCCTATGAATCCACATTCTCAATCCATCAGGGTTTGAAACTTAGTGAAATGTTCAATGTTTCTGTGTCTATATTATATTGGCTTATTACTAATATCAGTTTTACATACTTTGTTTTTCATTTAGATCAAAAATAAAATTATGGCCGAGTACACGTCAAGTCTATCAGTAAATTCTATTTTAGGTTTACAAAAATTGCTAGATTTTTAACATATCTACAAAACACTTTTACGTTTGTTTTATTTTTTCAGCAATTTCTAACAACATGTTAGTAAAATGTGATTTTTACCAGTGACTTTAACTTTAAAATAGTTTTCTTTGTGGTAATTTTTATTCCCAATTCTCCTTAAATCAATTTACTGGCTACTTAATGTGAGGTTAACATTCCTGTATCGTCAGTGTCTGCAACTATGTAACATTTAAATTTTTCTTCTCAACCCTGTAAACTGTTATGAATGGTAAAATAATGGCAGGAAAGTGAGTTGAGGTAAAATGAAGTGATTTGTACTTTGAGCATATGTGTTTTGGGGACTATACATAATTAATATTTGTGAACCTTATATTTTCTCTCAACCCAATGTTTCTGTGTCTACATTATATTGGTTTATTACTAAGATCAGTTTTACAAATTTTGTTTTTCACTTAGATCAGGTGTGTTGGCACAGGTCTTTAATCCACGTACTTAGGAGGCAGAGGCAGGCAGATCTTCATGAGCTCAAGGCCAGCCTAGTATACACAGAGTTCAAGGCTAGTCATGTGTATATAGAGAATTCCAGTCCAGCCAGGATTCCATAGTAAGACCTGTATGAAAAAGAAAGGGAGGAAGGAAGAATGTAAGAGAGAATAAAAAGGAAGAAAGAGTACCACAGTGTATATACATACATACATACATACATACATATACATACATACATACATATATATATATATAATTTCAATTGATTTAAATTAATTACCTAAAATCAATCATTCACTTCTGAAATATTACTTGCCACATTTTAAGGGTTTAATCATCTCAATTAGAAAGTAGGATTGGATCAGACAGCAAATATGTAGAATATGTTCTATCAGAAAGCTATTTTAGACAGTTATTTGTGGGTTATGTTGAATCACAATTCTTTCTTCTCCACATTTTAGGCAAGTCTTATGTCCCAGATAATGTTCTAACACTTTTAAAGACATTAACTTGATCTAAATTAGTATGCATTGTATTTTGAAAACACCAATGTATTACTTATTTCATATGAAATACACTGTATGTAAATATCAACTGGATACACAGAATATGAAATTTAAGTTTCAATTAAAGACTCAAAATTGCATTTATGATATTGTTGACTTCAACATTTAAAATTGGGGCTCAAGGGTGATTAAATGTTGACCATGGAGAAAATATTTTAAGCCACAGATTGTATGAGGAAATAAATATTGATTTTTATTTATTATCATATTTTAATGTCCCAGACTAGTCTCAAATTAATAAGAAGTAAATATTTGTTAGTGAATCAGTAGATAAATGAAACAAGCACCTGTGTTTATGTAACAAGCACCTGGTCATATAGAACATTTTGCTAATGGTGTACTGCGACTGCATAGTAAGTTCTTCCCTATTTTTGAAACTCATGCAATCAGAGCTCTTGACTCTTCAGGCTTCAGTCAAAATAGAGGAGAGTTTTATTTTTCTGTCCTAGTCCCCATTTCATTCACTTAAAAATGCTGTTTCATTCCTGTGTTCCCAACCAGCTGTGAACTTGCGGGTGCAGATCCACCTGCATCCTCCTAATACCAAAGGTTTAATAGTGGAGTGTCACTCTGGAGGTTGGTTCCCACGGCCTCTCATAGAATGGAGAGATGACAGAGGAAAGGTCATTCCAGCTGCATCAAAATCTCATTCACAGGATGGAGACAAACTGTTCATTATGAACATGACCCTTCTCGTTAAAGACAGCTCCTCCCAGAAAGTCATTTGCTGCTTTCAGAACCCTCTGACAGGCCAAGAGCAAAGGACAAGTGTTGTCCTATCAGGTAAAGTATTTGTTCTTCAATATCAGCTACTGCAGATAATTTAAAACTAAACAGATTCATTTCCTTTCTTAACTTCATTTCCAAAGCACTAGTTCATTTTAGTTTTATTCATCATGTTGTTTTTATCTTGCTTATCACATTCATTTATTTTACTTTGCCTTCTAGATATTGGAGTTCTATGGCAATTTCAAAACTTTCTTTATTGGGGGGATTTTACACATGTATATAGTGAAATATCATCATACCTATCTCCCCTTTCAGCTACCCCATTATCCTCCTCTACACACACATCTCCAAACTCCATGTTTTTTTTTTGTTTTTTTTTTGTTTTTGTAATTGGTAATCCAGTGTGTCCATTTAGTGCTCCCCATATGTGAAGCACTGTAGGGCATCCACTGGACCATGGGAAACCTCTAAGTGGCTACATCCTCAACAGAGAATGAATTATCTTCTCTCAGACACTATCTACTGCAAATACTTCCTCAGTTTGGAATGGAACCTGGAGGACACAGACCCCCATCTATGCTAGGAGTTTGACTGGCTTGCTCTTATGAAGGTCTGGTATAGCTGCTATGCATCCCTCTGTGCAACATCGATGCCATGTCCAGAATAAATCATTTTATAGCACTCATCCCCTCCTTCCTCTGGCTCTTAGATTCTTTCTGTCCTCACTTCTGCAATGTTCCCTGAACCTTAATGATGGCGGAACTAATACAGATGTCATGTTTAGGGGTACCCAGTTTCTTCTTCTTCTTAGAATTTTGACCATTGGCTATTGCCCATTGCAAAGGAAGCTTCTCTGACAAAGGTTGAGAAGAATCTAGGTCTATGGGTGTAAACACAATTATTTAGAAGACAATCAGTCAACACAAATACTGCAAAAAGTAACAACAGCATTTTCTATGCTAGTGTTTATGAGTTTCTGAGCCATAGGCTTTTGACCAAGATTGCAATATCAAGGATGAAATTCCCTCCCATGGAGGAGGTGTCAAACAAAATCAGAAAACAGTTACCCTATTATAGTTGTGCCGCTGTTGCCCCATCTCACTTGGCACCTCAGTATTATAGTATGCAGCGTTCAGCACTAGGCAGGACTATTGATGTCTTTTCTCCGCCAGTCACCTTCATAGAAACTTCCAGTACTATACAAGCTAGCTAGCAGGGCAGAAGCTTGATTAATTTGCTGCCTTCCAAATCACACATTCAACTTCTCTAAACAAAATTTTTGAAGTAATTCTTGACTTCTTTCTATATGGAAGTAGATCTCTTTAAAATATATCTAGAGTCTCGTTGTTATTGTAATCTCAAAGCAGAAATTTGATTCTGGGATCCAGTGATCTAGATTCAATCCTGTATTTCAAAGGAAAAACAGTTAAAGATCTTAATGGTGAGTGGACTGAGTTTGATCCAAGGGACTCACTGGTAAAAGTAAGAATCCACTCACACAGCAGTCCTCTGGTCTGATGTGCATGTATGATCACACACACACACACACACACACACACACACACACACAAAATTCCCCATCACACACAAATAAATAAATTTGTAAGCTTAATAAAATTTAGAGAAGGATGTTAATGGTAATACATGATGTGGAACTTTAATTTTAGTGTAGTCAAATTGAAAAGACAAATCTGATGGCTGTCCTACAGTAGCATCAGCATTTGTAAATTATTAGAAGAGAATGAATAAATGAAAGAGTTGAGGGTTTTTTTTTTTTGATTAGTTGAAGATGTCTATTTTTTTTCTTTTCTTTTTTTTTTATTTTAAGTAAATTTATTTTACAACATCATTTAGTTCAACATAATAGCCACAGATTCCCCTGTTCTCCTACTCTCGCCCCCCTCCCCCTCCCCCCATCCCACCCCCCATTCCCACCTCCTCCAGATCAAGGTCTCCCTGAGGACCGGGATCGACCTGGTAGACTCAGTCCAGCCAGGACCAGTCCCCCCCTCCCAGACCGAGCCAAGTGTCCCTGCATATGTCCCAGGATTCAAACAGCCAACTCATGCAACAAGCCCAGGACCCGGCACCAACACACGGCTGCCTCCCAAACAGATCAAGCCAAATGACTGTCTCACCCGTTCAGGGGGCCTGATGCAGTTGGGGGCCCCTCAGCCTTTGGTTCATAGATCCTGTGCTTCCATTCGTTTGGCTATTTGTCCCTGTGCTTTATCCAACCCTGGCTTCAACAATTCTCGCTCATATAAACCCTCTTCTTTCTCACTAATTAGACTCCCAGTGCTCCACCAGGGGCCCAGCCATGGATGTCTGCATCCAGATTCCTCAGACCTTCCTTGGATGGGGTTTATGGCACAACTAACAGGGTGTCTGGCCATCCCATCACCGGGGTAGGTCAGTTCCTGCCGTCTCTCGTCCATTGCCAGCAGTCTTTTCTGGCGGTATCTTTGTGGATCTCCGTGGGCCTCCCTAGCTCTCTGCTTCCTCCCCTTCTCATGTGGTCTTCATTTACCATGGTCTCCTATTCGTTGTTCTCCCTCTCTTTTCTTGATCCAGCTAGGATCTCCCACTCTCTTTCCCTCGACCGTCACTCTTCATTGTTCCCACTCATGACCAGGCTGTTCATGTAGATCTCATCCATTTCTCCATGTCTTTTTTGGGGTCCCGTTTTCCAGGTAGCCTCACTGGTGATGTGAGTAGCAGTTCAGTCATCCTTGTTCCACATCTAGTATCTTCCTTTGAGTGGGTACATACCATATTTGTCTTTCTGAATCTGGGTCACCTCACTCAGGATGATTTTTTCTAGATCCATCCATTTGTCTGCAAACCGTATGATGTCATTGTTTTTCTCTGCTGAGTAGTATTCCATTGTGTATATGTGCCACAATTTCTTTATCCATTCTTCAGTTGAAGGGCATCTAGGTTGTTTCCAGGTTTTGGCTATTACAAACAATGCTGATATGAACATAGCTGAGCAAGTGCTCTTGTGGTATGATTGAGCATTTCTTGGGTATATGCCCAAAAGTGGTATAGCTGGATCTTGGGGGAGATTGATTCCCAATTTTCTAAGAAAGCGCCATATTGATTTCCAAAGTGGTTGTACAAGCTTGCATTCCCACCAGCAGTGGAGGAGAGTTCCTCTAGCTCCACAACCTCTCCAGCATAAAGTGTCTTCAGGGTTTTTGATCTTAGCCATTCTGACAGGCGTAAGGTGGTATCTCAGAGTTGTTTTGATTTGCATTTCCCTGATGATTAGGGATGTTGAGCAGTTCCTTAAATGCATATCTGTCACCGTGCACAAAACTTAAGTCCAAGTGGATCAAAGACCTCAACATAAATCCAGCCACTCTAAACCTGCTAGAAGAGAAAGTAGGAAGTAATCTTGAACGCATTGGCATAGGAGATCACTTCCTAAATATAACACCAGTAGCGCAGACACTGAGACAAACAATCAATCAATGGGACCTCCTGAAACTGAGAAGCTTTTGTAGAGCAAAGGATAAGGTCAACAAGGCAAAGCGACAGCCTACTGAATGGGAAAAGATCTTCACCAACCCCACAGGTGACAGAGGACTGATATCCAGAATATATAAGGAACTCAAGAAATTAGACATCAAAACGACCAACAGTCCAATTGAGAAATGGGCTTTAGAATTAAACAGAGAATTCTCAACAGAGTTGAGGGGTTTTAAGGAGGACACCATGGTACTGGTACCAAGAAAACTGTTGCTTTGTAAGGACTGGGAAACAATCTTCTCATGGTACAGGATGTTTGTCAGACCTATGCTCCTGGAGTTTAATATATATTGAGAGATAGAGAAACTCATAAAAGATCAGGTCAGAGAAAAAAAATGGAGTCAACGTTGATGACTGTATTCTTCATCATAACTTTTGACCGCTTTTCCCCCTGCCATCCAATTTTAAGACTTCATCATCCATGCTCAGTTTTAGCAATAGGATCCTTGACGTTTCCCATTGCTACTTTTGCCCATAATTAGATATAATCAACCAAGAGGAGGAAAGACTTATTAAAATAATAGTCATGAAACATTACTCTCTGTTCAAGTCCTTGAAAATTCACCCCATTTTCCCCAGAATAAAATGCCTCACAGTGTTTTGTGTTGAATGTGCCCATTACCTTATATGACCTCATCTCCTATGGGTTTCCATTGTCCACACCAATCTACTCACATGGACTCGGCTGCTTCTCATCCAAAGAGACTAACTCCTGCTCTCAGATATTCGCTCTGGATGTCTTTTATTCTCAGAATGCTATAACTTCTACTCACTCCCTTATTTCTTTAACTGTCCTCCGATCAACTATCAACCATTTTATTAAAAACTACTTAGATAAAATTCCTAAAAGTATATGATCTATCCCTTCACATGCCTGGGATTCTGATATTTTGCCATTTCTTATTATTTTAGCATTAGTGTACTTTAACCCACTGTATAACTTAATTATATTATTGGCCTTCACCTACCTATATTGCAAAAGCAAAAAAATTTAATCTTTGTTGGTTGTATATACTGATATGTATAAACTGTTTCAAATATTTCATATTATATTATCTTCAAAGAACACTGATTTAAATAAGTGAATTGAAATAAAACTCAAAATGTGCCTTTATAAACTGCCAAATAATCATGCATTTGTCAATTGTTTATATGCGTTCATGATACCAATGTAAGATTGAGATGAAGGGAGGCATGTTGAAAACTCAAAAGAATTATATAGGGATAACTCACCTAACACTTTAGAAATTTAGTTTCTTCAAAATATCTCAGCATTTATTTTTCACTCAATTTCATTTTCTCATTCAATTAAATCTTCAAAAGGAAGTAAAGCTTTGTACTATAGTTGTGTCAGAAATAGGAAGATACATAATTCCAAGATATAAACACAGTTTAAACAATCTATCCTCCTTTCATTGTTCATAGCATATGTGTATATGCATATATACATACAAAGATATACTCTTTCTCACAAACATACATCCATATAGCATACTATGTGTATAGAAACATATATATATATAACATACACACATATATAATGTATTTATAACAAATACATATATAAAAACAAGAAAGAAAATGGGCAGTACTTGTTATTTATTTACAACTTGAGTTAATCATAAAAAGCATATTTTATGAATCATATCTTCCTTAAGAAGTTATGCTGTTTGAAAAACAAGTTTGAAGGCTAAAGATATAGCACAGTTGACAGAGCATTTGTCCAGAATGCACAAAGCCATGGGTCCAATCTCTAGCACCACATACAACAGGCTTGTTGTACCCCAGTAATCCCAGTACTAGAGAGGTAGAGGCAAGTGATCAGGAGTTCAAGGTCATCCGTATATAAATTCCGTACTGCACACTGATGAGAACTTAGACAAAGCACTGGAGGTTGGAGTTAGGGATGAATTTATCATGGTTACTTGAGACCTGTGTTTTAGTCACAGGCAGAGGAAAGGAGCACTTAGCTTTGTCTCTTCCTTTCACTGAAGAAGCTCCTGTAAGGGTGTGGGAGGGAATAATTTTATACCAGTCTTACACTAATTCATACCTGGCTTACCTTTATTCCAGACCTGCCATGCTTTTCATTGGGCCCACAATAAACTTCTCCAAAGTGTATTACATCTAATATGCCAGAGATATGAGATCTTGAATAAGAACACACCTTGAAGGCATCATCATTTGTTACTGGATGAGTCTAAACACTTAATGTTTCCTACATTCTAAGATTTGTGACCATCTATTTCAGATGCATTTTTTTCATGGAATAAGATTTGGAAAACAATTCTGGGCATAATATTATCTGTGATGGTGTTCTCTATAATGGTTTCCAGTTCTCAGCTATGTTACAGACATAAACGTAAGTAGGACTGAAGGATGAGAGATAAAAAGTGGGAAAGTGGGGAGGGGTGGCTAAAGCTGAATGAACATTGATTTCCAAACCTCTACTTTTAGAATGCTCTAATGCCTCATGTCATCAATTAGATGTGTGTCCTTAGGTATTCCTTGTTCCTAGATTGTCTTATCTTTCTACCGGAGCTGTTGACAATGTTGTTTATAAAACTTGGGGTCCTAGAACCCCAATCATGCTGGAATTTGTCCTATCATGACAGAAATTCAAACTAACCTAGAGAACTTTTCAAAACTTAATACCATTTTCACAGATTTGTCACTTCATTTCTTCAAGGATCCAAAAACGTTGTCAAGGGTAACAGTGAAGTTCTCAACATTACATGGTAAAATGATTATAAAGCGGTCACTTGTCACAGCAAAGGGAAAATAGATCAAAGGAATGTGTACTAATTGTAACATCTGGTAATTTACTTATTATAGGAGACCAAGTTTGCGTCTGTTCTCAACTATGCTGTACTCAGGAGAGGAGTATAGAAGAATATATATAAATCTGTCTTGGCCTTGAAGGTGCTCTTGAAAAAACAGTCTCAAATACAGACCCCTTTTGGAAGAGCACAATTAGGCATTCTAGATCTCCTTCCACATGTAGTTTAGACATCAGCTGAGGAATTCATTCTTAGTGATTTTACACATTTCTGAAGTTCTTGAATTTCTTGTTGACATTGAAAAGTGATATTATAGTCTGAACTTGCTGGCATACTCCAATAGCTCCTGTTTTCTACCCCTGCATCTAAGGGATATAGAGAGGAATGCCTGAAAGTCAGGTAGTCAAGACTGGCTCCAGTTTTACTATCCCTGGGGATACCTTGAAAATGGTTTGTTTACTTTCACCTCCCTAACACTTATGTGTGTGCTGCAAATATGATTTTTTTTTATTATTTTATTTTATTTTACAATATAATTTAATTCTACATATCAGCCATGGATTCCCTTGTTCTCCCCCCTCCCACCCCCTTCCCCTTCCCTCCAGCCCACCCCCCATTCCCATCTTCCCCAGGGCAAAGACTCCCCAAGAATTGAGATCAACCTGGTGGACTCAGTCCAGGCAGGTCCAGTCTCCTCCTCCCAGGCTGAGCCAAGCGTCTCTGCATAAGCCCCAGATTTCAAACAGCCAGCTCATGCACTGAGCATAGGACCCGGTCCCACTGCCTGGATGCCTCCCAAACAGATCAAGCTAATCAACTGTCTCACCTATTCAGAGGGCCTGATCCAGTTGGGGGCCCCTCAGCCATTGGTTCCCAGTTCATGTATTTCCATTAGTCTGGCTATTTGTCCCTGTGCTTTATCGAACCTTGGTCTCAACAATTCTCGCTCATACGAGAATCGTTGCAAATATGATTTATTTATTTATTTATTTATTTATTTTACAATACTATTCAGTTCTACATAACAGCCACAGATTCCCTTGTTCTCCCCCTTCCTGCCCCCCTCCCCTTCTGCCCAGCCCACCCCCCATTCCCACTACTTCCAGATCAAGGCCACCCCCGAGGACTGAGATCGACCTGATAGACTCAGTCCAGGAAGGTCTATGATTTTATTCAATGCTAGGGACCGATCTTAGGGATTTGTACATACTTAGCACAGTTGTGGTGATATTGTGTTTCCCAATATATTATGCACCCTAATAAACTTATCTGGGGTCAGAGAACAGAACAGTCACTAGATATAGAGGTCAGAAAATGGTGGCACACACACCTTTAATCCTAGCATTCCAAAGGCAGAGATCCGTCTGGATCTCTGCGAGTTCAAAGCCACACTGGAAAAAGCCAGGCATGGTGACTCACGCCTTTAATCCCAGGAAGTGATGGCAGAAAGCAGAAAATTATATAAGGCCTGAGGACTAGGAACTAGAGTTTTGTTAAACCTTGAGCTTTTATTTCAGCTGAGATCCATTCAGATGAGGACACAGCGGCTTCCAGTTTGAGGAAACAAGATCGTCTGAGGAATTGTCGAGGTGAGGTTGGATGTGGCCTGTTCTGTTTCTCTGATCTTCCAGCGTTCACCCCAATACCTAGTTCCGGGTTTGTTTTTATTAATAAGACCTTTTAAGATTTGTGCTACACACAGTATTTATCAACTGAGGTACATCTGTACACTGTTACTGCATTCTTTAAGAATGTAAGTTTAAGGATAAATACTTAGAATATACTTAGAGATTATGAAGGCCCAGTTAGTAAAGTGACATTTGTAGGTTCTCCTGCAAGATCTATGATTTTGCTAGCCCTGGATTGTTGGTCAGGTTCCTTTATCAGTCATGATTCCTTCTTGTTGAGAAGGTAATAATGTTGGTTACCACTGAAGCATGCATGACGGTATTGCATCCTTAGAGTTTTCATGCTATATGCACCTATGTGTATGTAACAACAGTTAATGAAAAAGTAGGCCATGAATTTGAAAGATATCAATGGGGTGGGGTAATATTGGAAGGTTTAGAGGGAGAAAAGGGAAGAGGGAAATAACAAAAGCATATTATCTCAAAATTAAAAAGAATTAATATAGAACTTATACTGTGTGTCTTACATTTGTTCAGCTATCAAGGGTTAACCATGGCTTTTCGGAATCTATTGATTTACAGTCAAAAAATATTTTTAAATAGAGTTTTACTGTAAAAATCTCCTCCCGTTATTCAACTGTTTCTCATTGGCACACTTTGAACCCCTAACATATTACTAACTTTTGTATACAAGGTAGTGAATGGATCATTTCCAAGGGGGTGGTATTAATCTTATAAGAAGAATTATCACATCACAGACTGATAGACAAGAGGGAGCAAAGTAAAGATGATCCTCTTTCTGCAGGCTTGTCGGGTCTCTGTCTGGAACTGTTTCCATCCTATAAAGCCTTCTGCCAACCCTCTGATCTTCAGTCCTAAGTCATGTTATGTTCTAATAAACACAGGGAGATGATATCAGATTACAGCTCTTGCTTTCCTGATATACTTTTCAAACCTAAGGTATCTCTACATCATAACTAGAGATTATAACTTTGTTTCTTTAGGTAGCTGGTACACCTGCTCTGCTCCTTGGGTGATAGGCATATTGATAATGGTGTTTTCAGTATCGATTGTCATAGGAGTCATGTTGTGGATGCATAAGAAAGAAAGAGGTAAGTACCATCAAGTGTATGTATAGTAAATATCCTTTTTACCGAATGACTAGTCACTGGTAAGACATTTGGCTAAAGAAAAGTGATGTTTGTTTGGATAGCAAGACCAACAGGCTCCTGAACTACTTTACCTGTTCTACATTATTTTGCGCATCTGCCTCAATTTTGTAGGTGTAATGGAAGCTATATAAACAAGGTAAAAATTGAAGATGGGGTAATTCTTTATAGTAATGTGGTATTATAGCCCAAAAGCTGAATGCAGAACTCACAAACTTGAGGTAGATTTTCGGTATTTTTTTTTCGTTAACTTTCTCTTGTGAGATTTGGACACAGCCTAAAATCAAACTAGAGTTAATACACAAATTCATCAATATATTTGTTATATGAGTGATCCTTCAGAACTTTATAGACAGTGTAAGAATGTAGTCATAAAAGATGGGCAGATAATTTCGTTGGTCAAAGTGAAGTTCCCCTTTTTATTTTTTTTTCATTTATTTGGTTTGAAGTCTATTTTGTAAGGTATTGGGATAACTTAGCCTCTTCTCCTACACTCATACATCCATAAGGCACAGAGCAGTAGAACCTAAGAAGTGAATCTACCATACTTCTGTAGTACAGCCTTACCATATCTGCTGCAAATTTCCTAATCTTTGCAATTCTCCCAAGTTCCTGTTTCAGATGCACATTTTGAATTGGATACTTTGTGGGTGGAAGATATAAGCGTCATTCTATGTGCACTGATGGTTTCTGCCACCATGCTCATTTCTTATGTGTACTTCAGATTGAGAGGTAAATGGGATGAGAAATGTGTCAACTCATAGAATGTGTTTCTGTGTGATGTCAAGCTGTCTAAAAGCTGAAATTCCTAATCACAGTCGCCTAGTTTTTAAAAAATGTAAAGCAGAAAGCATGTGTGCTCTATAAAGACTTTCAATGTATGGTCTTCTCCAGGCTTCTGGGAAATATAGTTACACAAATGCTGTAACAAATGCTAAGGACAGCCTCAGATCTTACTGCACACTTGTAAGAAATGTATCAGGGAAACGTGGAAAGGCTGCTATAATTCATCCATTCTCTGAAGCCTTGAACAGTTTGTTTCCACTTCATCTCAAATATTAAGATGATAATTGAATGCCATAAATTCCTCTGTGAGAAGCATGCAAGTTTTTACAAGGAATGGCCAAGAAAATTCTCAACCCTACACTCATATCTTGGAAACATTCCCTAACTTATGCCCAAAGATAAATGCCCAGCTTTTATTGTGCAACTTATAGTCTTTATGCAAACAGAAGTATATATATATATATATATATATATACACATATATATATATACATATATATGTGTGTGTGTGTGTGTAAGCCAGAATAGAATTTTTCAACACCTGTTTACTTGATCTACCAATAACCTATAACCCTAAAATATTACATTAAAAATGTGCACACTATTAATCAAGTTTTAATTTTTTATTGCCAGTGAGCTTTCCCCTCAAATACAATTAAAAGTTGTAGTGAGTTCCTATGGATGATACAGAGAAGTTATTAAGCAAATAGATTCATAGATTAAACTCAAAAAATGATACACTATATTTTTATTTTGCATTTTGCATATAGGATTTTTGTTGAAGTTTCTGATATAGAGTTGGAAAAGCCAAAATGAGAATATTTACCAAGCCTCAGCAGTAATTTTCAAATCTCAGCAGTTGGAATGTAGCAAACACAAGAAACATGTGGTCTTCTGTAATATAAATTAACATTCCTGTACCCAGCTTCTGCTAAGAAAAGTAACTCCTTCATTATCTTGCAATCAGGAGGATGGGTTAACAATAAAGAGAAGCCACAAGAAATCTATAACCAATATTCTTCAACTCAAGCCACATTTACCTGTTGACTCAATAGATAAACAGGGGAGAGTTAAGAAAGATTTAAGATGTTCTTAAAATGCAGGAGACCACAGGAACCAAGAAAAGGCCTCTTTTCAGTTACTTGTGATATCAGTGCTATTAATGTTGCTTATTTGTATCCATTGAGAACAATGACACAGTTGATTTATCCATTTAAATATTTCATCAATTGATCTTCTTTATCTAGAATTTTATAAAAAGGGAGTTAATGCAATATATTCATTGTTTTTAACTAGAGATTACACAGCACAATGAACCGAGAACATACTTTTCTATTAATTGTTTTCAGTCTGTTCAAATGTATCTCAAATGGCTAATATAGAATTTTATTACAAAAAATTAATAATGAAACAAGCAAAAATTGAAGTTGATAAAAATTCACTTCTGATTCAAATGCATTCAATTAGCTTTTAAATTTTGAACATAAACTCATCCAGGAGCAATAATAATCAGGTCTACTTTATTTACAAAAACAGAACAATATTCCCAAATGTATGTATGTTATGTATAATTTTTACCCTCTTGAGGTATGATAATGCTACATATCCCAGGCTAGTATGGAACCTACTCTGTAGCCCAAGCTGGCTTTTATGTCTTGACAATCCTCCTGCATTAGCCTCCCAAGTCTGGAGATTACAGTCCATTACACCCAGTTCTAGGGTTACTTATTATTTTTTTGTTGTTGCTGTTTGTTCTGTTTTTTCTCCTAGTTTTATTAGGTGTGTATTTGAGTATTGGAATAAAATCTTGGGTTTTGTTAGCTTAACTCTCTGTACCCTTTCCCTGAAACACTTTGACTCTTCTCCTACGTTGAATGGTTGATTGTTATAATTCTATGATTCTCACCTCTTGGAAATTATAGCTCAAGAGGATATATAAGAGCATATAAGTGTGTATAGAGTGTTGTAGAAGACGCCCTGGATAATTTCTAATGTTTTTCATATAAGCACTATTTTTATTTTGCAATAGCTTTTCCCTTCATTGTTACCTTAGTCCTGAGAAGAGAAAGACAGCAAATATCTTTGGCTGGTTTTTTCAATAAACTATTACACCAGTTTTAAAAGAAATATTCTAATCCAATCCAGCTCCTTTCTAAGATACTCATTTTGCGTGCAGATTTCTCCCAAGAGGAATTTTTTTCCTCATTGATTTTAAACCAGGGAACTCAAGTTAATTAATGACGAAATAAAAGTTGTTACATTTGCCTTTGTAAAATACTTTTGACATCTCATAGGATATCAGTATGTCATCACATGTGTTCCCATTTATACTTACCTTTAGTAATCTGTAAGTTAGCAGTACTTGCAGAAAATATTATGTCTTTGACAGATTACCTACAAAAGTTTAGGGAATAAAAAAAATGTCAGATTTCTCACTTGGAACTTTGGTTACAGAGACTGTTGAACCTGAAAATTGAAAGAGAAGGACCAGTTCCACAATTTTGAGCCAAATTTGCATCAAGCTTTAATTAAATACTGGCTAACGAGCAGCGGTGGTGCATACCTTTAATCGAAGCACTTGGGAGGCAGAACAAGGAAGATCTCTATGTTCATGGCCAGCCTGGTCTACAGAGTAAGTTCCACAACAGCGGGGGCTACACAGAGAGACTCTGGATTGAAAAACTAAGTAAATAAATAAATAATAAATAAACAAATAAATAAATACTGGCTAGGATGATGGACTGTGGTCAGTTCTATTTTCTGGGTTCATAAAAAATGACCAGGAGCCATGTTTTTACAGAAGTTTAAAAAGGTGAAACTCACAATTAATTAAATTTCCTCTCAGGGGCACACATACATCCTGATATATGTCCTGTCTATGTACCTCTCGCCTGCTCCAATCAAGCACATCCAGTGCAGTTGGGTCAAATGAACATGTTTAGGGGAGTGAAAAGATGTGGCTTATTATTTCCTAAGAACCACAGCCCCCCAAATTCCAGGAATTTATCTGTCCTTGGGCAAGTGGAGCTTACAGGTTAACCTTGGTTCTACAGGTAGAACAAGAGGCTAAGATCCCCAAAGAAAATATGGTTATATAAATTTAGACATGTCCTAATGATTGCAGATGTTAAAGAAACACTTGGAATTCAGATTTGCGTTCTATTGTTAGGTCTTGGGGAAATAAATAATTTTAAATAAAAAGATGGAAATACAGTCAAAACATGAGTCATGGGAATAGTGTAAATAAAAACAATAATTCACAAGGCAAACAGATGTAATTACCCACAAATAGAAATAATTTCATGTCATTAATGAAACACAGTATTTACATCTAATAAAACATGGTAAATAACCATTATAGTTCAAACAAAGCTATTTCCAAGCAATAAATAGAAACATAAATTTAGCATGTTCTCTTGAGTGTATTGCAAAAAGAGCAGAATGGAATAAAGATTGTTAAAGACAGGGAAAGACATTAGAGACAAGTTCAAAAAGGGGCCCAATGATAGAATAAAGGAATTAGCTCTGCTTTTTACAGAGCAGAAGAGGGTAACTCCAAGCTAAAATGAGCTGTGATATATATATATATATATATGTGTGTGTGTGTGTGTGTGTGTGTGTTATATGTGTGTATGTGTGTTATGTATGTGTGTATGCACGTTTGTGGATATAAGATGTCAATATCAAGCATCTTCCCCAATTCTTCTCCACCTTATATTTTCAGTCATTTATGAAATTGAAATTCTTTGATTCAGCCAAATTGGTTACCCAGAAAATCACAGGGATCTTCCTATCTCCATATTTTCAGCCACCCTGGACTACATAAGATTAATCCAGTTTAAACAAGAAACAGCCAGGCAGTTGTGTGTGGCACACATCTTTAATTCCAGCACTTGGAATCACACAATCTCAGTACTTGGGAGTCACATGCCTTTGATCCCAGCACTAGGAAGGTTGAAACATGAAGTGATATGACTGGGCCGAGAAAGGAATATAAGGCAGGAGAAAACCTGAATTAGGCCATGTCAGCTGAAAGAGGTATTCAATCTGAGGATTTGTGGAGACAGGATTTTCCCTTTTGTCTGAGGACCCAGGGACATTCGGTCAGAAGATTCATGGAATTGGTGAGGTGAGAAGTGGCTGTGGCTTATTTCCTCTGATCTTTCAGCATTTATTCCAGTATCTGGCTCAGGATTTTTATTATAAGACCATTTAGGACTCATGCAGCACATGGGAGTTTCAAAACTAAGCATGAATGAAAATGTCACAAGCAAACCTGTTACTTTGTAGAATAATTAAAATATAAAAAATTAATACTATACATGATTCCAAAAATATATAAAAAATAGACTAATCTTAGAAGAAGAAAGTAAAGACAAATTATGGGAATAAACAATAAAATAATGAATAAAAATAAGAACCACATAAAACTTTGTGAAAGTTGCTGTACTGTACATATGCCATCACATGTGCAAAGTTAAGTTGAATAGTAATGAAACAAATGTGAAATAATAAAATTAAGGTTCAAATTGACATTTCTTGGATATACTAAATATGTGAAAATATTTTCCTAACTTAATTTGTTGAAATATTTCCAATTTTATTTTTTTTTTAAATTAGGATTTATTAATTTTATTCTCTGTGTGAGTGTTTTGCCTGCATGTATGTTTGTGGATCACTCATGCCCTGTGCCCACAGAGGAAAGACAAGGGCATCAGTAACCCTGGATCTGGAGTTACAGATGGTTGTAAGCCACCATGTTGGTGCTGGGAACCAAACCAGGTTCCTCTTCAAGAGTGACAAGTGCTCTTGATAGCTGAGCCAGCTCTCCAGCCCTCAGTTTTTTTCTTCTGGTGTAACTTGTTGTTTTGCTTAGACACCAAGATGATGCTTGTGTTTTGGTTGTCTAGCAACTTTGATAGAATATATCTTATTCTTAACATTTTGGATTTACGTACCCTCGAATATAGAGCTCTCAGTCAATGCAAAGATCAATGCTTTGTGTTTTTAACATTATGAAACTGTTCTTGAATTACACTTTTTAGTGTTTATTCTAAATTTGACTTAATTTCTGCTTTAACCAATGTTTTATTCTATCTCTTTCTAGTATTTTCTAGCTCCTGCTAGCTGTCCATTTTATATATTTAGTTCTCTAGGATATATCATCACTGGGTAGTGTCAGTCACTTTCTCTAGATGATTTGTTCTAACTGCTTGGTGTCTCTATGGGGGAAATAGATTGATGTGTTGAGCCACACTTAACATCTGCACAGAATCACCTTTCTGTGCAAATATTAATACATACAATATATTTTTACTAAAATTCTACATTCTTTTCTATATTATTCTAGTTAATTCTTTATCATCTTTCTTGATATCCAACTAAATTTCAATATTATCAAAGAATGTGGCCTGTGTATCATTTATTAAAATTTTGAATTTTCAAATTTTACATGTAAACACTTTGTTTATATTTTATTCATATTTGGAAACAGGGTGAAATTCATATTATAATATGTTGAAGCTATAATGTTTGCTCTTTATTTATTTATTTTATTTTATTTTACAATACTATTCAGTTCTACATAACAGCCACAGATTCCCTTGTTCTCCCCCTTCCTGCCCCCTTCCCCTTCCACCCAGCCCACTCCCCATTCCCACCTCCTCCAGAGCAAAGCCTCCCCCGAGGACTGAAATCGACCTGATAGGCTCATTCCAGGCAGGTCCAGTCTCCTCCTCCCTGATCCCTGTATAAGTCCCAGCTTTCAAACAGCTAACTCATGCAATGAGCCCAGGACCTGGTACCACTGCCTGGATTCCTCCCAAACAGATCAAGTCAATCAACTGTCTCACCTATTCAGAGGGCCTGATCCAGTTGGGGGCCCCTCAGCCTTTGGTTCATAGTTCATGTGTTTCCATTCATTTGGCTATTTGTCCAGGTGCTTAATTCCAATCTTGGTTTCAACAATTCTCCCTCATATAAACCCTCTTCTTTCTCGCTAATTAGACTCCCGGCGCTCCACCCGGGGCCTAGCTGTGGATGTCTGCATCCAGATCCCTCAGTCCTCGGATGGGGTTTCTGGCACGACTATTAGGGTGTTTGACCATCCCATCACCAGAGTAGGTCAGTCCCGGCTGTCTCTCGACCATTGCCAGCAGTCCTTTGTGGGGGTATTTTTGTGGATTTCTGTGGGCCTCTTTAGCACTTTGTTTCTTCCTTTTCTCATGTGGTCTTCATTTACCATGGTCTCCTATTCCTTGTTTTCCCTTTCTGTTCTTGATCCAGCTGGGATCTCCCGCTCTCTTTCCCTCGACCCTTGCCCTTCATTGTTCCCACTCATGTCCAGGTTGTTCATGTAGATCTCAGCCATTTCTCCATCATTGGGTGATCCCCGAGTCTTTCTTGGGGTCCTGTTTTCCAGGTAGCCTCCCTGGTGATGTGAGTAGCAGTCCAGGCATCATTGTTCCACATCTAGTATCCTCCTATGAGTGAGTACATACCATATTTGTCTTTCTGAGTCTGGGTTACCTCACTCAGGATGATTTTTTTCTAGATCCATCCATTTGCCTGCAAACCTCATGATGTCATTGTTTTCTCTTCTGAGTAGTATTCCATAGTGTTTATGTGCCAATTTTATTTATCCATTCTTCAGTAGAAGGGCATCTAGGTTGTTTCCAGGTTTTGGCTATTACAAACAATGCTGATATGAACATAGCTGAGCAAGTGCTCAAGGCATCACAATCCCTGACTTCAAGCTCTACTATAGAGCTACAGTAATAAAAACATCTTGGTATCGGCATAAAAACCGACATGTGGACCAATGGAATCGAATTGAAGACCCCGACATTAACCCACACACCTATGAACATATAATTTTTGACAAAGAAGCCAAAACTGTACAATGGAAAAAAGAAAGCATCTTCAACAAATGGTGCTGGCATAACTGGATATCAATGTGTAGAAGGCTGCAAATAGATCCATATCTGTGCACAAAACTTAAGTCCAAGTGGATCAAGGACCTCAACATAAATCCAGCTACTCTGAACCTGCTAGAAGAGAAAGTAGGAAGTAGTCTTGAATGCATTGGCATAGGAGATTACTTCCTAAATATAACACCAGTAGCACAGACACTGAGACAAACAATCAATCAATGGGACCTCTTGAAACTGAGAAGCTTTTGTAGAGCAAAGGATACGGTCAACAAGGCAAAGCGACAGCCTACAGAATGGGGAAAGATCTTCACCAACCCCATATTTGGCAGAGGACTGATATCCAGAATATATAAGGAACTCAAGGAATTAGACATCAAAATGCCCAACAGTCCAATTGAGAAATGGGCTTTAGAACTAAACAGAGAATTCTCAACCGAAGAAACTCAAATGGCTGAAAAATATTTAAGGAATTGCTCAACATCCCTAATCATCAGGGAAATGCATATCAAAACAGCTCTGAGATACCACCTTATGCCTGTCACAATGGCTAAGATCAAAAACACTGAAGACACTTTATGCTGGAGAGGATGTGGAACTAGGGGAACTCTTCTCCACTGCTGCTGGGAATGCAAGCTTGTACAACCACTTTGGAAATCAATATGGCGCTTTCTTAGAAAATTGGGAATCAATCTCCCCCAAGATCCAGCTATACCACTCTATATGCCTGAGAAATGCTCAATCATACCACAAGAGCACTAATGTTTGCTCTTATTTAATATATTATATAGTTTTACCCAATTGTGTCAATTTTGTAATTGTTATTTTATGCTATTTTTTAGCCCATTTTTAATCAAATATTCTCACAAAAGTGGGAAATGGGGAATTAATATGTATAGAATACATTATATATAAATTTAAAATAGTATAACTAAAGCCATTATTTTACATGCTTACTGCATGCTGCTAAGATTTTAATTTATAGAGATTCTTTTAAATACAATGTAATATTGAAGAAAGTTAATGGCTCATTTAAATTTAATGTGCTTTTTAATTTTTTATTATTTTCCTTATTTTGTATTTTATATTGATTAAAATTTTCTAAGTATATATCTTCTTTAACTTGTTCAAAGATTTCATCCAATTCATGTCTTCTGTTAAAGATCTACTAAGATATTTGAGAATTTAAAACTAACATTTAAAGCTATGAAATTCATCAATATTTAAAAAAAATTTTGAATAATATAAATATTAATATAAAAGATATTAAAAACAATATAAAAGACTCATTAATAGGGAGAACGGGGCGGGAGATACCATGATGAATGAAGACCCCAGGGGAATAGGAAGAAGCAGAGTGCTAGAGAGATCCCCAGAAATCCACAAAGATACCTCCAGTGTAGACTACTGGCAATGGTCGAGAGAGTGCCTGAGCTGACCTGCTCTGGTGATCAGATGGCCGAACACCCTGGCTATCATGATAGAACTCTCATCCAGTGTCTGATGGTAGCAGATGCAGAGATCCATGGCCAAGGCCCTGGTGGAACTCCAGGTGTTCAACTGGTGAGAGAAAGGAGGGATTTATGAACGAGAGATATTGAGACCATGATTGGAAAAAGCACAGGAACAAATAGCCAAACTAGTGGAAATGCATGAACTGTGAACCAATGGCTGAGGAGCCACCATGGAACTGGACCAGGCCCTCTGGATAAGGGGAGACAGTTGATTAGCTTGAACTGTATGGGAGGCCCCCAGGCAGTGGGGCCAGGACCTGTCCTTGGTGCATGGGCTGGCTTTTTGGAGCTTGGGGCCTATACTGGGACACTTTGCTCAGCCTTGGTGTAGGGAGGAGGGGGCTGGACCTGCCTCAGCTGAGTCTACCAGGCTGTGCTGACTCCCCAGGGGGCCTTGCCTTGGAGGAGGTGGGAGTGGGGGATAGATTGGGGCGGAGGATGGGGGGTGGGAGGAGGGAGGACAGGAGAATCCATGGCTGATATGTGAAATTAAGTTAATTATAAAATAAAAATATTTAAAATTAAAAAATAATGTAAAAGACTCATTAATATACTGACTTTGTCCATCTGTAATAATTTATGTATAATATTTATTTTCTGTATTAGCTTCCATTTGATGTTTAATGAATAAAAAGAAATCACAGTGCTATAGTAGCTTTAAAATATTTCTTTTATTAGATATTTCAGGTATATTATCTATACATATACAAAATTGAAATAATTTGAAAATGTATTTGTATGTTCAATATGAATAAAATTCCAACTACTTCTCTATGTCTGAATGGTCTGTGTTATCATTCATGTAATTTTCACTCATTGTCTGGTCTAGTTATTACAATACTTAGCACATAGTTTCTGAAGTTATTGTGTACCCACATCTATTCTCACTCATTTTAAAACATTTTCTTTTAAAAATAATTTAAAGTGTTTTGATTCTTCTTTTTTTACCAACAATAAGAAATAAAGGAGGACAAGAAATAGATGTTGCTAGCCTTTCACCTGCCACAACTAAGAAGTGAAGCTTGTAGAGCCATGACCACCAGCAGGTGACAAAGTAAGATCACCAGGTCAGATGTTCCTAAAGTGTCAAATGCTCAGCATGGAGTGTCTCCACTTTTCTGTTGGGCCCAAGGCCCATCTTTCTGTGCATGTGGTTGAACTCATCTGGAACGGGCCACTGGAATATAAAAATAATTTTGAACTGGGGGAAATTGTGTGGCTGCAATTTTTTCTGTCAAAAGGCAGTGACTCCAAGTGAAGCCAGCACTGAATTGTCATGAGATCCCTTTGAGTGAACAATAGTGGGGGGCAGAGACACCACAGAGAGTCCAGAGTTTGATGCACAAATAAGCAGATGCTCATGGAATCATCCTTCTCTCCTTTCTTCTCCTGAGGCCCATTTATCTCTCAAAATGTGATTTTTCCCTCTTACCCAAAATAGATTTTTCTCATATATTATATCCTGATTAGAGGTTTTCCTCTCTCTACTACTCTCAGTTCCTTTCCACCTCCCCTCACACGCAGATCTACCCCCTTTCTGCCTCCTGTTAGATAACAAACAGGCTTCTATTTACATTCCTTTGTATTGTCATGTGATGGTTTGCATGTCATTCTATTTTTAGTTTTTTATTAAAAAAATGTGTGCAGCGCTACTGAGATTAGTCTGGGGCTGGAGAGACGGTTCAGCCATTAAAGTATAGGCTCACAACCAAAAATATAGATTAGTCTGTCTCTTGTGTCCTATCCCAGAGAAGTATTTAACATTTCATAATTAAAGATACTTGACTTTGAACTTTACCTGAAGTCCAAGATTTCTTCCTTTGTAGATTCACCTCTCTTACTTAAGTAAGCCATACTAATTTCTCCATATACACTTCTCAGCAATTTATTAGCATGTAATTACCACTCTGCTTCTGAGTTTCTGCTTAATAACAAGAGATACCTGCTCATCCAACCTGTTACACAATTATTCAAAATAGCGAAGATGTGGAATCAGCCTAGATGTTCAAATGTGTTGGGTATACACAGCAAAGTATTGCTCATGCAAAGAAACAAATTAAATCCTCTCATTTATACCAAATAAGTGACCCCCAAACCAGAAAGACACAGGTTTTCTGTCATATGTAGAAGGTAAAATAAAAGTAGAATAAGGACTATATTATTAGATTTCATTTCTAAGAATTTCACTTATATTGAAAATGCAGATAGAATGGTTGTTTGTCTTTTGCTGGTGCTCTGTCTGTGTATGGTAGGAGAGAGAATGTTGAAAGAAAAAAAGATAGAGAGGAAAGGATAAGAGAGATTACCTGGGAGGGTAAGGCTGTAAGACAAATTGCTGAATGGTCTTATAAATGAAATAACAGGAGCCAGGTATTGGGGTGAATGCTGAATGATCAGAGAAACAGAACAAGCCACATCCAATCTCAACTTGCCAATTCCTCAGTTAATCTTGTTTCCTCAGACTGAAAGACTCTGAGTCCTCATCTGAATGGATCTCAGCTGTACTGCTGCTAAAATGCCCAAAAGTTTAAAAACCTAAAAAGCCTCTAGTTCCTGGTCCTCATGCCTTATATACCTTTCTGTTTCCTACCATCATTTCCTAGGGCTAAAGGTATGAGTCTTTCCCAAGCAAGACATGAGATCTCAAGTGCTGGGATTAAAGGCATGTGTCACCATGCCTGGCTGTTTCCAGTGTGGCCTTGAACTCAAAGAGATCCAAATGGATCTCTGCCTCTGGAATGCTAGGATTAAAGGCATGTGTTACCACTGCCTAACCTCTGTTTCATATAGTGGCTGTTCTTTTCTCTGACCCCCAAATAAGTTTATTGGGGTGCACAATATATCAATCACATTTCCCCTTTTTTGTTTAAAATAAAAAAGTTATAACTAATAAGAAAAACTATATACAATAAGTATATACAATATATACAGTCAAGAATTATACTACCAATGTCCAGTCCATTAACATTTGACAAATCAGACAAAAAAATTCATTACTTATCCTATTTAAAACAAGTAGTTCCTTTTAAAAAGAAGATTCAATAATATACCTTTTTATCTTATCATAAGGCTAAAATTTTCATTCTGTAAAAAGTGGAAGTGTCTGCTTTTATGTTTGCTGTTTTTGTCTGTTTGCTTTTGTTTTTGTTTTTCAAGTCAGGGTTTCTCCTAAAAAAAGGGAAAAGAAGAAATGGAATGGATAGGTATAAGATATTATGGTAGATTATTGTATATACTAGTAAACAAATTTAGTAAAATAGCAGCCTGAGATAATTTGCCCTGTAATTTGCACTGTTATGGAGTCTTGTATGTTGATACAAATGTAAACTATTTTTATATTCCTGTTTAAGATCATTTGTATATTGATACAAATACAGAACTATATTTGCTATAATGTACATATAATTCTACTCTTATTTGAAATATTTGTATATTGATGCAAATGTAAATTTATATCTGTCATACTTTATGTATGTTCTACTTCTGTTTAGGATATTCTGTATATTGATATATATTTAAGATTATTGTCATATTGTATATTGCACTATATATTCCTACCTCTGTTATAAATATCTTGTGTATTGTCACAATTTTGAAGTCGTCGTTCTTTACCATACATTTGCTTATAAACTGTTTACCCTGCTTACATAAAGCCTTAGTCCTTAGGTTATTTCGGTAGATAAGACTTATAGACTTATAGTCACCTATGCTTGTCATCTCTATAGTTACATTAGTTAGGTTATCCAGATTTACAGATACATAGGTCAGATGGACAGGTAATCTTCAAACACTTCACAGACCTAGAGAATATGGCATTTAAATAACTTAGAATTTTGTTGATGTGAGAGACACAATTGCTCCTGGCAGCACCAATTTGATCCTGAGAGAATGTTGGGCTTCTAAGACATTTCCATTTGGAAGTTTTTCTTCTTGGCACAAAATGGCCCACTGGGCAAAAAATTGCCTTTGCCTCGACTGCTGACAATACGAATGCTGTCCTTTCTGGACAAGCGGGACGCAAGGAAAGTGACCACTGTACTCTGCCAAGACAGGGTAAGATGGTCTTTCAGAATTCCTGCTTCTGAAAATGGCCTGTCAGATACTCTAGGTAGGCCTGTAGCCAATTTGAATGCACCAACAATGCTGAGAAACATTAGGTGACTGTCCAGACTGCCAGCTGTCTTGGTCTACTCTTGCAAGATTCCTGAAAGTTGCTTGCATCCATCTACCATTTCTCAGGTACCATTATATTCCTTCTCAGGTCTTTGATGGGATTGAAGACTAGCAGTTATAGTTACAACTTAGTATGTAATTAATATATATGTATATATATATATATGTATATATGTATATATAATCTTAGATAGAACATATTAAATATTAGATTCAGGTTCTTTAGGATAGGACACCTTTTAGAATGATCTTTGTAACATACCATTTATCTACACTCTAGACTTCTCTGGATTTTAGTATGTTTCTTGCTTAATATTGTTTCTATTGATTGTAGTTCCATCTTATCTAGGTCATTAGCCCTCATTACTCCTGGACAATATTTGATAACCATTCCTTTGTATATAGTCTTGTATTAAGTTACAACCTTCTTATTAAGACAAAAGGTGGAGATGTAGTGGTTAGCCATTCCAGCTTTGGTCTGGAAGTTCCAACCCCCATTAAGGCTTTGGTAACTATCACGCCTACAAGGTGGGGCCAAGGGAGGGCCCTGAAGACCCGAGATCAGGATGTGCCATGCTCTCTTCCTGTTTTGGACCGTGGACACTAGAAGTAGACCGAAAAGAGTTCTCCAGGGAACACCGCCAGACTGCGCTGCATCTATCCCAGAACCTGCCACCTACCTATCCCTTCATTTGTAAGTTATGCCATAAAATAAATCTCCCTTTTAACTACGTGGAGTGGCCTTAATAATTTCACCAATAGTGATAGCTTGGCAGTTAAAAGCAGTTGCTAATTTTCTGGAGGATCCAAGTTTAATTCCCAGTGCACATGTCATGTGCTTCACAACTGTCTGTAACTCCAGCTCCAGGAGATTCTGTGCTCTCTTTTGGCTTCCATAGGCATACTCCTTACATGGTATATTCACACAGACAGACACAGATCAACATATATATACACAAATAAATTAAATTTTTATAAAAGAACTTAGAATCCAGCACAGTTATAAGCATGGGAGAGCTTGTGCCTTTCAGTTATTTTAGTGAATCTGAAAATGTCATTTGGTAAAGGATGTGTAAATAAAATAAATCCCAGGTGTGGCTTGAATAATCCCATTAGTTTTTTTTTTTTTTCAATTTTGTTTTTTGTTTTTTTCAAGACAGGGTTTCTCTGTGTAGTTTTCGTGCCTGTCCTGGATCTTGCTCTATAGACCAGACTGGCCTTGAACTCATAGAGAACCATCTGGTTCTGCCTCCCAAGTGCTGGGATTAAAGACACCACCACTTGGCTCCATTAGTTCTTAATAACACAGAGAATAAGGCAACTGCACTTGTGAGTTTAGCATTATATAACGTCATAAGGTGGGCAGTCATATTGGGAGAAAGATTTATTTTGGTTCCATTTTAAAGGTTCAATGCATGGCTATTTGGACACATTGCTTTTGTGACAAAGCAGCACATAAACAACAGGACCCCATGGTAGAGAAATCTGCTCATTTATGGAGTCATGAAGCAAAGAAGAAATAGAAAGAGACAGAATTCACACAATCCTCTGTGTACCCATCTACAGAAATAACATCCTTTCATTAGGATGTACCTTCCAAAGGTTTGTCTTCCAACAGTTTTGATGATCAAGCTTTTTTATACATGCACTTTTAGGGGACACTTACCCAAGCCATAGAAACCTAAATAACAAATAATTGAACTCAAGGTGAAAATTTTATACTTTCTTTTATCTTTTGACTTAGTTATCAGAGGTGTACACAGAAATAATTCTGGCTATGAGAACTCATTACTATGTTACATTTCTTTCTGGCCACAGATATCTGGATGCTTAAGTATGCTTTTTAGGATGTATTAGATTCTGCATTCATTTCAAAGCTTATGTGACTAAACAGCAAGAGAACTCACAGTGAATAATCATTTTGCATTAGAAAACTCAACTGAAGTTCCTAAGCATAATTCATCTTAGGCATGACCCTGCACCCTTTCGATAATATTTTTTGATAGTTTTAGAGACTGAAAATTATGTATTATTTGAGAAAATGGAGAACATCCTTTAGGGAAATACATCAAAGGACTATAAGCATTATAGTATACAGTAATTACAAAATAAAATACTAATATGTCTTTTCAGTATTTAATTCAAATAACAGCTTTATAATGTAAATGTTAAAGGATACAACAGAGTTCCAAAATCACTATAAAATCCAACACCCCTTCATGATAAAAGTCTTGGAGCAATCAGGAATACAGGGAACATACCTAAACATAATAAAGGCAATATATAGCAAACCAACAGCCAACATCAAATTAAATGGAGAGAAACTCAAAGCAATTCCACTAAAATCAGGAACGAGATAAGGCTGTCCACTCTCCCCATACTTATTCAATATAGTTCTTGAAGTTCTAGCCAGAGCAATAAGACAACATAAGGAGATGAAGGGGATTCAAATTGGAAAGGAAGAAGTCAAGCTTTCCCTATTTGCAGACGACATGATAGTATACTTGAGTGACCCCAAAGATTCCACCCAGGAATTGATAAAGCTTATAAACACCTTCAGCAACATAGCAGGATACAAGATCAACTCAAAAAAATCAGTAGCCCTCCTATATACAATGGACAAAGAACTGAGAAGGCAATTAGAGATACATCACCCTTTACAATAGCCAAAAATGACATAAAATACCTTGGGGTAACACTAACCAAGCAAGTGAAGGACCTATATGACAAGAACTTTAAGTCCCTGAAAAATGAAATTGAAGAAGAGGTCAGAAAATGGAAGATCTCCCATGCTCATGGATAGGCAGGGTTAACTTAGTAAAAATGGCAATCTTACCAAAAGCAATTTACAGATTCAATGCAATCCCCATCAAAATACCAACACAATTCTTCACAGACCTGGAAAGAACAATACACAACTTCATATGGAAAAACAAAAAACCCAGGATAGCTAAAAGAAACCTGTACAATAAAACAACTTCTGGAGGCATCACAATCCCTGACTTCAAGCTCTACTATAGAGCTACAGTAATAAAAACATCTTGGTATTGGCATAAAAACCGACATGTGGACCAATGGAATTGAATTGAAGACCCTGACATTAACCCACATGTAGCTTGAGAGCTTCTCTCCAGGTTCCCCAAGCCCCGCAGTCCCACAATCCATTTATAAAATAATCACTCAGACGCTTATATCACTTATAAACTGTATGGCCATGGCAGGCTTCTCGCTAACTGTTCTTTTATCTTAAATTAACCCATTTTTATAAATCTATAGCTTGCCACGTGGCTGGTGGCTTACCGGCGTCTCTACATGCTCTTCTCCTGGCGGTCGCTGCAGTGTCTCTCCCCCAGCCTTCCGCTTCCCAGAATTCTCCTCTCTCCTTGTCCCACCTACCTCCTGTCTCGTCATTGGCCATCAGTGTTTCATTTATATAGAACAATATCCACAGCACCCACACACCTATGGACATATAATTTTTGACAAAGAAGCCAAAAGTGTACAATGGAAAAAAGAAAGCATCTTCAACAAATGGTGCTGGCATAACTGGATATCAGCATGTAGAAGGCTGCAAATAGATCCATATTCTGTCACCGTGCACAAAACTTAAGTCCAAGTGGATCAAGGACCTCAACATAAATCCAGCTACTCTGAACCTGCTAGAAGAGAAAGTAGGAAGTAGTCTTGAATGCATTGGCATAGGAGATCACTTCCTAAATATAACACCAGTAGCACAGACACTAAGACAAACAATCAATCAATGGGACCTCTTGAAACTGAGAAGCTTTTGTAGAGCAAAGGATACGGTCAACAGAGGAAACCCAAATGGCTGAAAGACATTTAAGGAATTGCTCAACATCCCTAATAATCAGGGAAATGCAAATCAAAACATCTCTGATATACCACCTTACGCCTGTCAGAGTGGCTAAGATCAAAAACACTGAAGACACTTTATGCTGGAGAGGATGTGGAACTAGGGGAACTCTCCTCCACTGCTGGTGGGAATGCAAGCTTGTACAACCACTTTGGAAATCAATATGGCGCTTTCTTAGAAAATTGGGAATCAATCTCCCCCAAGATCCAGCTATACCAACCACTCTTGGGCATATACCCAAGAAATGCTCAATCATACCACAAGAGCACTTGCTCAGCTATGTTCATATCAGCATTGTTTGTAATAGCCAAAACCTGGAAACAACCTAGATGCCCTTCAACTGAAGAATGGATAAATAAATTGTGGCACATATACACAATGGAATACTACTCAGCAGAGAAAAACAATGACATCATGAGGTTTGCAGGCAAATGGATGGATCTAGAAAAAATCATCCTGAGTGAGGTAACCCAGACTCAGAAAGACAAATATGGTATGTACTCACTCATAGGAAGATGCTAGATGTGGAACAAGGATGACTGGACTGCTACTCACATCACCAGTGAGGCTACCTGGAAAACGGGACCCCAAAAAAAGACACGGAGAAATGGACGAAATCTACATGAACAGCCTGGTCATGAGTGGGAACAATGAAGGGTGACGGTCGAGGGAAAGAGAGTGGGAGATCCTAGCTGGATCAAGAAAAGAGAGGGAGAACAAGGAATAGGAGACCATGGTAAATGAAGACCACATGAGAAGGTGAGAAGGGGAGGAAGCAGAGAGCTAGGGAGGCCCACGGAGATCCACAAAGATACCCCCCAAAAGACTGCTGGCAATGGTCGCGAGACGGCAGGAACTGACCTACTCTGGTGATGGGATGGCCAGACACCCTGATAGTTGTGCCATAAACCCCATCCAAGGACTGAGGAATCTGAATGCAGACATCCATGGCTGGGCCCCTGGTGGAGCACTGGGAGTCTAATTAGTGAGAAAGAAGAGGGTTTATATGAACCAGAATTGTTGAAGCCAAGGTTGGATAAAGCACCGGGACAAATAACCAAATGAATGGAAGCACAGGATCTATGAACCAAAGGCTGAGGGGCCCCCAACTGGATCAGGCCCCCTGAATGCGTGAGACAGTCATTTGGCTTGATCTGTTTGGGAGGCAGCTGTGCATTGGTGCCGGGTCCTGGGCTCGTTGCATGAGTTGGCTGTTTGAATCCTGGGACTTATGCAGGGACACTTGGCTCGGTCTGGGAGGGGGAGAATGGACCTGCCTGGACTGAGTCTACCAGGTCGACCCCGGTCCTCGGGGAGACCTTGATCTGGAGGAGGTGGGAATGGGGGGTGGGTTGGGGGGAGGGGGGGCGAGAGGGGGAGAACAGGGGAATCTGTGGCTATTATGTTGAACTGAATGGTGTTGTAAAATAATAAAAAAAAGGAAAAAAATTATCTGAAATCTGGAGAGTTGGTTCAATTTTCAGAAGCACTTACTTCTCTCCCAGAGAACCTGAGTCTGAATCCTAGCATTTACCTTGGGTGACACACAACAACCTATGTCTCCAACTTCAGGTGATCCCTCTTCTGTCTATATTGAGCATGAAAACACATGTGGCAGTCACACAAACAGACAAAGACAAATAAAAAGCATGAAAATTAAAGTACTTTGGAAACTATTCTGAGGGAAGACCAAAGACTTAGCAGGTAAAGGTGCTTATTACCCAACCTGACAAACTGAGTTCAATCCTCAGAATCCACATGATTGAAGGAAATAACAGACTCCCAAAGTTGTCCTCTTGAACCCATATCTGTGACATGGCACATGGGCACCCCCACACATGTACACATATATACATACAAAATTATGCATATATAACACAGTTTAAAGTTTTTCATATAAATATCCCAGTTTTAAAAGATAGATACTGGGATCCACAATCAGGGGCATCTTCATCTCTGTGCCTTTGTCGTTGGAAGACAGGCCGGCTTGCAAGTCCCTCTTTCTCTGTCCACTGAATATATTCCTCATATTATTCAGATAAAAAGAGTGATTTAATCTTCTCCAAGTCATTGAGTCGTAAGGAAGTACAATATTTTCGATTGTCCTTTCCTGATGCTTAGTTTTCTGACTGAAGCTAACCGGCACATCCAGCTTCTGAATGAATTCTGTCACAACAGTCATCAATCAGTCCTTGAATCGCCTATGTTTCTTAAGGGCTGTAATAGAGAGCCAGAAGAGCAGGCCCTATGTGACCCTGTGGAAATGTGCAAATGAAACAATGAGGGACATCTCTGATTCATCAGGCAGACAAAATGCCGTGATGGACAGAGTATCTAGATCCTTGACAGAGAGAGTCTCTTCCAATGGAAAAACAGTTTCTCTCTACCTCTCATATACTTCAAAAGAGTGATGCTCCTCTCAAACTGCTGACTCAGGCCATCCTCACTGATCTACTGATGTAAGAAAACCAGTCTCCAGCTTCTGAAGAGTGAACAGAAGGAGGAATGTCGTGATGCCCTGCTGGTTGGTGCCCAATGGCTCCCTCTGACTCCCCGTGGCATCTTCCTCTCATAATTTCTTCTATGAGCCACACAAACTGTGCCTGAGCCTGGACTCTCTTCTTCCCTCAGTGGTTTCCACAGCTATTATTACTACCACAGAAATAAAAGCCCACTACATCCTGGAAAAAAAGATAGATACTGTATTTTAGGTTTAAGATGCATGTAAGTGACCATTGTAACTAGATCAAGAACAAACTTGAACCTACATTCATTAAAGCCACATATCTTTGAAACATCCCCTAAATAGTGCCCAAAGGTAAAACCCATGACTTTGTTGTGCAAATACTCATTTCTGCTGGAAGAGGATATAGAACTAGTAAGCCAAGGCATAATGATTTAATATGTTACACTTTGGATCTATGAATCACCTATGACCCTGGTGGTATCTCTTAAAAATATAGATCTGGATCAACCCAGTGGATACTCTGTATTACAGGTAAGTTTTAAATCCCTAAATGCAATGGAAAAATCACTGTGAGCAAATTATGATCAATACAGGGAAAGTATTTCTTGTTTAAGCTCACTTGTCCTATAGCCCAAGAATGGTCTATTGAATCTTAGCTTTCTTGATTTTTTTTCTTCTGAAAACTTCCTGGTGTTGAGCTGCTAGGACAAAGCAAAATGAGAGTACATGTCTAATCTTTATACATTTATTGCAGGTTGAGAAGCACTGTGTTGTGATATTTTATTTGTGCACCCCAATAAAGCTTATCTGAAGATCAGAGGAAAAAGCCATCTGCTATATTAAACATAGAAGTCAAGCAATGGTAGCACATGCCTTTAATCCTAGCATTTGGGTGGCAGAGATTCACCCAGATCTCTGTGAGTTCACGGCCACACTGAAAACAGAGCCAGGGGTGGTGGCACATGCCTTAAATTCCAACACTAGCTAACTATAGAGGTCTGAAGGTATGTAAGATAGACTGGAAGTGATGTAGCTGGGTGGAGAGAGGAAGTGAGATATAGAACAGAAAGGTATATAGGTGTGGGTATACAGGAAGTAGTTCTTTTTAGCTTTTTCTCTCCTGGTAGGTGCTGAGCTCTCTTTGGATTCCCGTCTCAGACTGCTACCACACGAGGTAACTGCCTTGAAACTCTCAGACTTCTACTGTTCTATGCAGTCAGCAGACTTGTTGAGTCAATTAAGATATTTTAAAGGGAGAAATTAGTTAAAAGCAAATTTTCCCACATTAAAAACTGGGAAACATTTTTACAATGGAGGGAATTTGGTCTCCATTTGATAACACATTAGGAAGCCTGAAATGGAACAATTAAATGAGAGGATAATTAATGTTGATGAGATTTACATAATGTCAATTATGAATATTATTTGTTTGATCATTTTTATTTTATCATTAAAAAGGCTGGTCAATTTGAGTGCCAAGATAAAAGTTTTAGAAAAACTTGTTAAAATAAACTGTAGAGACCCAGACAGAAGAATTTAAAGGTGAACCTATCTCAGCATTGAATTATATGGTTACAGAGAAACAGCTAAAACTACCAGACAGCAAACACTAATCTACCCAGTAACATTATAGGAACTGCCAAAGGCTCAAGGGTGTGTAAAAGCTAACTGGACTCCAGTGAAAATGTTAGATTTGGGGAGATTTTTAAAAAGCTATAGTATCATATGGTATGCATTATCCATTTGTAAAGCAGATGCTAAACTTGTGGTCAACTTGTAATAGAATTCTCCCTCAGGACTGGAAAGATTTGGTTACAGCAGTCCTAGAGGCTGGGCCACAGTTAGAGTGGAGAACCTGGTGGAAAGAGGAGGCAAATATTATAGAAAAGCAATGTAGGGCTAGAGATAATAAAATTTCCCCAAATCAACTTGTTGGAAAAGGCAATTATGCTGATATACAAAGACAATTTTATATGATATTCATATCTTAATTCTGTGATTAATGGTAGCCATGAATTCATGAGACAGAACTCAAGAAGCAGGGAAGAAAACTAAATCATTTACAAAAGGTATACAGGGCCCAAAAGAAACCTTCACAGATTTCTTACAAAGGCTATCTTCAGCAGCAAATAGAATGATACCAAATTCAGAAGGTAGACAGATAGTAATTGAATCTCTGGTTTTTGGGAACTCTAATGCAGCATGCAAAGGGGTAATTAGACCATTAAAGGAAAGATTAGCACCCTTGGAGGATTGGATCAGACATACAATTAATTATGAATTAATGAATTTCATGAACATGATGATACATGGATAGGAGTGGTGATTTCAAGAGGTTTGAAGAAAAATATTAATTTCAGATGCTTTAATTGCAGTAAAGAAGACCACCTAAAAAGGGACTGTAAACAAGGTGTTCCTAGAAACAATGTTTTTCAAGGAACAATGGCAATAGAACACCCCTCCCTTCTGAATTATGCAGAAATTGTGGTAAAGGCAAACATTGGACTTACAAACATAGATCAGCAAAGGATAGACAAGATAATCCTTTACCTTTATGATTGGAAAATTCCCTGAGGGACCTCTCTCAGGTCTCCATGGCAAATCCAGTTCAGTCCTTTCCTCACAGCTTAGAATAAACCCCTTCTCAGAGCAATGAAATCAACAAATGCCTATTGTAATAAACTATACTGCCCAGGGTGATAGACCAGCTATAGCAGAGAGAAAAGAAAATTCATGAGAAACCATAGAGCAAAATTTTTGGCAAACTTCTATAAATGATTAAAGACCAAAATTAAAAATACGAATAAACAATATTCTCATGGAGGGTCTTGTAGACACAGGTGCAGATGTCATGATAATTGTACCAGAATCTTGGCATCCAAATTGGCCTCTTCAGGAGGTAAATGTTCAGCTGTTAATGACTGGAACATTATCTCAAGTGAAACAGAGTGCAAGATATATCAAATGTATAGGGCCAGAAGGACAGAGTGAAAAATTAAAGAGATAAGTGCCCAATATAGCTATGAATTTATGGGCTCATGATTTATTACAACAATGGAATATTCAGATTAACATTCCTTCAACTTCAGAAACAAATCGTAAACTAACCCATGTTTCTTGGAAAAATATTAGGAGATATTCTAAAGAAACATCAACAACCATCTAGATTATACAATAACAGAGCACAACAGCTGCTGATTTTTCAAACATACCAACAGTTCTACCTTTAAAATGGTTAACATACAAGCCTGTATGGGTTCAGCAATGGCTTTTAACAACAGAAAAACTACAAGCCTTAGATCAGCTGGTACAAGAGCAGTTTAATGCTCAGCATATTGAAGAATCAATCAGCTCTTAGAATTCTCCTGTATTTGTTACTACAAAGAAATCTGGTAAGTGGAGAATGGTAACAGATCTAAGAGCAATGAACAAGATAATTCAGCTAATGGGCTTTCTACAATCTGATATTCCTTTGTGTACTTTGTTACTGAAATGATGGCCTCTTATAGTTATTGATTTAAAAGATGGTTTCTTCTCAATACCCTTATAAGAAAAGGACAGAGAAAGATTTATCTTCACTTTGACTACTTATGTTAATTCTCAGCTGGGTAAGAGATATAAATAAAAGGGTTCTCCAACAGGGAATGTTAACTAGCTCAACCCTTTGCTGATATTTTGTATGATTGATCATGGACTCTTAATGACTTTCAAAGATTATTCAAAGACATTTCCCATCTGTGGACTGTTAGGGTTAAACAGTTCTAGATTAAGATACATCAATCAGGTTTGACCACCCAAGACCCCCTGAAAGGTCTCCGATGACACTGTGGCCTAGATCATCCAACATCCAGAAAGATTTCAAGGCAACTGGCTCAGACAATGCAGCATCGCAGACTGTTACAGTCAAGACTTAACCATAATTATTAATTTTCTCAGGATCCCTATTAGATTGCCAGTGCCCTCATCCAACAAAAAGTAACATAAAAAGCTACACACAAATTATCAAAATACTGTTTATAAATGTTAATTTTTTATATAAAACAGGTTGGTTATAAATACAATCTCTTTCTAAAGAAGAAAAGGAAATCCTATAGTTATGACAGGATAAAAGGGTTGATTTTTGATCCTACTTTTAAGGAGCAACAACTTGTTTAAAATGTTTTACATTGCTGTGGATTTTGTTCACCTGTTTTTTTTTATTGTTGCAGTTTGGTTATTTTACCTTCTGGGCATTCTCCTAAAGGAATATTAATGCAGAGGGAAGATATTGTATTGGAATAGATATTTTTTACCAAATAAACCAAATAAAAATTAAAAACTTATGTGGAAAAAAATCTCTGACTTGATTTTGAAAGGAAAATTGAGACTTCATCAATCAGCAGGAATAAACCCAGCAGAAATTGTAGTACCTTTAACTAAGGAGGATATTAAAAAATTATGGACAGAAAGTGAACCTTGGCAAAGAGCTTGCAGTAATTTTTTTGGGAGAAATTAACAGCAAATATCCCAAAAGCAATAGAATTGATCTTATAAAGAGAGCTGATTGGATTTTGCCTCGAACTATATGGGGAAAACCCGTATCTGGGGTTTGTACATTTTATACAGATGGAAATAAACAAGGAAAGGCAGGTTACAAATCAGAAAATTTAAGTAAAGTGGTGCAAAGTCCTTATAATTCAGTTCAAAAAAACGGAATTGTATGCTATTCTGTTGGAATTTATGGATTTTTCAGAAACTCTCAACATAGTTACTGACTCTCGGTATGCTGAAAGAGTGGTATTACATATTAAAACTGCAGAATTTATCCCTGGTGTGTCAGAATTAACTTCACTATTTATTCAGTTATAAGATACAATCAGGAATAGAAGTCATCCTTTATATATAACTCACATCTGATCCCATATTTGTCTGCCAGGCCCTCTAGCACAAGGTAATGATGATTATTGATAAGAAATGTGATGGAGGACTCAGAAATTCATAAAAACATCACGTTAATAGTAAAGGTTTAAAAAAGGATTTTTTCATAACCTGGCAACAAGCTAAAGAAATAGTAAAGAAATGTCCTACTTGTTCCTTTCACAATAGACACTATTACCAGCAGGATGTAACCCAAAGAGTACTCAGAGGAATGAAATTTGGCAGATGGACGTGTTTCACTTTGCAGAATTTGAAAAATTGAAATATGTACACCATACCATTGATACTTATTCAAGATTTCAATGGGCAACTACTTTGAGTTCTGAAAAAGCTGATTCTGTAATTACTCATTTGCTAGAAGTTATGGCCATCATGGGTATACCTGCACAAATTAAAACTGACAATTCTCCAGCATTTGTCTCTATTAAAATGAAACATTTTTTGCTTATTACAATATAAAGCATATTACAGGAATACCACACAATCCTACAGGCCAACAGTTATAGAAAGATCAAACAGAACTCTAAAAGATATGCTAAATAAACAGAAAGGGGTAACAAAACCCCCAGAAATAAACTGCACAATGCTCTATTAACTTTGAATTTTTTCAATGCTAATGAGAAAGGAACAACAGCTACAGAGAGACATTGGATAATAGAAAAAACTACAGAATTAAATCAGCCTATCTACTTTAAGGATGTGCTGACCTCAGAATGGAAACCAGGATATGTGTTATGTTTGGGGGATGAGGTTTTGCTTTTGTTTATACAGGAGAAGATAAGCTGTGGATACCATCAAAATTGATAAAAGTTAGATTTGAACAAGAGAGACCTCTTAATTAGAGGAGGTGATAGTTCATCAACCAGCATGACCATCCAATTTAAACTAACTTTTATCATTAACACATGCCTTTTCATTTAATCAGATAATAACTTGCTGAAAGGGAACCTCTCCAAAATAGCCTTGGGGAAAGGTTTTTGTTTTTGTCTTTTAGGAGAATGAAGGCTACGGAATCTGAAGATAACTGGACAAATGAGACAACTGAAGAAAAAGGACGAATCATCTGTCCCAAGAAAAAGAGTAAAATGGCCTATTGGTATATTATCTATAAAATTTCATAAGTATTCCTAAATGTTTCTGCTCTTCTCTAAAGAAATTTAACACTATTGGTCTTCTTGTAGTCCCAGTTCAATTAAAATTTAAAGCTGGCTTTGGAGTTGGAGAATGGCTCTCTCCTTCTTTAAACTCAAGCATGTTGTTAAAAGGAAATGCAAACACCCTGTATCATGCCAGAAGAAAGAGCCATCTTCTGCTATTGGATAGGAGAAAAACCAAATTAATCAAGGGACTGTTCTATTACTACTAATCTCAATTCTTTGATTCTATTCTGATTCTTTAAACTTTCTTAAAGTTTTTTTATATCAAAATTTACAAGATATATATATTAAACTTTGTTAAGATATTAATGGTCATATAGAATACTAACTAACTCTAGAAAAAGACTTCAATTACCTGCATATACATGTCTTTGTGTTTGGGTCTCTTATCAGTTTTCTGCAGGAAATCATGGCCAGGCCTAACATCAACTGAAGACTCCAGGAAGAAGATGGGGCCCCACAACAACAATAATTCCACATGGATAATAATAATATCACTAAGCTGACAAACATCATCTACAAATCAGCTTTGAACTGCAAAGTGCTCAAAGCAATTTTGAAAGGGCTAGCTGAGATGATCTAGTTTCAAAGACTACTTGAATAAAATCTTGAGATAAGTCACAATTTTTGGCATTTTGCTCAAACTGGACAACAAAGGATATAGCTACCTTTCCTAGAATTTGACAATTAACCCAATTTTTTTTTCAGAATAAAGATACCTTCACCCACACCCAGCAGGAAGCAATTTTAAGAATACGACACACACATTCCCAAAGAAGTGGTGCGGGGTGGGTGATTTTTTTGGTCTTTTAATGGGTTTTGGGTCTGGAATAATTTTCATTGCTTAGGAGGGTTGGTTACAAGTTGTTGTTAAGGGTGAGGAAGAGAGCTAAGCAAAGGAGATTAGATTTAAGGTTATTGTTTTAAGAAAAGAAAAGGAAAGAAAAAGAAAAATACAATTACTAATTTTAAATACTTTACATTGGATTTGACTTTTTATATTGTATACAAATTATATATATTGAGATTATCTTGTTAGAAAATGCTATACATATACTTCTAATCTTGTTCAAGATATTGTACTTATATCATTCATTTAACAGTGTAATGCAATTTGCTGATCCTTGAATGTCATTATTACCAACTAAGGGTAAAAAGAAATGAAAGATAGTAGTTAAAATTACAATAGAACTTTTAGTCATATTAGGTATGTTTTCAAGATTGAGAAGATATATTTTAGATAGACAAGTCATCTTCAAACCCTTCAGAGATCTACAGAATATGGCATTTAAAATGTTTTAATAACTTAGAAATTTTTCTCTTTTGTTATGACTATGAGACATGTCGGCTCCTTGCAGTACCAACCTACTTCAGAGAAAATATGGGCATTGAAGAAATTGCATATGGAGTTAACTTTCACTGTGGCAAAAGTTATCCACTGGACAACAAAGTATCCTTGAGTCACCTGCTGGCAAAAAGGACAAAATGGACAGACAGAACATGAAACAAAAGACTACCGATTCTTGCCAAAACAAGTGTGGTTGTGGCTTTAAAAAAAGGCATCTTCTGAGGCCAGGACAATATGGCACCATCCCTGAAGTGGCTTTTGAAATCCAGAAAAGTTCCCATGCCCTTTTCTTCGAAGGCAGCTGAACAGGCAGTGGGCTGATGGCTTCTGATGTGCAGTAGAACAGCAGCTGAAACAGTTATTCTTGAAGAGTAACTAAGCTCACACCTTTCAATGGTAGACTGGCATTTAGTTGAGGGATGTGGAGAAGAATGGGATGCCAGGATGAAGCCATACAAATACAGCCAAGAAGAAATGACAGCTGAATTAAAAAAAATCAACAATTTCCAGAATTTAAAATCCTGAATCACGACATGACACTCATGGAACTCAGGTGTTTCTGGTACATGGACTGCTCTCACCAAATGTGAGGTTGAACTGTTGACCTTGTATACATCCTACTTCACAAATGAGTCTGTCAGATACACTAAGCCTATAGGCTGAAGATGATGCCCCAACACTGTGGAGAAACCTCGGGTGACTGCCAGGCAGCTGGCTGTTTCTGTCAACTCACATCCATTTTTGGAAGCTGCTTATGTACACTTCCTGTTTTTATTTTTTATTAGGTAATATTATTTCCTTCTTGGGTCTCTGAGGGAGTTGAAGATTAGTAGTTAGAGTTGAAGATTAGATAGTTATAGTTGAAGATTAGATAGTTACAGTTTTCCTTGTTAAGAATTTTAGAAAAGAAACTCACTAAAGAGTAAGTGTATAAATTTGAAAGACGTTATAAGATAGTTCTGTTAGTAATATAAGTTAGGATAGAAAGTGAATCAGGTACACTTTTGACTTACCAAAATAGGATAGATAATGGAATTATTTTCTCTGAATTTGTCAAATGCAAATGGTTTAGACATTGTTTAGGTATTTATTGCTTACATATACGGTATATAGTTATTGTACTTTTGTATGTAGTTTTTCTTACATTAGTTATAACTTTTTTCCTTTTTTTATTAAAATAGAAAAGGTGAAATGTGATATTTTACTTTTAATTAAATGTGATTTTATTTGTTTGTTAATAAATAAAGTTGCCTGGGAGTCACAACTAATAGCAAGCCATAGCAGAAGCCGGGTGGTGGTGGCACACACCTTTAATCCAGATCACATGACAGATGGATCTCTGTGTGTTCAAGGATACAGCCAGTATGGAGACACACACCTTTAATCTCAATATCAACCATAGAAGACCTGGAGGTCTGTATACACAGGCAGTGACAAGGAGGTCATGTGGTTGGGTTTACAACCAATGAGAAGGCAGAAAAGAAAGTCAGTAAAAAGACAGATACACAAGAAGTAGGCCTCTTTCTGAGGGGAAGGACAACAGTGGCAGTGAAGGGTAAGAAAGGTGGTTTTAAGTCTCAGCTCTCAGCTACTGCTCTGACCTCTTGGGCTTTTAACTTTGTATTTGGCTCTGCTTTTCTTATTTAATAAGACTGTTCATCTACAATGTGACAGAACACAAGTTAATATAAATCAGTTAATTTCAGTTATAAGAGCTAGTTGGGAACAAGCCTAAGTCAAGGTCAAGCTTTCATACTTAATAATAAGTCTCTGTATCATTATTTGGGAGCTTGCAGTACAAAGAAAGTCCTACTACAGACTGAGGTACCATTATTGAAGTGACTGGGAGAATTAGTAGTTACAATTTCTAGGCTAAAAGATTTCCAGGAATATTACTTAGCAAAGGCAGACTGTCTTTGTGCATCTTCTAGTACAAGGGCAGCTTGTACTAATGGCCTTTGTGATTATTTAAAGATCTCACTCTATAGGACCTTCCTAGCTCCCTGAAATACCAATCTCTATTTCAACCCCAGAATTCTCTCTGCTAAACTGTACTTCCTCCATTTGACTATAGGTGTTTAAACTATGCACATGACCTCAATAAAGTTTCTGCATGCAATTCTACATTTCAGAACCCAATTCCCAGAAACCTCAATTAGACAAATGCAACACAAACCTTAAAAGGTCTTATTCATAAAAACAAACCTGGAGCCAGGTATTGGGGTGAATGCTGAAAGATCAGAGAAACAAAATAAATCGCATCCAACCTCACCTTGCCAATTTCTCAGCTGAAACTGTTTCCTCAGACTGAAAGCCTCTGAGTCCTCATCTGAATGGATCTCAGCTGAATAGATGCAAAAAGCTAAAAGCTTCAAAAGGCTCTAGTTCCTGGTCCTCACATGTTAAATACCTTTCTGCTTCCTGCCATCACTTCCTCAGATTAAAGGCATGTTTCACCATACTTGGCTGTTTCCAGTGTGGCTTTAAACTCACAGAGTTCCAGATGGATCTCTGCCTCTGGAATGCTAGGATTAAAGGTGTGTGCTACCACTGCCTAAAACAATGTTTAATATAGTGGATTTTCTGTTCTCTGGCAGCCAGATAAGTTTATTGGGGTGCACAATATATCAACCACAGACAGGGTTTTATTGTGTGATCTCCAGTATGGAAAACTTACAGTGACTACCCAAAAGGCTATAAATTAGACAAAGGTGACCTAAATAAATTGAATAATCATGGATTTAAAGTCTTGAAATGTAATTTATCTTTTATTTTATGTCGCAAGAATTGGAAAATTTTTAAATAATTGTTTTTTTTCTGTTCAAATATTCTTTTAATTCTTGCTCTTCGGTCTTGTATTCTAAGAATATCATAGGGCACTGGTTCTCAACCTTCCTAATGCTTCAACCCTTTATATTAATATAAAATTCCTCATGCTGTGCTGACCCCAACCATAAAATTATTTTTTCCTTTTATTTTATTTTACAATACCATTCAGTTCTACATATCAGCCACAGATTCCCTTGTTCTCCCCCCTCCCGCCCCCTTCCCTTACCCCCAACAAACTCCCCATTCCTACCTCCTCTAGGGCAAAGCCTCCCCCAAGGACTGAGATCAACCTGGTAGACTCAGTCCAGGCAGGTCCAGTCCCCTCCTCCCAGACTGAGCCAAGCGTCCCTGCATAAGCCCCAGGTTTCAAACAGCCAACTCAAGCAATGAGTACAGGACCCAGTACCACTGCCTAGATGCCTCCCAAAGAGATCAAGCCAATCAACTGTCTCACCTATTCAGAGGGCCTGATCCAGTTGGGGGCCCCTCAGTCTTTGGTTCATGGTTCATGTGTTTCCATTCGTTTGGCTATTTGTCCCTGTGCTTTATCCAACCTTGATCTCAACAATTCTTGCTCATATAAACCCTCCTCTTTCTCACTAATTAAACTCCCGGAGCTCCACCCAGGGCCTAGCAGTGGATCTCTGCATCCAGATCTCTCAGTCGTTGGATGGGGTTTCTGGCATGACTATTAGGGTTTTCAGCATCCCATCACCGGAGTAGGTCAGTTCGGGCTGTCTCTCAACCATTGCCAGCAGTCTATTTTGGGGGTACCTTTGTGGATTTCTGTGGGCCTCTGTAGCACTTTGTTTCTTCCTTTTCTCATGTGATCTTCATTTACCATGGTCTCCTATTCCTTGTTCTCCCTCTCTGTTCTTGACCCAGCTGGGATCTCCCGCTCCCCCAACCTCTCTTTTCCTCCACCCTCACCCTTCATCACTCTCACTCATGTCCAGGTTGTTCATGTAGATCTCAGCCATTTCTTCAACATTGGGCAATCCCCGAGTCTTTCTTGGGGTCCTGTTTTCCAGGTAGCCTTCCTGGTGATGTAGCAGTCCAGTCATCCTTGTCCCACATCTAGTATCCTCCTATGAGTGAGTACATACCATATTTGTCTTTCTGAGTCTGGGTTACCTCACTCAGGATGATTTTTTCTAGATCCATCCATTTGCCTGCAAACCTCATGATGTCATTGTTTTTCTCTGCTGAGTAGAGAAATAAATAAATAAACTGTGGCACAAATACACAACCATTGTGTATATGTGCTACAATTTATTTATCCATTCTTCAGTTGAAGGGCATCTAGGTTGTTTCCAGGTTTTGGCTATTATAAACAATGCTGATATGAACATAGCTGAGCAAGTGCTCTTGTGGTATGATTGAGAATTTCTTGGGTATATGCCCAAGAGTGGTATAGCTGGATCTTGGGGGAGATTGATTCCCAATTTTCTAAGTACAATGGACAAAGAAGCTGCGTAGGAAATCAGAGATACATCACCCTTTACAATAGGCACAAATGACATAAAATACCTTGGGGTGACACTAACCAAGCAAGTGAAGGATCTATATGACAAGAAATTTAAGTCCCTGAAAAATGAAATTGAAGAAGATGTCAGAAAATGGAAAGATCTCCCATGCTCATGGGTAGGCAGGACTAACATAGAAAAAATGGCAATTCTACCAAAGGCAATCTACAGATTCAATGCAATCTCCATCAGAATACCAACACAATTCTTCACAGACCTGGAAAGAATAATACTCAACTTCACATGGAAAAACAAAAAACCCAGGGTAGCCAAAAGAATCCTGTACAATAAAACAACCTCTAGAGGCATCACGATCCCTTACTTCAAGCTCTACTATAGAGCTACAGTAATAAAAACAGCTTGGTATTGGCATAAAAACCGACATGTGGACCAATGGAATCGAATTGAAGACCCTGACATTAACCCGCACACCTGTGAACATATAATATTTGACAAAGAAGCCAAAAGTGTACAATGGAAAAAAGAAAGCATCTTCAACAAATGGTGCTGGCACAACTGGATATCAATGTGTAGAAGGCTGCAAATAGATCCATATTCTGTCACCGTGCACAAAACTTAAGTCCAAGTGGATCAAGGACCTCAACATAAATCCAGCTACTCTGAACCTGCTAGAAGAGAAAGTAGGAAGGAGTCTTGAATGCATTGGCATAGGAGATCACTTCCTAAATATAACACCAGTAGCACAGACATTGAGAGAAACAATCAATCAATGGGACCTCTTGACACTGAGAAGCTTTTGTAGAGCAAAGGATATGGTCAACAAGGCAAAGCGACAGCCTACAGAATGGGAAAAGGTCTTTACCAACCCACATCTGACAGAGCACTGATTTCCAGAATATATAAGGAACTCAAGGAATTAGACATCAAAATGACCAACAGTCCAATTAAGAAATGGGCTATAGAACTAAACAGAGAATTCTCAACAGAGGAACCTCAAATGGCTGAAAGACATTTAAGGAATTGCTCAAAATCCCTAATCATCAGGGAGATGCAAATCCAAAGATCTCTGAGATACCACCTTATGCCTGTCAGAATGGCTAAGATCAAAAACACTGAAGACACCTTATGCTGCAGAGGTTGTGGAGCTAGGGGAACTCTCCTCCACTGCTGGTGAAAATGCAAGCTTGTACAACCACATAAATAATTCTTAAATTTATGTGGATGAAGAAAGAGACATTGCATATCTTTGAAAAACTCAATATTCTGGTTCAAGAGTAATCTAGCTTGTTAAATTCTAAGAAGTATGGCAGAAGAATGCTTTTACACGGTTCTGTTTGGCTATTGTGGTAGAATCTTGAGGGATGGAGTGGATAATTCTCTTTTTTGTATTTTAAATATAGAGAATTATCAAAAATTATGATTATAGATTTTTGTCTTCCATAATTTTCTATCTACATTTTGTGGTCTTCGTGGTCTATGGCCTCTAATACGAGATAATCACTAAAATTTTCCTATGGACAGTTTGGAGGAGAGGCTGCACAAGTCTTGACCAGGTTCTTCTTATTTTAATTTTTCCTAATTTATTTTATAAGAAAAAATACCCTGACGATTATTTTCCAAGAACTTCTCCTATCCTGAGCCTTTCACATGACTAAATATAGTAGAGACTTCAAGAAAAGAACATAACTAATATCTAGAAGTTTAAAAAATTCAAAAAACCTATGTGAAAAGTTAAATGTTATTTATAAAGATAAACTCCAGAGCACATTACTGTTGATACAAGCAAGAATTCCCCTTGGTATTTCCAGAATTAGCATTTTTTCTGGTGAAACTGTATGAAGAAATATGCCTTGTCTCTGATATCATCATGAGCCAAAGCAGTCATGTTGGAACAGGCATACTGAAAACAGTGGAGAGTTTCTGAGTGAAACAGAGTGTGCTGTTAGAGAGAGTGAGCTCATGACTTTTGTACTGGACAGAACAGCAGTCTTCTTGTTTTCTCTGAATGGAGACTGATTTGATACTGAGAAGGGAAATTTCATCCTGAAGGAAACTAGCTGAAGCTCTGAAGACCAACCCTGATCTAGAGGAGGTGTTGGTGATTCGTGGTTTAGAAACTTTGCTGAACAACCTGAAGTCACTGAGAATATTTGAAGGGCCAGGAAAGAAATTCTCTCTAGATTCTCAAGCTCAAGTAAGTGATCTGGGTGTGGAGAATGGTTGGAGACAAGGGTATTTCCCTCCTTTGTAAGTCTAAACTTAGAGTTTCACAGCTTGACTATCTTCTCATTACAAAGTGATTATATGTTAGGACTAGAATTCTGAAAGGCAGTGAAGTTCTTCAAAAGAGAGGATTTGCTTTCATATCTCATTATGCTGAGAGGGTCCTTTGTGACCTGGGATTCAGGAACAATATCATATCCACAGTTTCCTTCCTCCTTCTTTTTGAAAGCTACTTCTCTGAGAATTCTACACAATGATCATATTTACTCCCTTCCCTCAACTGCTCCAGTATCCAGCCCATTTCCTGTCACCATTCAACGTGTGTCATTTTTCCTTAAAAAAAAAAAAAACCACCAAGTACAATGTGTGCTGCCTTCCACCAGAGCATCTTTAATCCACTGTGTAGGGGCCACACCATGAAAGGACTTCCAACAGTTATAAATTGCCAGCAGAACATAATACTGTTATAGACTTGACAGTCACCAATGTAGGTGTTTCCAGTTTCTAAGATTCTACTCCTGAGATTGAAGTTATACAACTAAATAGCCACTAAAAGATCACAACCAGTATTTTATGTTTATCTTACAGTATTTATATGGAGAGATTTGTTGAGGGATAGCTGACATGCAACAAACTCTGCCAGATAATTAAGGGAAATAATCTGTAAAGTTTGAAATATATATACTGTCATGAAATTGTCACTGTATTTCATTTAATAAGTATGTATCTCTGACTCCCAAAACTGTCTTTGTGGGCTTTGGGGCCATTCCTTTTTCTCCCTTTCTCTGTCTCTAGAGACTTACTAATTTACTTGTGTAATTATTAGCATTTTTACAACCATATATTTGTGATCCTAACATGTGAATCATCTTTATCTGACTCCTTTAATTCAGCCAAATCCTCTAGAGATCAATATCTGACATATATAAAATGCTCATTAATTTTTTATTGATTTTATTTTTATTGATGCATATATTATTGGGCTAGCTATAACTTGTTTGTCCATTCTACTGTCAGTCATATTTTGAGTTATTTCCATCAACTTTTAATATACTATTATTACTAGATACAAGTCTTCTTGTACTTTTATTTCTCTTGTAGTTTGTTTTTAAGAATAGCATTTTTAATAAATTCAATTGTTGAGTTAATTGTTTTGAAAGAGTGGGTGGTATTGGAGGGAAATACCAGAATCATAGCAGTCATTTAGTGATTACAACTCCTATTATGTCTCTTTGTTGACTGTAACCTGCTTTTCCAGGTAGTAAGCCAATCAATACCTACCAACATCATGTGTGCAAACCATATGCTGGAACAGTGTTAGAGAAAATCGCTCATGTTATTTGTCAGATATGTAGAAGGCATGCCATAGCCTTTAAGTATTTTCACATTGGCTGAATAAAGACCAAGTAGGCCTCACACAGCAGGCCCATGTAGGAAAGTAGCAAGATGAGAAGAAAATCCTAGAGATAACTTTCTTTTTTAATTAAGAATATTTTATTCATTCCACATACCAACCACAGATCCCCCCCTCATCCCTCCTCCTGATCCTCACCAGCCTCCCTACCCTGTGGGGACAACTTTCTTAGTGAAAATTTAGTTTTATCTATCTGGCCCATGAAATCCAGTTCATTCCTACAATGCCTAATCAGTCTCAGAAGAGCTTATCCAGGCTGTAGCTATATCCTGATTTCCTAAGAAACACAATGTATACATTTTTTATGATTTTGTATTTTATCTTTTTATTGGTTCTGTTCCCTCTTTTACAGAGGAAAATGTATGAAATTTTCTAAATTTCAATTGCTTATTTTTCAAAAAGTCATGCATTTTGCTTTAATTGTCATACCAAAGAGGCTTTGACTTGTCACATTTTTTGCAGATTTTGTTTTTTAATTATATAAATTTAAATTTATATCTTTGATACCTTTTGAGATATTAATGCTGGAAAGTTTATAATATAATATTTTTGCATATGAGTTCCTCACTACTTAGGCACCATATTTTTCAAAAGACAAATTTTCACTTGAATTTCTTTAGTACTGAAAAAATTGCTTAGGCTAATGTGCCTCCATTTCTGTGTTAATCTATTCCCTATGGAGGCCCATTACTCTTTTGCCAATTCCATAATATTTTCATCATTGAAGTCTTGCATAAATCTTGAAATTGATAGCATGATCTCTGTATTTCATACTTAGAATTATTTAGATGCTGTCTAGCTTTAAAAAATTATTCTTTGCTTTTCTATACACATTGCACATAACTTTATGATATATAAAATATTTTCTCATGTCTTAGAACACTTTAAACTGCTATAATAGAGTACTATAAACTGGGTAATATATGAAGAACAGAAATTTCTAGATGATGGAAAATCCAAAGTGAAAATACTATCATCTGTCAAGAACTTTTTTATGATGCTATCTGTGACTGAAAGGTAAAGGGTAAGAGATAGAAAACAATATGGGGATGGTTTTGTCCTGTTATAGAGATTTCACCCATGATCATAAATCCACTCTCATAATAATGACATTAGTTCATATATAAGAGCAAAGTCTCCATGCTCTAATCACCTGTTTAAACTATTTACACCTCCCTCCTTAATATTGCACCATCATGGCAATTAAACACCAACCTAGAAGTGAAAGGAGACATATAGGTCATCGCATCTGAGAACAAGATTTGTCTATACCATTTCAAGCTTATTTTCATTCAACATATAAAATATCCACATAATATGATAGAATTATACCTAATCATATAGTTCTAGTATCATCATAAATTGCATTGTTTTAAATTCAAATTCAAAAATCATCATGACTTATATACAGGGATGTAATTTACTTTTGAGTTTTAACATAATTTATGAGTTTTCTAGACACATTCTTTCAGATTATTCATGGGTCTAACCATTCATACTGACAGTCACATAGATATCAATTCAGACAGCTTTCATTCTCAATGTCTTTTTTTTTCAATTTTATCTTATTTTTTGTATTTTTTATTTATTTACTTATTTTTTATTTTATTTTAATATTTGTTTGGTATAACTTTATTTATTTATTTATTTATTTATTTATTTATTTATTTATGTATTTATTTATTGCTTTTTTAAAATTTTTACAATACAATTCAGTTCTACATATCAGCCACGGATTCCCTTGTTCTCCCCCCCCCCGCCCCCCTCATCTTCCCCCAGCACACCCCCCATTCCTACCTCCTCTAGGGCAAAGCCTCCTCCTAGGATTGAGATCAACCTGGTAGACTCAGTCCAGGCAGGTCCAGTCCCCTCCTCCCAGGCCGAGCCTAGCGACCCTGCATAAGCCCCAGGTTTCAAACAGCCAACTCATGCAATGAGCACAGGACCTGTGTTGCTGGAGGGCTTCTCTCCAGGTTCCCCATTTGTAGCTGGAGTTTTCCTGCCTTGCCCACAGTCAGGACAAATCTTTGTCACCCACCAGTCCCACAGCCGCTCAGACCCAACCAAGTAAACACAGAGAGTTATATCACTTATAAACTGTATGGCCATGGCAGGCTTCTTGCTAACTGTTCTTATATCTTAAATTAACCCATTTCTATAAATCTATACCTTGCCATGTGGCTGGTGGCTTACCGGCGTCTTCACATGCTGCTTGTCCTGGCGGTGGCTGCAGTGTCTCTCCCCTCAGCCTTCCGCTTCCCAGAATTCTCCTCTCTCCTTGTCCCACCTACTTCCTGCCTGGCCACCTACGTCCTGCCTGGTCACTGGCCATCAGTGTTTTATTTATATAGAATGATATCCACATCATTTCCCCTTTTCTCCTTTTTTTAAAAAGTAAGGTTTTAACTTTAACATGGTAAAATTACATATAACAAAACAATTACCGAGCAAGAATTATAGTTACAATATTAAAGATGTCCTATCTATCTTATATTTGTGAGTTTAAGGTTTTATATCTAACTTATCTTTTATCATAACTGAGGAAATTACAACTATCTAGTTTTCAACCACATCAAAGACCTGAGAAGGAACAAAATGGTACCTGAGAAATGGTAGATGGATGCAAGCAACTTTCGGGAATCTTGCAAAAGTAAACCAAGACAGCTGGCAGCCTGGACAGTCACCTAATGTTTCTCAGCATTGTTGGTGCATTCAAATTGGCTATAGGCCTAGAGTATCTGACAGACCATTTTCAGAAGCAGGATTTCTGAAAGACCATCTTACCCTGTCTTGTCAGAGTACAGTGGTCGCTTTCCTTGTGTCCCACTTGTCCAGAAAGGACAGCATTGCATTTGTACTGTCAGCCGTCAAGGCAAGGGCAGTTCTTTGCCCAGTAGGCCATTTTGTGCCAAAAAGACAAACTTCCAAATGGAAATGTCTTAGAAGCCCAACATTCTCTCGGGATCAATTGGTGCAGCCAGGAGCAATTGTGTCTCACGTCAACAGAATTCTAAGTTATTTAAATGCCATATTCTCTAGGTCTATGAAGTGTTTGAAGATTACCTATCTATCTGAAATATATCTATGTATACCTAGAAGACTTAACTAACATGGCTACAAATATGATTATCATAGATGACTAATTATTAATCTATTTCTTAATTATCCATTACAATTTTAAATGAGTTACATAAACATAATACCTCAAACAAGAATAGAAATATATATACAGTATAACAAAATTAACTTTAAGTTTGTATCAATAAACTAAAATTTATACCAATGTAAAACATTTTAAACATAAACTAAAATCTATACCAATGTAAAACATTTTAAACAAGTTGTTCTTAAAAGTAGGTTCATTAATCTACCCTTTTTTCTTATCATCTCTATATCCTATATATCTATATCAGACCCGGTCCCACTGCCTAGATGCCTGCCAAACAGATCAAGCCAATCAATTGTCTCACCTATTCAGAGGGCCTGATCCAGTTGGGGGCCCCTCAGCCTTTGGTTCATAGTTCATGTGTTTCCATTCATTTGGCTATTTGTCCCTGTGCTTTATCCAACCTTGATCTCAACAATTCTCGCTCATATAAACCCTCCTCTTTCTTGCTAATTAGACTCCTGGAGCTCCACCCGGGGCCTAGCCAAGGATCTCTGCATCCAGATCCCTCATTCCTTGGAAGGGGTTTCTGGCATGACTATTAGGATGTTTGGCCACCCCATCACTAGAGTAGGTCGGTTCGGGCTGTCTCTCGACCATTGCCAGCAGTCTATTGTGAGGGTATCTTTGTGGATTTCTGTGGGCCTCTCTAGCACTTTGCTTTTTCCTATTCTCATGTGATCTTCATTTACCATGGTCTCCTATTCCTTATTCTCCCTCTCTGTTCTTGATCCAGCTGGGATCTCCCGCTTCTACAGGCTCTCTTTCCCTTGACCCTTGCCCTTCATTACTCCCACTCATGTCCAGGCTGTTCATATAGATTGCATCCATTTCTCCATCATTGGGCGATCCTGGTGTCTTTCCTGTTATGTTTTAACGATGTCGTTATTCTTGTGTGTTTGTGCATTTTTTTTATATTTTATTTTATTTTTTATTTTACAATACTATTCAGTTCTACATAATAGCCACAGATTCCCTTGTTCTCTCCCTTCCTGCCCCCTCCCCTTCCCCCCAGCCCACCCTCCATTCCCACCTCCTCCAGATCAAGGTCTCCCCCAAGGACTGGGATCAACCTGATAGACTCAGTCCAGGCAGGTCCAGTCCCTTCCTCCCAGAATCAGCCAAGCGTCCCTGCATAAGTCCCAGGTTTCAAACAGCCAACTCATGCAACAAGCCCACGACCTGGTACCACTGCCTAGATGCCTCCCAAACAGATCAAGCCAATCGACCGTCTCACCTATTCAGAGGGCCTGATCCAGTTGGGGGCCCCTCAGCCTTTGGTTCATAGTTCATGTGTTTCCATTCATTTGGTTATTTGTCCCTGTGCTTTATCCAACCTTGGTTTCAACAATTCTCACTCATATAAACCCTCCTCTTATTCACTAATTAGACTCCCAGAGCTCCACACGGGGCCTAGCCATGGATCTCTGCATCCAGATTCCTCAGTCCTTGGATGGGGTTTATGGCATAACCATTAGGGTGTTTGGCCATCTCATCACCAGTGTAGGTCAGTCCTGGCTGTCTCTCGACAATTGCCAGCAATCTTTTGTGAGGGTATCTTTGTGGATTTCTATGGGCCTCTTTAGCTCTTTGTTTCTTCCTTTTCTCATGTGGTCTTCATTTACCATGGTCTCCTACTCCTTGTTCTCCCTCTCTTTTCTTGATCCAGCTAGGATCTCCCGCAATCTTTCCCTCGGCCCTCGCCCTTCATAGCTCCCACTCATGTCCAGGCTGTTCATGTACATCTCATCCATTTCTCCGTGTCTTTCTTGGGGTCCCATTTTCCAGGTAGCCTCACTGGTGTTGTGAGTAGCAGTCTAGTCATTCTTGTTCCACATCTAGCATCCTCCTATGAGTGAGTACATACCAAAAGTGTACAATAGAAAAAAGAAAGCATCTTCAACAAATGGTGCTGGCATAACTGGATATCAATGTGTAGAAGGCTGCAAATAGATTCATATCTGTCACCGTGCACAAAACTTAAGTCCAAGTGGATCAAGGACCTCAACATAAATCCAGCTACTCTGAACCTGCTAGAAGAGAAAGTAGGAAGGAGTCTTGAATGCATTGGCATAGGAGATCACTTCCTAAATATAACACCAGTAGCACAGACATTGAGAGAAACAATCAATCAATGGGACCTCTTGAAACTGAGAAGCTTTTGTAGAGCAAAGGATACAGTCAACAAGGCAAAGCGACAGCCTACAGAATGGGAAAAGATCTTCACCAACCCCACATCTGACAGAGGACTGATATCCAGAATATATAAGGAACTCAAGGAATTAGACATCAAAAGGACCAACAATCCAATTGAGAAATGGGCTTTAGAACTAAACAGAGAATTCTCAACAGAGGAAACTCAAATGGCTGAAAGACATTTAAGGAATTGCTCAACATCCCTAATAATCAGGGAAATGCAAATCAAAACAACTCTGAGATACCACCTTACGCCTGTCAGAATGGCTAAGATCAAAAACACCGAAGACACTTGCTGGAGAAGATGTGGAACTAGAGGAACCCTCCTCCACTGCTGGTGGGAATGCAAGCTTGTACAACCACTTTGGAAATCAATATGGCGCTTTCTTAGAAAATTGGGAATCAATCTCCCCCAAGATCCAGCTATACCACTCCTGGGCATATACCCAAGAAATGCTCAATCATACCACAAGAGCACTTGCTCAGCTATGTTCATATCAGCATTGTTTGTAATAGCCAAAACCTGGAAACAACCTAGATGCCCTTCAACTGAAGAATGGATAAATAAATTGTGGCACATATACACAATGGAATACTACTCAGCTAAGAAAAACAATGACATCATGAGGTTTGCAGGCAAATGGATGGATCTAGAAAAAAATCATCCTGAGTGAGGTAACCCAGACTCAGAAAGACAAATATGGTGTGTGTGCATTTGGATGTAGGCTTTTAACAGTAGTTTGTTTCCACATTACTTTTTGAAGGTTCCTTAATATTGTTTATTCCAACATTATCCTTCTTTGCCTTCCACCCCCACCTCAATTTAATACCCCCTGCTCTATTGACTTTTGATATCAATGCATTCTAGCTCCTCTCCCTTGAGTATCTTTCCCATGGCCCCTTAGTATTTTTCTGACTATTACAGATGTCCCAAATGAAATACAAATACCTAAAAATCCAAAGCCAATATTCAAAAATGAGAGAAAACATGTGATCTTTATTTTCCTAGGTGTGGATTACCTCACTCAGAATATCTGTTTCTAGCATCATCTATTTACCTGTGCTTTATTTTTCTTAATAGCTGAATAATATTCCATTGTGTGAACATGCCATATTTGAATATGCCACATTTCATTATCTGTTCATTAGCTGATGAATATCCAGGCAGTTTCCATCTCCTGGGTATTGTGAATAGAGCAGAAATGAATATAGATAATCAAGTGTCTCTGAAGGAGGATGTAGAGGCCTTTGAGTACATGCCCCACAGTAGTATAGCTGGGTCATATGATAGCTCTACTTTTAGTTTTTTGAGGAGCCTCTACACTGATTCACAGAGTGATTTCAGTAGTTTTCAATCCCACCAACAGAGAATAAGTGGTCCTTTTTCTGACACCCATGCCAGCATTTGCTGTTGTTTGAGTTTTTGTTTGTTCCTTTGTTTGTTTTGTTTTTATCTTTGCCATTCTGTCTTGGATGAGGTGAAATCTCAAAGTGGTTTAAATTTGCATTTTTTGATAACTAAGTATGCTGAAGACTTTAAAAACATTTCTCAGTCATTTGCATTTTATCTTTTGAGAACTCTGTTCATATCTGTAGCCGATTTTTAAATTGAGTTGCTCATTTCATTGACTCCTTTTTATGTGTGTTGGGTCTTTATATACTGGTGCTGGGCTTTCTTTTAGGATTGCCAACTCTCCAATAATGACAGGAGACTTTTTATTAATCATGAAAGCTTAGCCTTACCTTAGGCTTGTTACCAATTAGCTTTTATAACTTAAATTAATTTATCTATATTTATTTGCCTTCTGCTGTGTGGTTCATTACCTCTCTTCCATTATGTCTGTCTCCCTCCACATCTCACTGGGAAAATCTGCCTTCTCCTCATTCCAGAGTTTCTATCTCTGCTCAGAAGTCCTGCCGATACTTTCCTGCCTAGCTATTGGCCATTCACCTCTTTATTCAACCAATCAGAATAAAAAGCATCATGTTTTCACACAGTGTGATCAACTATCCTACAACAATATACTCTAGAAAACAATTCTCAACCAGATACATCGCTGGCAAAGATTCTCTCTCACTCTGTGGACTTCTTTGTTTAATTTTTTTCTTTACAATACAGAGAATTTTAGTTTGATGAGGTCTTGGTTGTCAGCTCTTGGCATTAATTCCTGGATGAATGAACTCCTACTCAAAAGTCCCTTCCTACACCCAGATTTTATGAGGTACTGCTTGTGTTTTATTCTAGAAGTTTCTGTGTTTCAGATTCACATTGAGGCACTCGGTCCATTTGGAGCTGATTTTTTTGCAGGGTGATAAGTATGACTGTAATAACATTCTTCTACATCTTTCCTCCTTTGCATCATTTGTTACAGATTCTGTTTTTTATTCAGTGTGTATTCTTGGCATCTTTGTCAAACATCAAATGGCTGTAGTTACATGTACTTATTTGGTGGTTTCCTGTTTTGTTCCATTGTTCTATGCTTCTGTTTTTGTGCCAGCAACACATTGTTTTTATTACTATTGATCTGTAATACAGACTGAAACCTGGTATGGTAATCCCCACAGTTTTTTGCTCGGGATTGTTTTGGTTTTGTAGGGTCTTTTGTGTTTTGTGGTTCTATATGAATTTTAGGATTTTTCCTTCTGTTTCAGTGAAGAATATCACATAAAATTATTTTTTCCTTCTCTTCTCTACAATGTGCCATGCATTTTTATAAGTCTCAATGACTAGATATCTGTTTCTCCTTCCTCTGCATTTCTGTGACTGTTTTTTAATGTAGGGAACTTAGATGATTTAGGAGAAACCATAAATAATGGTACATCTTCTAATAATAGAAGAAAAGTTGATTCTTCATGCTTTGCATCCTCATTTCTAATTTAGGGAAAAAAGCAAGTCAGATAATGCTAAGTTTTAATATCTGCCATCTTGAAGGCATATATATATATTTAACAATTTGCTTGCAAGTTGTAAGTGTGATTAATCTTATTACAAGTGTATGTGGCATCCTTTAGTGTTTTTCCAAGATTAGTAAATCTTAACTTTTGTTTCTTTATTTTTTCCCAAATTTCAATTTAAGAAATTGTTCTTGGTGTTTTTTTCTGATAGGTTTGAGAAAGTCATTAGTGTGTAATTCATGCAGATCTTTTCTTTTGTAAAGTTATGTCTTTGTTTTCAATTATCACAACATAGTCACAAAACATTTTCACATTTAAAAGTATAAAAGTTATCAGTAAAATTATTTTAACAGGTTTTAGCAATATTCTACAGATTAAAAATAATATATCTAATTCTTAACAAATGACATTAGTTCATCCACAATTTGGTCTCAATATATTTTTTTAGTCTCATGGATTAAAAATATTTTTTTTCTTACATTTCATTCACATTTACACATGCATGCTTTTAGATTGTCTGTTTTTGTTCCATTAACTTGCTTCAAATATTTTTCTTATGCTGTTTGTTAAATACAACTCCTGGGGGTACTGCTCACTTAGAAAGTTTGGTCAAAAGGTTAAAGTAACCACAGAGTATAAACTAGAGTGATAAAGGAACTGAGAAGTCCTCCTCTGATCAGAACCATGTATGACATGGACAATCTCTCTCTCTCTCTCTCTCTCTCTCTCTCTCTCTCTCTCTCTCTCTCTCTTAACATAGATTTATTTTTAACGAAAACTTAAGATTGTCTCTATAAAATTATGAATCAATTTTGTGTATCTAGACAATCTATACTTCATATCTCATTGATTCTTACTGTGTTCTATTGTCCTTTTCAGATATGATGAAGTCTACATACTCCTATTTTTCTGGGTATCATATATGCTTCACTTTCCTGCAAGTGATAGTAGCATCAGCATCAACTTCTCGTAAGAATACTCACTTTTTTCTTATCTATTGTAATTATGAAAAGGATGCAAAATAGACTTCTACTGTCCAGTTTGTTATTGAAAGAGGTTAACAGAATCACTTCTTTGCAATATCAAGTTAAAAGGTAAAAAAGTTGTCAGCAACTCTTCTTAGGTTCAAGGAATGAAATTAGAGTGCACTACTGTCCCACAAGGTAGAGAACCAAAAAGTAGCAGAAATCTACAAGGTAGAAATCTCTGAGGAGAGAAGAAAGATCTGAGAAAATAAGAGGTAAAGCAGGAAAATGTAAGCTGAAGCCACTGAGTTACTAGAGTCTCAATGTACAATGGTTTGAATCAGAACCACCACATAAGCCCCATCATTGATAGGCACTGAGTGGTGCCTTTTACTTTCTACATTTCTACCAGTTTCTTGTGATGGGAACGGAGAAATGGAGAAAGCAACCATTCTGAAAAAGGTTCCCATTAATTAGTTCTGCCATCAAGATGAACTGTTTTCTCACAGCATCACTGTTGAGTGACCTGACTGACCTGACCTTGGAGAAGGAAGGGTAAAACTGAGCTCAAGCCACCTTTTTCTATCTTGTCCCACTTAGGAGACAGAGACATTGAGAACCCCTCAAGAAGGCCACAACTCAAAGGCACAGGTTCACTAAAAGGCTGAATCTAAATCATACAACTGCAGAATGCTCATTCTTTCTCCCCCTTACACATTAGCAATACATCACTAAAACATGACATCTGGGTACATTAATTGTAGTGTATTTGCCTTCCAACAAAACTTTCCAAGAAACATCGAGAATCAAAGCCAGAATCCATAGGGACAGAGCAAGTAAAACCACACAAATGATCTGGAATTGTCAGGCTAAAAATTTAATACAATCATAATTAATATTGTAAATGATCTAATGGCAAAAATGGAAAAGAAGGAAGAACAAATGGATACTATAAGAATATCTAGAAATTCTTATAAAGTAATGAAAGGAAATCTGATAGATATGAAACACCATAGTAGAAATAAAAATCTTCTTTTATGGGCTCATGAGTAGACAGACTGAAGGGACAAAACTTGAGAAAAAAACACATTTGACTTTGAGCATTAATCATAGAAATGTATAAAGAGAAGAAAGATTAAAAAATTGGAGAGAAAATCAAAGAACTCTGAGACACTCTTAAAGATATGCAGACTATGGTAATACAAGGAGAAGAAAGGCAAAAAGGAAGAGCGATACAGACAAGGCAACCATGACTAAAATTCTCCACAGAATTAGGAATCTCAGAGAACACCAAACAGGGTAAGAGACAAAGCAAACTGAAAAAAAAGTGCACCTCTGCACATAGTATTCAGAGTATAATGAAAATGGAAGATAAAACTTAAAATACCAGTAGTCATGGGGAGGAATCTGTCTACCCCCACAAAAAGAAGATAAAATTACCTTCAATTTTATAGAAACCACACAAGCAAGAAATAAACGAAATAAAATATTTAATGCATGGAGGGGGAAACCCACAATAACTTAGGATTATATATCACAATAGATTAATTATCTTGCAAATATAGAGGATAGATAGACATTATCATAAAAAAAAACAGAAGAGTCTTTGTGATTAGTATCTCTGTCTTGAAAAATATGTTTAAGATTTGTTGGAGAGAAGGAAAGTGACAAACAAACACAGATAATCAAAATTACCAAACAAAGCCTAATTTTATTAAATGTTCTAACATAGGATGTGATTTTCAAAACACTAAAAGCATCTTATTTATCAATTATGAATTATGTAGCAAGGGAAAGAATGGCAGTGCTAGACGGAAGGATAGGGATTCCAGTTCTCCCCATATACACAGTTGCTTTGGAATGCCCTCTTTCAAAAATAAAATAAAAATGATAAAAAAAAAACCTTGAAAACAATCTGGATGCTGCCATAGTTAGGAAATGGTAAGGTTTTAACTTTAGGAGAAGCTACAGATATAACTAACTACCTCTTTGTCTACATTTATGTGACCAGAGGCAATAATCAAAGATCAGAGCATAGTGCTCCAGTCATTGGAAAATGGAGTTGGTTTTGCTCTTCCTAACTCTCAAAGGCTACCCAGACTGCCCTGGAGAACATGAACAACTTCTTATCAATAAACTAAGGGTTTTAGGGGGTAGTTGGTACTGTTGACTGTAAATGACAATTATCCAAACCTTCAGTTGAAGTTGTAGCTAATTACGAATTGATTTTGAAGTTTCTCCTTAAATGACACACATGTGCTAAAGGGTTGTATAATTGTGAGATTCAATAATTGAGAATTGATGAGACTGGATTCATGATATTATGTCATTATGAGAGGGGAGAGATGGTGCATAGTTGGAGGAACTGGACAAGTGGAGAACACCATGGAAAGAACCTATCCTTGTCCTTTCTACTCTCTGTGCTTTCTAGCAACAAAAAACCGTGCTTCACATTCTCCAAGTTGACACTGTTTCATCAGGGCTGAGAAACAGTGGAAAAACCTACCACGAAGTAAAGCTTCTGCCACCATGAGTTAAAATAGTATCTTCTCATTAAAACTATTTTTCTTAGGTATTTTGTCATAGATGGTGTCACAGAAACCAACAAACAGCCTTCAATAGATTCCAGAACTCCAAAATAGTTATGCCAGATAGATTTTTTCCATACAGTTCTTAAGTAACAAGACTTAAGATTGGGGATTCCTACTTCACCAGAATCTATTTTAAAGCTAAGAATAACTTAGCATTAGTTTCCAAAAAACATTGAAAGATGAAAAGGAATGTAGTTAGAGTTGAATATTTAGATAAGGTAGGCCTTATGGGTAGGATTTGATATGTTCTTCTCAGCACTGAATGGCAGCAAAGTCTTGTTAATTTCAGATTTGTTTTCATTTTCAAATTTTCCCCACAGAGAATCTGATGGTGACGACTCCCACTAGACACTTGGTGGCTAGAGTAGGAGGCCAGGCTGAGCTCAGCTGCCAGGTGTCCCCACCACGCAGTGTGGAGTATATGGAGGTGCGCTGGTTCAGGAGTGACAATTCCAAACTTGTTTATCAGTACGGAGGTGGCCATGGAGTGAATGGAGAAGCTGCACCTGAATATGTGAATCGCACAGAGTTTGTGAAAGAAGCCATTGGGAAGGGCAAAGTGGCCCTCAGAATTCATAATATCAGCATTTCTGATGATGGGCTTTACCAATGTTCATTTAATGATAGTGGCTTCAGTGACATGACCAGCATGAACCTCAGTGTGGCAGGTAAGTTGTTTAGGGAATATAGTATATCAGGGTCCTTGTGCCCAACAAACTGAAATACACAGAAATTATCTTGGTGGTTTTTTATGGCTTTTTCATATTTCAAGGTTTTAAAATAGCCAAGTAGTGAATTCAAGTCACATATCTATCTCAAAAATACATATAGACATCACATAGCAATAAATTAGCCTAGCTTGAAAAGAAAGTATAGAAGTCAGTACACTCATGTTATTAGACTGTAGGGTAGGGCACATGCTTGAGACTCCTTTTTTCCCAACCTGACAGTCCAAACTCAGTATAATTACTGTGCTTTTATCTCCTCATCATTTCCATCAGCATTTGGATTGAAGATGCAAATCCATGTTGAGAGTCCGGGTGATGATGGATTCATTGTGGTGTGCTTGTCAGAAGGGTGGTTCCCACAGCCCCGAATGGAGTGGAGAGACAGCCAAGGGGAGGTAGTTCCATATTCTTCAATATCACATTCACAGGATGAAGATAGATTTTTCCACACGAAGATGACTCTTCTTCTCAGAAACCAGTCTCAGGAAAGTATCACATGCTGTGTTCTTAACCCTCTAACTGGTGAAGAGAAGCAAACAAATCTCATCCTAGCAAGTGAGTACTCTGTCATGAGGGATTGTCAACTTGAAGCACAGAGAATAAAGCAGGGAACTAATAACTGTCAAAGGACTATTGCATTGCAGAACATCCTTTGCCTGTGCCTTTTTTTTAATCACTGATACTGGTTTTGGTAAGACAGATGCTAAGTGTACAATATGAGAGGAAAAGTGAACAGTGGAAATTTATAATTAAGCATATCTTAGAGTTCTAGAGACATTTAATGTTATCGCAATAAATGTTTTATTTATGTGAAGTTTGACAAGATGCTTTCGCAATAACATAAAAAATAACCATACTCCATGGGTTTTTATGAATTCTAAATCATTAGGACACATTAATTACTGTCACGTGGTATTCAGTGCTAGAACTAGCATTTTCAATTCCTACAAACTCAATATGTAGAAATTGTTATGACAGTGAAGTGTATAACAACAACAGATGAGAATATAAGTTCAAAATGATCAGTACCATTTTTATGTTATTGAGATAGCATCTTGTCAAACTTCACATAAATAAAACACTTATTGCGATAATATTAAATGTCTCCAGAACTCTTAACAACAACAGAGAGAGAGAGAGAGAGAGAGAGAGAGAGAGAGAGAGAGAGAGAGAGAGAGAGAACAGCAGTAAGAAAAATGTGTAAGTAAAATGAAGATTGTGTGATTATTTGTTCATTCCTCACTCCTAGAAGACATGATGGATGAATGAAAAAATCAGGAAAAGGTTGTCATATGTTTAACAAAGCTACCCTGTGTGAACACTCATATGGAGAAATTAAGTTTCTCATATGAACAGACTGTGTGTAGGTGGGAAGAGAAGGGTTTACACTCTTAGACACTAGTTCATGTTTTTCTACATTAACTAAAAGTACGGGTTTTCTCTCTCTTTTAAAAACCCTGCAGCACACGAGAATTAGGGAACTGACTGAAAAAAAATGTGTTGCTGTGACTAAATAGGGCTCTCTAGCAATGGTTTTTGAATATCATAGCTCACAAGAATGAGCAGGAATCAGAAGTTATGAAGGATGGCACTTGAAAGGCTGAGGCAGGATGATGATGGAATTTGAGCTCAGCTTGTGCTACATATTAAGACATATCTCAAATAGAAAGTGAGTAAGATACTACAAATATTTTTAAAGTAGAGATGAAGGGATGTACTCATACACTAAAGAAATGGTGAAAGACAGTCTTTGAAAAAAGAATAAATAATTCTAAGGTCATAGAACTGAGTCATGAAAGATGAATTTTCAGTCAAAAGAGGGGACTTTTTGGAGTGAGCATATCTTAGAAAAAAAGCTAGTAAACATCTTGAGTGAAATAGCTGTAAAACTTCAGTTGCCATATGAACTCACAGTGGCTGGGAGTGCATCTGCAAGACACCCATCGTGCTCAAGCCATGCACAAGCTCAGGCCACGCACAAGCTCAAGCCACACAAAACCCTAGTAAAGAGTGAAGGAGGTTCCCCTACCTGAGGAACTGTTGGCAAATAATAGCTGCTGAGAAGGGAGAGTTAACTTCTTTAATGGTGTTATTTGTGGTAGGTCAACCATGTGCCAGTGGAAGGTCCTAAGTCCAGGAATACATAGGGAACACAAATTGGACTTAAAGAGTTTATTTTGACAAGGGGGGGGGCACAAAATTGTGTGGGTAAAGAGGGATATTAATGTGGGAGACGTTGGAGGAACAAATTTTATCTCCACGATGAACTTTAGTGCTCAGACTTTCTTGTAGTTGACACAAAATCAGGTCTACCAATGTGCAGTTCTGAGCCAGATACAGGAAGTGGGAGAAGTAGGTAGGAAGAAAAGGAGAAAGGGAAGGGGAGAGAGGAAGGAGGAAACAAAGGAGAAAAGAAAGGAATGAAGAAAAGAAAGAAGGGAGAAAGGGAAAAGGGAGAGGGAGGAAGGGAGGGAGGGAGATGGGGTGGGAGGAAGATAGGGAGACAAGGAGGGATGGAGGGAGATGGGTGAGAGGAAGATAGGGAGGGAAAAGGGAGGGAGATGGTTAAGGATAGGAGGAGTTGCAGAACCTGAAGGGGAAACACGCTCTAGCAGCAGCTTCCTGGTCTGGTGTGGCTCTTTGATATGTGTATTTTAAAGATGTTCTCTTCTTTTTCCAGATGCCCTGTTTGATGAGAACTGCATGAAAAAAATAATTTTCTGTTTCTTCACAACATCAATTGTTTTATCTTTATTTTACCTTTTAACTTTTATCTTCAAGAAACAAGGTAACTGACCCAAGAAGTATAGAATTATTAAGGGATTTCCCCCCTAACTCTAAAGTCACATGTAGAGTTTAGTTAAAATTAAATGACACTCATTTCCCCCTGCTATGCACAGCTTACTTCTTACTTTACAGATGTTGGATTTATACCTTTCAACTCTGAGATTTCTAAAGCAAATTTGGTTTTAGGGATGAAGGTCACTATGAATATTTCCTGGGCTTTTTCAGTTCTACAATTAATTGCTATATCCATTAAACACTACACACTAAAACACTAAGAGGAGCACTAATCAAAACACTGAAAATTAAAGGATGTCATTCTTTTTGTAAGAAATATTATTTCCATCAAATTAAAGTAGATTCACCTTCTGTCCCCTCAAACTGCTGAGTGATTGATGCATGTGAGTCTTATTCTAGGTTAGATTTAATGTGATCACAAATTCCAGAATACAGTTGTTTGGGGACAATGTGTGTGTGTATATGTGCATATGGTATAGTGTGTGTGTGTGTGTGTGTGTGTGTGTGTGTGTGTGTGTGTATGGTATATGCACATCTGTGTGTGTGCAGGTGCTTGGACCTGTGCTTTCACTCTCACAGGCCAGAGATGAACTTTGGATTTCCTACTCTATCACTATCAATTTTATTCTTTAAGAAAATGTCTTTCCTTGAATCTAGAGCTAGGCTGGCAGCAAGACTTTCCCTGAATCTAGAGCTAGGCTGGCAGCAAGAAAGCCCAAATGGTCCACATTTTTCTGCCACACACAGTGCTGGAGTTATAGTTGCATATGCAGACACACCTAGCTTTAGGGTTTTTTTTTTCTTTTTACGTGGGTCCTGGGATTAGAACTCAGGTCCTCATGATTGCACAGCAAATGCTTACCCTCTGAGCCATCTCTCCAACCCCTCAATTATTTTTAATATTGCAGTTTCTTAAGTCTTAGTTTTGAATAAATTAATACGAAAAAGAGACACTTATATAAACCAATAATTCCTTTACAATTAAATTCTTTTCTTTCATTTTATGTAAACTAAATGAATGTACCATACTCTGTAATGATACAGGGATCCAGTAGCTAAAAGAACAATAGTTATTTATAAGAACAACCTTTGGGGCTAGAGAGATATTTCACAAGTTAAGAGCACTGGCTGGTCACCCAGGGCCCTGAGGCCCTGAGTTCAATTCCCAGCACCCACATGGTGGCTCACAACTGTCTGTAACTCCAGTTCCTGGAGATCTAACACCACTTTCTAGCCACGATGGGATCATGCAAGACATACATGTAGGCAAACACCTGCACACATAAAATTAAAGAAAGAGAAAAGGTCTTTTCCAACTCACAAAACAAAATTTATTATTTACTATAGAACAAAATAAAGCTGCAATATGGAGACACAAGAATTCATAGGCTGAGTTAATAATAAAGCAGAGAGTAGCAACTAGATAACTTACTAAGAAATCTAAGTCCAAAGTGATAGAAGGCTACAATTTAACATTAATTCAAAAATAATGTGACTCAAAGGAGAAGTTGAAATTTATTCATTCTATTAGTTTATCTATTCCATAGACTCCTAATTAATAAATCATATTTAGAGGGTACTTCCTTATGCCAAGAATTTTGATAATCACTTCATTGAGTTTATCTAAATTACTGCTAAAAGATAGTTCTGTTACTGTCATCTTATTAGGGATGAGGATATAGTGGATTACACAGATTATAAAGGACATAGCCAAGATGGACCTACAGGTATGTTTGGCTCCAAATTTCATGCCATATTACTATGCTATTACTTTCAGTACTTGGTGTTATTTTAACGTTGGCACAGTGGCTGTGCCTTAATCTACTGCTATTTCAGCCAGCAATTGAGACTTCACAGTTACCAGCCTGATGCTCTGGCAGTAGCCTGGCGGGAATGCTTTTCCTGCAGGCACTGGCTCTGTGGCTGCCAATAAAGATAGCTTTAACTAAATCTTTATAGTTCTATTTATAAATTAGACTCAAGATTCAAAGGCTAGAATGCAATCATGTTATCTTTGAGAGGTTGATTAGCAACTACCTAACCTTTTTTCCTTGCTGGTGTCTCCCCAAAAGCACATCCTTCTGTTCCACCAAAACAAACAAACAAACAAACTAACTAACTATCAAACAAACAAAAAACAAAAAACTCTTGCCACTCCAAATTCCTTCCTACTACTTCCAGTGCATCTCTCTATCTCTCCTGGATGCCCTCTGAGGCTCTGTGATTACTTTCTGTCAATTAGTTGCTAACTCAGCCTCCTGACACAAGGTTAATTTTATTTAGTTAATGCAAATACAAACTTGGGGTTCACAGTGTGATCGAATACCCCAACAACTTGGTTTCAAGTTTCTTCTTTTGCATCTTCTATACTATGGAGACCACTTAGTCATTGAAAGAGTCTATTGCAAGGTGATTGTGGGAAATTTATTCTTTTTTGATATCAGATAATTTTTACACGATATGTTCAATGGTGATTACGGAAACACACACACACACACACACACACACACACACACACACACACACAAATAAGTTCTGGTTCCCTGCCTTCCAGAGACTAAAAGTCAAAACTGTGCTATCTTGTCTAAAATATATTTCTAGTTACTTCAAAAATTTCGTTCATCTTTTTCTGAAAGATGACATAAACATTAACTATCCTATGGATACATATTCAGTAATCTATAGAGAAACACTTGTGTACTGTTTGTTTAGCTTAGGAAGTGAGTCTCTGAGTTGGGTCCTCGCAGGTCAAGGGTAACAGTGTTTATTGACACTGATGAAGGGGCCAGCCATGTCTGTTCTAATAATCTGTGGATGGAACTCAGTCCCTTCACTGCAGCTACTGCTGTTCTCACAGCTACTCTTGTCCAAGATTGAATCTGATAAAGATTCCTAAGAGCCAAGCTGCCTCTAGTCGCTACAGCTACTGATTTTGTGCTAGGTTAGGTTGTTAAGGTCTAAAAAGGAAATTTCTCTTAGCTCTGGTAGTTTGAGAAGTCTAACTGAGATGTCCTAGTCACAAAACAAGCCTGATGCTTCAGTTCTACTTAGAGATGATCATGAATGGGATAACGACGCCCATCTTTTCAGGTGGTTGGTCTTTGGGCTGCTGTCTCATGTACTCCTAAGCTCCTTTTATTAACTCTAACTCTCTCTGTTCTAGATTGTGAATCTACATGTGCACCATGTTTCCATAAATTAGACATACCAGTGATGGCCTTACAATTCCTGTGTTTCATAGCCTTCTCTATAACAATCCTTCTTAAGTATCTGCAATTGCGGAACAAAGGTAAATAGCATTAATGGTGATAGCATATCTTTAATTCTCTTGTTGTCCTAGAGGTATGTCTCTTTGGAATTGTTTAGTTATGTAAAACTTACATCATCCCCAGGAGGATCTAAGTAAAGTATCCAGTGTTTTCAGCTTGTTGGGGACCAGATCCTTTTGCTTTGTCACAAGAAGAAAGAAACATAGCTTCAGGAAATATTGTTGAATCAACTCTCATTTACTTTAAATATTTTCTCACTGTTTAATAATAAATATACATATATGATATACATATACATATATGATTATGGGCAGTGGTGGCGCACACCTTTAATTCCAGCACTCGGGAGGCAGAGCCAGGCGGATCTCTGTGAGTTCAAGGCCAGCCTGGGCTACCAAGTGAGTTCCAGGAAAGGCGCAAAGCTACACAGAGAAACCCTGTCTCAAAAATCCAAAAAAAAAAAAAAAAAATTAACAATTTTTATCGTAGAGTCTGTACTGAAAATATATGAAGTATAAAGAATTTCTATTTAATTTCAATACAGATATTTCACGTACATGCAATTTCACGAGGCTTTTTAAACTATGGAATCTTTCTATGGCTCTATTAAGTATGAAATACGGTAACTATGTAGAAGTAGAGTCCAAGATGAGAATAACACTAAATAAATATGATTTTGACACTTGACAATATATTATTCTTTAAAAGCTTATAGGGGAAATGTGTATACAGAATTGTTAGCGGAAATCAGTGCAGAGCAAGATTGGGTATTAATATGCACATTTTTCCAAATCACAAAAGAGAACTTCAGAGTCACAGTGGTCTCCATAGGAGATTTCTTTCTTCTATTTTTTTTCACTTTTCAACCTCTTGCTAAATAGGCTTTGGCTCATAGAATCCAAAGACCTGTACACTTCTATGATTCCCAAGAAAAATTCTTCCTTAGAATTTATAAAGCTGAGAAATCAATTTTCCTATGCTTTTTTCACCAAAGGCAAACAATTTGCATTTATATTTACAATCAACCCAGAAAGTAAAGCAACTAAGACCAAACTGTGAACACCTTTTCAAATATGTAGCTAAAAGTTTCTCTGGATCAATCTCTCCCACTTGTGGTCCTACAGATACTTATAAAATAGTCACCAAGAGGCTTAATATTAATTACAAGTTGTGTAACCTATGATTCAGGTTTCTTGCTAGCTAGCTTTACAACTCAATTCAACCCATTCCTATAAATTCATGTTTTGCCACGTGGCTTTGTGGCATTATCTGTTCTCTCATATCTTGCTTCTTCTGGCTGGAGCTCATAGCATCTCCCCTAACTCAGCCTTTCTTCTCTTTCTATATCACTTGAATTTCCCATGTGGCTTGATCCTACCCTGCCATATAGGCCAATGCAGCTTTATTTATTAACCCATGGGAGCAACATATTTTCACAGCATACAGAAAGACATCCCACAACACAAGTAACTTCTTATTATAACTTCTGAAGATTCTGCAGGAGAAACATAGGTGGCAAAGACACGATACAGATCATCTCAGCCATTTCAAGAGCTACCAGTGTTCAATTCCTCTTTATTATAGGAAGTTGGACAGTTTTATTGACTACATAACTGTAGTCAGCTGTTGTGGATGGATTAATTAGTTGAGCTGGTTCATATGTTGGTACTCAGATACCTTTATAATCAACTGATCATCATATCAATTTGCATATTTGTAACATTGAATAAGAAAACCCTTTCTATATGTAAGTGTTTAAGTGTGTGTGTGTGTGTGTGTGTGTGTGTGTGTGTTATTACTTTTTTATCAGATTTATGGTTCATAAAAAGGTTTTCTGGCATTCTGAAGGTCTTGGTGCCTTTACACTTTGTTGATCATTTTTATGTGTTGTGCACAAGCATTTTAGTTTCTTGCAGTTCTGCTTAATCTTTCTGCTGTCTACAGTGCCTTTGAGGTCATCTTTAGGAAGTCTTTACCCATCTTTGCTCCTATGTTTTCTTTTGGGAATCTTATCATCCTAGGTCTTAGTTTTACGTATTTAATATATTGAGTTGATTTTTGTATAGGTTACAAGACAAGGCTTTACTTTCACCTGTGTGGACACCCAGTTTTCCCAGAACTGTACACTTAAGAGACTCTCCTGTTCCATTGTGTGTTCTTAGTGCCTTGTCCACTTCAATTGAAAATATATACCTGCATTCAATTCTGTTATCTCTACTTTTTTCCTATAGGTCTGTTTTAATGCCAGTTTCATTCTGTTTCCATTGCTGTCACTTTGTATTTGGACGTTTAAGAAGTGTGATTTTATTTAATTTAAATGCCTTAAAACTTGCTATTTGTTTACATAATTCTTTTGGCTTTTGGAGTAAAGTCTTATAGATTGATGAAATTTTAGGATTGTTTCCCTTTAATATGGGGGCTTCATTTCACTACTGTGTATGATTATGATATAAGACTACAGCCTGTTGTACAAATGTGTTGGAATGTTTTTAGACTCAGACATGGAAATGCACTAGGATTTCTGTCCATGAAAAATATGAATTCTTAATGTTTATTCATTCTAAATAGTGCACTACAATGCACAAATATGGGGTCTAGGGCTTGTAGAAGAGATCATGTAAATTCCTGCTTTGAAGCAAAGCTCCTGAACAGAATCAAGGCTGCTACATAATTAAAATCCAGGACTATGGTGAATTCAGAGCACTCCCATAGTGGAGACTGACAGTATTTATGATGGGTTTATTTTGACCATGATTTCTCTTTCCACTATTTCCTCAATACCTTTTATTGGGGAGCCAGAATGTTCTGTAACTCTCTCTTTGCTGCTGTTTTCAGTCTTTGTGTCTTATGGGGTTCATGCTTTTACTTCTTTAGTTCACATGTTCTCTTTTAGTTACTGTAGTACAAATCACCATTTCTTGCTTTATTTCTTAATTTTAGAGGCACTGAGAACTGATTTTCTCTGTTCAGCCTTCTTTGACTGTCTCTTAACATCATCATCATCATCATTGTCGTCATCATCATCATTATTATTATTATCATTATTATTATTGATTTTTCAAGACAGGGCTTCTCTTTGTAGCCCTTGCTGTCCTGGAATTTGCTGTGTAGATCAGGCTGGCCTCGAACTCAGACATCTACCTGTCCCTGCCTCCTAAACATGGAGATTAAAGGCATGTAGTAGCACACTGGACTAACATTGGTTTTGTTTAATACTGACAATTCTATGATCACAGATATTCCCTGAATGTCATATTCTAAATTGTATATTTGTGTCTCCCAGAATTTTCTCCAGTTGTGTTTATTCACATCCTCTGTATGTAGTGCATTCTGTGTTGTAGATTCATGACATAGTCATATTTTTTCCTTAGGCAATATTACCTAGATCTATTAAGTGTTCACCATTTATTGATTAAAAATGTTATGGCAGGTGCCTATTGTATGAATAGGTATTCTTTTATTTTTGACAATTTGTATATAGTATGTCCTGGTGACAGCTTCCTTGGGTTGAAAATCACTGGATTTCATTGAGCGTTGTGTAGCCTGATGCTTCTATGTTTTCCTAGAGTTGTGAAGTTTTTATTCATTATTTCTTTAAATAATCTCTCTTTTCCTCCCATAATCCCTATTATGTAAAAAATCCACCTGTCTGATTATGTCTCCCATGCAATATAGACTTTATTAATTCTTGTTATGTTTTATTTTTCTCCTCTGTTTTGATAATTCTAAATAATCTCTTCTTCCTCATGCCCCCTCTTAGTTTAAGGGTTGGTTACTGTGTTTGGTCAAGTTTCTTCTGTTGTTGATGCTCCATGTTGCTTTGTGGTTTCCTTCATTATGCTCTTCAGGCCAGGATTCCTGTTTGTCCCTCTTTTATGACTTCTCTCTACTGAACTTCTCATTTTCTTCACAATCATTTCCCCACATATCAACATTCTTTTGTAGTTCATTTGGCCACCTTAAAAATTAATGTGAATTATTATCAGGAAATTAATATGTCTTCATTTCTACGGGCTGTATTTCTAGAATTCATTGTGTCCTTTCCATGGTACACTTTTTCTGACAAGCACAATAAATTGAACTAAACATAGCGTCAAATCTAAATATATTTGCTCATATAATTCTTGTCATCAGAACCCTGAAATGGGGCTCACTAGACTAAACACTGGGTTTCCTGAGAGTCTGGGAAGAATAGAGGTACTTGCCTTAGATAGCTTCTAATTGTATAGATTATACAATCATATTGGTTATTTTTATTTATTTTCTCTAATACAATACATCCTGACCACAGCCTCCCTTCCATCCCCTCTTCTCAGTCCCTCCCCACATACCTCCTCTCTCCCCCAGATCCACTGTTCCTCCATTTCCCTTCATAAAAGATTAGACCTCCCAGTGATATCAACCTCACATGGCATAACAAAATACAATAAGACTAAGCATAAATTCTCATACCAAGCCTGGGTAAGGCAACCCAGTAGAAGGAAAAGTGTCCAATGAGCAGACAAAAGAGTCCAAGGCAAGATACTACCACTCCCATTGTTAGAAGGCCCACAAATCCTCAAGCTAAACTACCACAGAATATATGCAAAGAGCCTAGCACAGACCAATGCAAGCTCTGTGATTGCTGCTCCCATCTCTGTGAGCCTCTTTGAGCTTGCTTACTTGTTTTCCTAGTGCCATTGAACTTCTGACTTCTACACTACTTCATTCCTCCTTTTCTGCAGGCTTATCGGAGCTCCACCTAATGTTTGACTGTGTATCTCTGTATCTGCTCCCATCAGATACTGGAGGAAGTCTCTCTGATGATGAATGGGCAAAGCACCCATCTATGAGCATAGAAGAATATCATTAAGAATAATTTCGTTGACTTTTTTGTTTTTTGGTCAGTCATGTATGATTCTATCCTAGTTAGAGCGTCATTTGTGCATTCCCAAGTTTTTTAATATTGTTGAATAGTTTCTTGCAACTGCGGTTATAGAGCCCTATTTTCCTGCTGTCGTGTGGAGCCTGAGTGAATTGCATCATAGTCTTCCCATGAGACTTGGCAAACAATAATGGGTCAGATGTCTTTCCATCTTACATCATTCTGTGTCTTCTTTCTGAATCTAGCTGATGAAAGTCTCTGTTTTTAAGAGTTTATATTATTATAGTGTTCACTAAAATAATCTTATTATTTTAGGGTTTATAGCTTTAATGACATCAGAAGACTCCTTTTTTCCATTTAATATAACATGTTGCAAATTTTCAAGGAGTGGGTGTGAATATTTTGGAGAACAATTCTGCTTACTACAGTATAGCCTCTAAATATTTATATTTTTCTTAAACACAAAATTCATTCAACTCATTCTGAGGTTCCTCACATTTTCATATATTGCTGCATCAAATAGTAGATACTAATAATAGGATGTAAAATATCTATTTCATATAGTTGTGAGAACTGGTTGAATCAGTCCATTTAAGCAGCAAAACAATGTCTCTATAGATTAAATTATTTTTCTCATCTTCCTTCTTTCTTCTTTTCTTCCTTCCTTCCTTCCTTCCTTCCTTCCTTCCTTCCTTCCTTCCTTCCTTCCTTCCTTTCCTTTCCATTCTTTTTTTGATATAGGATTTCTCATGTAACAGAGGCTGGAACCAATCCTCTTGCCTCAGCCTCCTGAATGCTGATTAGTCATCTATCATCACATTCATCTCTGAAGAATCTTAAGAGGTAGTAAAATGATATTAAATTATATCATTTAACTTCTCTTTGTCTAGTACACAGCTGTAGATGGAAGTTTCTGTCCTGTCTGGTCTTGCAGACTTTCAGTCCTAAATAAACACACAGAGGCTTATATTAATTATAAACTGGCCTATTGCTCAGGCTTATAACTAAGTAGATCTTATGCTTGAATTAACTTATAATTATTGTCTATGTTTAGCCACGTGGCTTGGTACCTTTTCTCAGTCCAGGATTTTCATCTTCCTTCCTCTGTGTCTGGTTGGTGACTCCATCTCTGCCTTTTCTCTTTCCAGCCTCCTCCTGATCTGGTCACTCCACCTACACTTCCTGCCTGGTTACTGGTCAATTAGCATTTTATTAAACCAATAGGAGTGACAAATCTTTACAGTGTACAAGAGCATTATCCCACAGCACACAACCTCATTAATTTTCTAATTTTTTTAAACTTTCTTAGTTTCTATTTCAGATCCCCTGTTTTCTGTATACAATGGTTGGATGGCAAATATGGCAAATGTGGTAGGTTTTCTGGTGGTAATTTTCACTATTACAACCATCCCATTATCATGGATACATGTAAGAGGTAAGTAAACAAGAAGCATCATTATGTTAAGATCAACACAGACTTTTCTTCTCTTGAAGTTCCTGCTTTATAATTTATTATTAACCAAGATTCACTCAGTTTCTCAAGAGAAGAAAAATTAATTCTTAGGCTCAATTTTTACTATATTATACATTATTAGTATTTGAGGTCAATTTGTATTTTTTTTTCTGCTTGAGTTTCTACTTCAAGTGTACAATCAAAAAAGAAAGATGGCTCAGTGGTTAAGAGTACTGGCTACTCTTCCAGAGGACCTGAGTCTGATTCCCAGCATTCACATAGCAGCTGATACCTATCTGTCATGCCAGTTTCAGGAGATCTGATGCCTTCTTCTGACCTTCATAGGTCCCATGTGCTGCACAGACATATATGGAGCCAAGCACATACACATAGAATAATAAAATAAATTTGAAGACATTTTTTAAAGTACTAAGCTTATTTTGTTATCTTACTTATAGCATGCAGAATCCTAATTGTATTGCTCAGATTTTATTACCTCATGCTTCAATAAGTGAACCAGTTTGTTTGATGACATTTTTATAATCTTCCAAAAATACAAAGTTTGCCTCTCCAAAGCTATTTGGATGACATTATTTTCTATACCGATCATTTTGTTCCACTGTTATATATTTCATGAATTTAAAATTACCACACTTTAATCTTCTTTGAACATTATCTAACTCTTTCACTATATATGTAAAAAGAGTTCACTGTTATCCATTTTTATTCAGCCACAAAATTTGAGGTAATAGTTATTAGTTAGAAGTGACACCGATTTTATCATCAAAATATTCCTGATATATTGAGATTCAGTGTGTTTTCATGTATGTTATTTCTCAATAGTTCTTGTATTCAGATGGCAATTAATTCATAGTGTCATATTTAATTTCATTGCTTATCTTACTAGAATATCTTTAAATGAGTATTGAATGACTGATGCACATCAATGAATATTAGAAAAAATTAACAATGTATGAAATCCTGAAGTGTTTGAGCTTATAATTTTACCCATTCCAAATAGTTTCTCATAAGAGCAAAAATTAGCCAAAGATTTTAAAATACACTAACACAAGTGAATCTATGAAATCATTTGAGAAATATTTCTCTAAAGTGGGTATAAGGAAAGATAAAACTATGAATATGTAGAAAATACGCAAAAGTAAATTATTGAAATGTTAATGTAAAAGTATATTGTAGTTGTAAATTAATGAGTATTTAAATGATAGGATGTGAAATCATAGTTGGGCCTCTGAATCTACATATTATACCACCCTAGATTATACCAATGTAGATCAAAAATATTTTTAAAATATTGTACTTGACTAGAATAGCAACCAAGCCACAAACTCTTTTACCTACAATCTGTCCTGACTGCAAGATGTGCTAGGGCAATTGTGGCACAGAACTTGAAGGGGTGAGTAACCAATGACTGGTTTAACCAGAGTGCCAAGCCATGAGAGGGAGCACATGCCCAACACTGCCTGGATCCCAAGAACCAGAGGCTGGATAGCCCAGAGACCTAGGATAGAACAAAAAATGACTGGCAAAAACAGTTAATGAAATGGTTTATAATGGCAATCTCCTTTACTCATAGGTTGGTGCCGTAATGGGAGTGAGAGAAAGACCCAACACTGAAGATTCTCCTTTCTCCACAGCTCTCAATCCCCTCCCCACTGACCTTCCCTAAATTCTTAGCTCCAGCCAACCAGCATCAAGCCTTCCAGCAAAGCAAATTTTTGCTTTAGTATTTCTTGTATCTTGTTAATCACAGGTGATTCTTCAGCCCCCACTAACTAGAACCACAGAATCTTAATTCAAACTAATCGTCCTGGTAGAGTCTTTAATAATCCCCCTGAAATTTCACAAACCAGGCCTCAATCTTCTGTACTGTTCTTAACATTCTTTCTTCCAAGTTCCACAGAATACCCCACTTAGCTCTTAAAACTCAATGGTTCTAGTTCAAAGCCCTTCCACAATCCTCCCAAAAACATGGCCAGGTCTGTCACAACAATGCCCCACTCCTGATACCAGTTTGTCTTATTTAGGATTTCTATTGCTGTGATAAAACACCATGATGAAAAATCAAATTGGGCTAGAAAGGGTTTATTAGGCTTACACTTCAGTATTGTTGTTTATCACTGAAAGAAATCAGGACAGGTACTCAAAGCAGGGTAGGATCTTGGAGGCAGGAGCTGATGCAGAATCCATGGAGGGGAGCTGCTTCCTGGCTTGCTTTCTATTGCATGCTCATCCTACCTTCTTATAAAGCCCAAGACCAACAGCCCAGGGATAGCACTACCCACCGTGGGCTGGGCCCTCCCCCATTGATCACAAAATGAGAAAATGTCTCACCGATGATCTCAAGGAAGTATTTCCTCAGCTGAGGCTCCTTTCTCTAATGACAATAGCTTGTGTCATGTTGATGCACAAAACTATCCAGTATGCATGCCTTGGTTTACTTTGTGACCTTAGGAGAGTGGGTAGATGTTGCTTATACCCCTCTCTATGAAGAAATGTATAGCAACATTCCATGGCTACCAGTAGGTAACTCTATTCATGACCTAGCCAATGAATATCAATAGTTGGTACTATCACAAAAACAAAGATTATGTTGTTAATGAAGATAAGATAACTAATCTACTTAGAATAGTATACTATTCTACTTATTATGGCTTCTGATAAGAGAACTTGAAAGAGAATGATTTATCCTGTTTTCTAACATCTATTTATAGTAAAGAGAAAAATAACATATGAAACAAAACAGCAGAGAAGCAACCAACAAAATTTAGGCTCATGTTCCAGATTCTTCAATGAGTTGTTCTAAGAAAACAGGTTAAGAGAAAAGTCTACAGTGTAAGACAGATGCAAAAGAATGTCCACTGTTGTTTAGATTTTAAGTACCTCCAAAAGTCCAAATGATAAAAGCTTGGTCACCAGTACAGTAATATTGAAGGACAGTGAAATCTTTCAGAAGTGAAGACTAGCAGAGGATCTCTGGGTAATGTGGTCACACACTCAGGAGAATAATGGGAACTTGCCTCCATCTTATTTCTTTATTTTATTTTCTAAGCATTTTGTGAGTGATTTCGCTTTGCTATTTACTCTTTCCATGATGTACTGCTTTCTGTCCAGAGTCCTAGAAACAATGGCCCCACCTATATATTAAGAGAAGAAAATTAACTGAGGTAGGGAAGTGGGGAGACCTGACCTCAAAGTGGGTGTTGCTTTTGGAGTCTGAAAAATAAATATTGTCACCTACCTGCCTTTGCAAATGTGTCTATGACTGCTGCTGCTACCATCCTCTGATGAGATACTCAAGCATCTTTGGCCTTCAAATGTGGACTAAGAATCAGTAATTTTCCATGGAACTTCCAGAACTTCCACACTGTATTGGAACTGCAAAGACATCCAGATTCATGGATTGAGAAATTAGTGGATTCTTTGCCTCTTTATATCCTGTTGCATAAAACAATTTAATACATTGTACTTTTATAATGTATACAACATCTATTGGTTCTATTCTTATTGTATCTTATAGGTTTCATAACAGCCTGTAATGTTTGGGGTCTTGCCAGGGTCCTGACTCAGCTAGGTTCAGGTCCTCAGATGGGGAAGGGGTATCAGCATAAAGAAGAGTCTGACCACCAGATGACTTTCATGCATGGCAGCTCCCAATAGCTCAAGCCAGCTTTATTCATACTTTAAAAACAAACATATTTTTACACCCAACCTAGAATTAACCTCTGATAAAAAACATTTTTTAAACTTTTAAATCAAAACAACTTTTAAATGAAAAACAATGCTCCATATTTTGTTACTTGGCTAAATATTGAACCAAGTACATCCTGTCCTTACAAAGTTAAAAGGTGATAGACATAGGCACACATTCTCAAGAACAATAATATTATTTAAAACTTAACAAATCATATTTACAGAAACAGGGTTGATTTGTCATAAGCTATGGGCATACAGTTAGCTTGTATTTTTCTGTTTCCTTGTTCTACAAAAGGGTCCTATACACCTAAGCCTCTCTATAAAGGGTAAACTTTGATAAGGTACTTGTCTTTTTTTATAATGCCACACCATTCTTAATGTATTTTTTTTTCCAGAATGGGAAGACACAGTTAACATCACCTGTGTTGCTTCCTTTTAGTGCCCATTAACTTGATTGTTGCTGATCCTGTTACCACTGGAACAGAACACTTTCTAGGGTCTAGACTCACAGCAGGGGTTTTTAGATAAGAAACCTGAGAAGCAACAAATATTTAGGGGAAAATATTTGAGAAATAAAAGTGGGGATTCAGGAAATGATTACATTTGTCATATGCATGACTGACAAAGTGAAACTAAAGTCCACCAAGAGAATCATCATCATCATAAGGAAGAGAACAGCATGTATGCCACACTACCCCAGCGGTATTCTGTATTGTTCTGAGGTCCTCTGGTTCTTGCCTAGTGAGAGAATGTCTCCAAGGATCTTGCCTCTCAGAGACTCATTGGACATGCATTCATATGTGTGAAAGTCCACAAAGCTTCCAATTGTGGTTTGACTCAAGGTCAGGGAGTCAGAGTTTATGTTGCTCTCCAAGGCTGCATAATAGGGTGCAAAGGCATGGTTATCAGGTGTCTTATACTTCAAGGCCTAATCACAAGATGCTTTGCCATGGGGTGTGTTACCAGGTGTTTTGTAGGGTCTACACTTGTTTGTACATTGTGCTTTGATCTTGAGAAAGGGAGGTCTTTGCCAATCCCTTTGCTAATATATAAAAACTCTATTAGAAATAAACTCAAGGGTGCTGGATATTGACTCAGGGCCCTCCTGAAGCGATCCTGTGTCTCTGTATTTTTCTTCACCTGTATTTTTAAATATCATTTCTCAATTACTCACTCCCACCTTCAAGGGACCCTTCTATAGGTCAGGGCTGAACCCCAACCCTGGTCCCCTAACACATATACTGATCTAAAACTAGGCCACAAGGCTCCTAAAAGGGTCTGTTGAACTCCATTAGCCAACAACTCAAAAAATAATTACTCTGTACCACTATTGGGCATTGTATTTACCATCATGAAGTATCTAATGAGGAATCGCCCCTTTATTATACGATAACCCTATTTAAACACACACACACACACACACACACACACACACACATACATGTATATATACATGTGTGTATATATACATACATATGTATATATTTTAGAAATTTTCTTCAGAGTTGGGTAATTAGCTTAGTTGTTCTCATGTATCTTTTTCAAAAGGATTTCAGTATTAATTATCTCTCCCCATACTCCCTCCTCTACCCTGCCCTTCCATCACCCACTTCATGGAATCCTTCCTGTTCCATTATTATTCGCCTTTATATGGCTATTCTAGCTCCTCTCCTTTGAAAGATCCCCACTCTCCCATGGTCATTTATAAATTCCTAACATTGCAAAACAAACTTACATATCTGCAAAATGAAAGCTCCCATGCACATATGAGAGAAAACATGAAATGTTTATGTTTCTGTGTCCAGATTACCTCAATAAAGACAATTGTTTACAAATTCATCCATTTCTTCCAACATTCATGATTTTGTTTTTCTCATTTGTATTAGCTCTTTGAGATATTTCCTTGTTTTTTTCAAGACAGGGTTTCTCACTGTAGCCCTGGCTGTCCTGGAACTCACTCTGAAGACCAGGCTGGGCTAGATATCACAGAGATCTTCATGCCTCTGCCTTTCAAGTGCTGGGATTAAAGATGTGCACCATCATTGAGGATGTTTCATACTATATTTTGATCATAATGATTCATTCTCCCTACTCCTTCCAGAGATACCCCCTTTGCTTCACACAAGTTTGTGTCCTCTGTTTTTGTTTTGTGTTTTTTTTTTTTTAACCTACAAAGTCCATATACTCATGGAGGTGTGATCATCCACTGGAACCTGGTATCCTACCAGGAAGTGCACCCTTAGAGAAAACTCCCTCTCCCTCTCCCTCTCCCAGAGGCTATCAATTGCCATACCTCCTTAACTAGGGGTGGAATATTGTGCCTCAGCTCCTCTCTCCATGCTAACATATTTCTGGCTTAAGCTTGTAAAGATCTTATACATATTATTTCAACTGCTATGGATTCTTATGTGCAACTGTCCTACTCTGTCTGAAAAACGTGATTTTTTGTACTGATAAACCACCCCTGGCACTTACAGTCTTTCTGTTTCTTGATTCACAATGAGCCCTAAGCCTTTGGAAAATGGTGTGATATGTATATCTCATTTATGGATGAGCATTCAACACTCTGTGATAATCATCATGTACTATAAAATAGAGGCTTCTATAGCTCTCTTTGAATTTTTGGCTGGGATGTCCAAGAGACTCCCCCAAACAACCTGTTGTTGTTGTCTTTGGTTACTCACCTAAAAGTCACCTAAAAGTCTCTCTTGCTGAAGATGCCATGCACTTAAGGACCAGGGCCTGGAGACCTGATCTTGAACTGACCTGAAAGCTTTCTCCCTGAGGACTACCTTTCATGGCATCAAAAGTCTCCATGAAAGTTTCCTAAGGAGGGAGGAAACTAAGAGTCCTACACAGCTGTGACACCTATGAATCACATCAATAACCAGCAAAAATAATCATAACGGTGCAGTAGGGTACACATATCTTGGTGGTAGTCAATTACTCTCCAATTATACAACAAGAGATAGACCTTTCCTGGTACTAGAAACTTAGCTAACTACTTAGAACTAGTGATGTCATGGTTATTAGAGGAGAATCTACAAGCACTGATTTAATAAAGCAGCATAATCACTAATAACAATCTCTAAAAATTTGTCCTCATATCTACAGATAAGTGTAGTCTTCATCCATAATCAAGGAAAGTTCTCTTTGTGGCAGATTGAGACCATTACAAAAAAAAACCCCAAAACAATCAAAATGCAGAGACATGGAGCTCCAGTCCCAGTGGACACCTGCACAACACTCCCACATCTAAGGCTCAAGCAACATTTTGGAAGAGAGAGCAGAAGAACTGCTAAGAGCCAGAATGTCATTGAGATTGCATCTCTTAGTAATATCAGGAGATATACCCATAGAGTCTCACTTGTGTGACTGCTCATGCTGAACATGTGAGCTGTTCAAAGATGTGAGCAAAACAAAGATGCCATTAGTGAACATGCCAAGCTGTGTGGAGAAAATCCCGAGTCTTCAATAATATACAAAGAACCATGAACAACTGAAGAAGGCTGGGAATGGGAAAGATGTTCTTCCCCAGGTAAGTAAATGCCAACTGGTGGTCCAGTGCCAAATTGTCACCCTAGAAACATACATACAGTTAGCATTATACAGATTCAATAGGTTATGTTTATATATGTATAAACATACAAAAACATTTACATATATGCATGCAATAAGAACTAGTAAAAAATAGGTCACTAATTTGAAGGAGAGTGGAGAGGTAGTATATGGGACATACTGGGTAGAGGAAATGGAGGAGAGAAACATAATTAAATGATAACTATGAAACAAAAGATACAGGGGAAAGAGCCTTCTATGATGACTTAGAGAGATGTACAAATTTATCCATGTAATTATGGGTCATTAGGAGTTAGTTTAATAATATATCTCATTAGCAAAGTAATTATAAGGTTTTTATAGAATCTATGTCCTATCTAGTTACAGATTATTTGTCCCAATATCAACACCTGACATAAATACTACTATTGTACCAGTGGGCATGTATTGCCTGGCAGGTCACTGTTATAGCTCACAGGGATTACAGCTGGTAAAGATTTGATATTACTTTTATTTTCCATAGAACCTCCCAGCTTGATCTTTTATGTGTTCTGTAACTCAAATATGTTATGTCTTCAGCTTTAAGACCTTATTCTTTTTTATTTTCCCCCTTTTTTAATTAAGAAAAATTTTTCATTCATTTTACACACCAGTCAAGGATCCCCCTCTTCCCTCCTCTCACCCTCAGTTTCCCCCTCCCAACCTCCCATGGGGAGGAACACTCAGTAGAGGCAAGTCCAAGCCCTTCTGCCTACCTCAAGGCTGCATGAGGTATCCCATCATAGGTAGTGGGCTCCAAAAAGCCCACTCATGCACCAGAGATGGATTCTGATCCTACCACCAGGGGCCCCCAAGTCAAGCAGACCAAGCTACGCAACTGTCTTGCCATGCAGAGGGCCTAGTCCAGTCCCATGTAGGCTCCATAGCCATTGATCCAACTTTCATGAGTTCCCTCTAGTTTGGTTTGGTCATCTCTGCAGGTTTCCCCATTATGATCCTGATGCACTTGCTCATAGAATCCCTCTTCTCTATGTACCCACTCATAAGTGGATACTAGATATGAAGCAAAGGATAATCAGGCAACAACCCACAACTCCAGAGAAGCTAACTAACATGGAAGACCCAAAGAGGTATGCATGGACTGCCCTAGGAAAGGGAAATAGATGAGATCTCCATGAGTAAACTGGGGATGGGGGAAGAGCAATGGAGGGTAAGGGATAGGGGATTTGAACACAAGGGAATGGGATGATTGGAACAGGGAGGGAGGGGGAAGCAATGAAAGAGATACCATGATAGAGAGAGATATCATGGGGATAGAGAAAAACCCGGTGTTGCCCCAGAGATCAGACTGATGAATACCCTAACTGTTATCACAGAGCTTTTCTCCAATGACTGATTGAAGCAGATGTAAAGATCCACAGCCAATCACCATGCAGAGCTCTAGGAAGCCTTGCTCTTAAGTTCTGGAAGATAACCAAGTGCATTGAATGTTTGGGGATTTGTAGGAGCTCACTGGCCAACAAATCCAAAAGAGGCAATCCATTCCTAGTATTGGGCTTTGCATTTGTTAGTCTGTGGTGTCTAGTAAGGGTATGGGCATTGTTGCTCCATTATAGGGTAACTCCATATAAATTCTTTATATATGTTTGTGTATATATTTTAGGAAGCTTCTAGAGTAGTATGCTTCCTTATGGCTATGTGGAATGGGAAGAAAGGTCAGAATGAAGGATGGAATGCTAGGAGGAAAAACTAACAATAAATACAAATTCATTTTTCATAACAGCTGAATAATATTCCATTGTATAAATATACCACACTTATTTTTACCTTCACCTTATTTTTAATATATTTTTTTCTTTTTATTTTACATACCAACTACAGTTTCCCTTTCCTCCTCTCTTCCCGTTCCCTCCCCCACCTCCCTTCTATTCCCCCCCATCCACTCCTCTCTCTCCATTCAGATGGGATAAGTTCTTCCTTGGGAATCAACAAAGCAGAACATATCAAGTTGCAGTAGTACCAAGCTCCTCCCTACTGCATCAAGGCTGAACAAGGCATCCCACCACAGGGAAGAGGTTTCAAAGAGGCAGCTCATGCATCAGGGACAGGTCCTGACCTATTTCTTGACTGTCATGAATATAACAATGAACTTGAATGAGCAATTAACCCTTTAGTAGGATATCAAGTCCTTTGAGTATATGCCTAAAAGTGGTACAGCTAGATCTTGCAGCAAATCTATTTCTAGCTTCTTTAGCAACCTCCACACTGGTTTCTACAATGCCTGTACCAGTTTCCAATACCGCCAGCAGAGAATCAATATTTCCCTTTTCATCACATTCACATTAATGTTTATTACCATTTATTCTGCTAACCTTAGTCATTGATTGCCTGTAGCAATGAATCTTATATGAGAGCCTAAGAAATGTTCCATATCCTCAATAGCATGTTATGTCAGTCTTATTTAGTCAGTCATATTATTTCATGGGTACAGTGTAGTGGGTAGCCATTCCAGCTTGGATCTGGAAGTTCCAACCCCCATTGAGACTCTGACAACTGTCATGCTGAGGCACCTGGAGACCTGAGAGCTGGATGGGCGAGCGCTCTCTCTGTGCTGGGACCCTGAACGGTGGAGGTGAACTGAGCAGAGCTCCAGAGAACACCGCTGGATTGTGATACACCTTCCCCGGACCCTGCGACCTACCTTTCCCTTTCTGTAAGTTTCCCACTAAATAAATCTTCCTTTTAACTAAGTGGAGTGGCCTTAATAATTTCACCAATAGTACAGCTTCCCTGACATGTATAGGAAGCACTCTCTCATAGCAGGTGTCCTGGACCTTCTACTCTTACTGTCATATTAACTGCCACAGTCACTTATTCTCTGCATTTTGACTAGTTCTGGATCTTTACAGTAGTCATCTGCTACAAAAAGAAGCTTCTTTGATGAGTGGTAGGAGACACACTCATCTGTGGGAGTGAGGACAAGCATGTACAACACAGAGATTACATTGATTTTATAAAGTGGCCATACTAGGTTCTCCTCTTGGGTTATTGACTCACTAGGTAGGGGTAGTTGGCTATGTTTATAGTACCTGGCATGAATTCTCCTATTTTGAGTGGTCCTTAAGTCCAATTAGGTTGATGTTGTTTACTTCCACAATAAAGGTGTCACTATGCTCAAGTCAGTTCTATACCTCCCTCTTCCTGGGGCCTGCTGATCCAGAAGTAGACCTCTCAGCTACCTCTCCAGCTCTGTGTCTGCCTGTGTGGTACCATGCTTCCACCATGATGATGATAGACTAGACCTCTGAACCTGTAAGCCAGGCCCAGTTAAAAGTTTTCCTTTGTAAGGTTTTCCATGATCATGGTGTCTCTTCACAGCAATAGAAACCCCAACTAGCCGGGCAGTGGTGGCACCTGCCTTTAATCCCAGCATGAGACAGCCAGAGGCATGCAGATCTCCGTGAGTTTGAAGCCAGCCTGCTGCTACAGTGTTAGTTCTAGGACAACCAAGGAAACACAAAGAAACCCTGTCTTAAAAAAAAAAAAAAACCCTAAATGACAACAACAACAACAACAAAAAAAAACAGTTTTGTGGGGTTCCATTTGTCTGATCTTATGCTGGAATTACTGGGGTCCTGTTCAAATAGTCCTTTCGTGTGCATACAAACTGAAGCATACTCCATACTTTCTCCTCTAGTAAATATGTGGTATCTGGTCATAAAGTTGAAGTCCTTGATTCTTTTGGAGTTGAGTTTTGTGCAGGCTGAGAGATAAACATCTAGTTTCATTATTCTACATGTAGCTATGCAATATGACCAGTATCATTTGTTAAAGATGCTATCTCTTCTCCAATGTCCATTTTTTTATCTTTGTTAGAAATCAGATGGCTGTAGGAGTGTGGGTCAATGCCTGGGTACTTAATTCTATTCAGTTATCAGTATGTATATTTTTATTCCTGTACCATGCTGTTTTTATTATGGTATCTCTTTAGTATAACTTGAAAACAGGGATGGTGATACCTTCAACATTTTTATTCAAGATTATTTTGCTATTCTTGGTGCTTTGTGTTTCAACTGGAATTTTGATATTTTGTTTTCAATTTCTGAGAAGAATTACAATGGAATTTTAATCAGGATCATGCTGAATGAGTACACTGCTTTTGGTAAGTCAGCCATTTTCACAATATTTGTCCTACCATTCTATGAACATGGGAGATATCTTTCATTTTCCTGTATTTTCTTCAGTTTCTTTCTTCAGGTTTTAATTGTACAAATATTTCACTTTCTTTGGATAAATACATTCTATAACTTTTTTTTGTAACTGTTGTTTGCCTGATTTCTGACTTAGTTTGCTTGCCATTGGTACAGTGAAATGATACCTTTTGGTGGTAAGTTTGTGCCCTGCTCCCTTGGTGAGTTTTTCTTCAGCTTTGGCACATTTCTAATATGTCTTTAGTGTCTTTTATGGATAGAATTAAGTATTCTCCATCTTCTCCTTTTATTTATTTTTTGTCCACTTGGTCTCCATTTTTATCTTATTGTAGCTAACACTTTAGGTTCTATGTTAAATAGTTGTGAGAGTGGACATCCTTGTCTTATTTCTGATTTTAGTGGAAATGTATTGAGTTTTTCTCCTTTGGCATGATATTGGATGTGGGCTTGTTATATATTGCCATTATTATGTTAAGCTGTGTCCCTGTATCCCTAGGTTCAACAAGACTTTTTTCATAAATGAATGTTTCATTTTGCTCAAGGCCTTTTCTGCATCTAATGATATGATCATTTGGTTTCTATCTATTTGCTCTACTTAAATGTTGAATTACAGTTATTGATTTACACATATTGAACCTTCCTGCATTTCTGGAATAAAGCAAACCTGTTTGTGGTGGATCATCTTTTTATGTGTTCTTAACTTCAGATTACAGATTGTTCATTGAGAATTTTTCATCTATGTTCATGAAGGAGATTGATCTACAATTCTCCTTTTTTTGGTTGGATGTTTGTATTGTTTAGTTATTAAGGTAATACTAGCTTCATATAAAGAATTTTGGTGGTTAAGAGCGCTGCTTGCTCTTACAAAGGTCCTGAGTTCAATTCCCAGCAACCACATGGTGGCTCCCAACCATCTGTAATGGGATCAGATTCCTTCTTGCCGGGCAGTGGTGGTGCACACCTTTAATTCCAGCATTTGGGAGGCAGCAGCAGGTGGATCTCTCTGAGTTCGAGGCCAGCCTCATCTACAAAGCGAGTTCCAGGAAAGGTGCAAAGCTACACAGGGAAACCCTGTCTCAAAAAAGAAGAATTGTGATGTTCTTTTTCCTATTTTATATAATAATTTGAGGAGTATTGGTGTTATTTGAGTGAAGGTCTGGCACAATTCTGTGCTAAGTCCTTATGGCCATGGGTTGTATATCTTTTTTTTTAATTGGGAGATCTTTAACAACTGCTACTATCTTGTTGTGGTTATAAATCAGTTTAAATTATTTAGTTCCCTTTGATTTAACATTAGTAAGTCACACATATCTAGAAACTAAGCCATTTCTTTTCTATTTTTCAGGTGAGAGATTTTTAAGTCAGTGCTTCTATTTCATGGATTTTATGCATGCTTAAATTATTTACATCACCTCTATTCATCTTTGCATTTAGACATTCATCTATCTCTTCTATAGTTTTTATTTTAGTGGGATAAAAAAAATTCATGCATCTCTCAACACTTATCAAAAAAGCTTCTTTTTGCAATAGATGATGATTAATACAGAGACCCCAAATCAGGTGATGTGAAGATAATAAGAGATGGTGAAGTGCTCTGATATAAATGGGACATTTCTATCACACTTTCTTTCCCAGTACTCAGTGATCAAAATGCAAGAGAATGTAAAAAGAACATAAGAGCCAGAGGGAGTGGATTATTAAAGTAAAACACTACTTTACATACATACAACACATTACACACACAAACTCACACCATTTGGGACTGTATACACAAGACTGTACAAGATAAAGCAAGCCAAAATTTCATCATGGATGAGTTGGGGGATGCTGAAGTCCCACCTTTAATTAAATGACTATTGGCAACTGATGGCTACTGTGTGTGTGGTAACTGGTGAGAGCTAGTTTCTTTATTAATGTGACCCCAAAGAGGCATCCTATGCTCCCATACCTTACACATACAGTTATCACTAAATGGACTCAGTGATCATGAGAGAAAGAGAAGAGAAAGAAGAGAAGATAAAAGAAGAGAAGAGAAGAGAAGAGAAAAGAGAGAGAGAGTATATGAAGTTGGGAGGAAATTATTATGAGAGATTAGATTATAGTGGATAATCTGTGTAATATGTTCTTAAATTCAGTTTGCAAGTAATAAAATTTTTACCTCTCTGTTCTTCAAAAATATTGTGTTATAATATTTTCTTTGTTGTGTCTTTGTCTGGTATGTATACCACAGAAACACTGGCTTCAAAAAAGGAGTTTGATTTTTTTTCCTTTTCTAGGTGTAAAATAGATTGATAGTCATATTAGTTCTTTGGAGGCCTGGTGGGATTCTGTACTGATTCTGTTTGGTCCTGGGATTTCTTTTTTTAACTAGGAGATTTTTAATTACTGCTTCTGTCTCATTGAGTGTTATAGGTCTGTTTGGGTTATTTATTCTATCTTGCTTTAACTCTTTTTGGAGATATATGTATATATATATCCATTCATTTATTTTAGATTTTCCAGTTTGGTGGATCCCATACATGGCACAATTATTGGTTTACAACTTCTGGCTAGATAGGTCACATTACCTATCTAGAAGAGAACCTAATGCTATTATCTTGATAAATGAAATGCCACAGTGATAAACTAACTCTTGATGACATATGTCTATAATCATAAATTGATGCTTATCTCAACCCCCAGGAGAGAAGCTTCTATTTGCAGTAGATAGTGATTAACACATAGACTCTCACCTGGCCAAGATGTAAAGAATAAGAGACTGAGGAATATTCAACTTTAAATGACACATCTAAACCATCCCCCCTCAAAGCTTAGTGATCATTGTGGAAGAAATGGAGGAGTACAAGAGCCAGAGATGTTACATTAACACAAGGAAACAGAGTCTTCTGGACACTGCAGGACAGTTGCACATATGAACTCACAGTGGTCACAACAGCATGTACAAAACCTATTCAAGTTCAAGTCAGACCAAATCCCTGCATGGAGAAAGATATTTGTTATGAATTTTCTCCCACAGTTGAGCAGTCATTGACAACTGATAGCTGCTGAGAGAGAGAGAGAGAGAGAGAGAGAGAGAGAGAGAGAGAGAGAGAGGAGTTCTCTAAGAGTGTAGTCCCTGGTAAGTCAATTGTACTAGGGTGGAAAACTGTACATACAAAAATATTGGAATGGCACAAATTGGTCTTGATGGTTGTATTGGTTAGATTTTGCAAACTTGACACAAACTAAGACATATCAGGGAAAAGGGAATTCTAACTGTGAGCAAAATCTGTTCATAAGATTGGTTTGTAGACAAGACTATGGTATTTTCTTGATAATTATTGATGTGAGAGAAACCAGAACACTCCATGTTGTGCCAACTCTGGGCATGTGGTAACAAATCAAGGTGAACAAGCCATAAAGATCAAGTGAGGAAACAGTTTTCCCTCCAGGGTTTCTGCTTCAGTTCCTGCCTCCAGGTTTCCACACTGAGTGAGTTCCTGGTTTTGTTTCCATCATTGATGGAGTGTGACCTGGATTATAACTGAAATAAGCTCTTTCCTCCTCATGTTGCTTTGGTCATGGTGTTTTATCACAGCAGTAAAAGTGTTTGTATTTTTAAATAAAGGACACAAAGTTGATTGAGTAGGGAAGCATAATGATCTGGGAAGAATTGGGGGTGAATATGATCAAACAACTTTGTACAAAAATCTCAAAGAACTAAAAAAAACTTTAAATCATTTACATGTGTACATTTATAATGATTTACACATGCATGATAAATTTACTGTGAGTTATATGACTTACTTGTGGAGGTAAAATTACATATTTTCTGAAATATACTTTTATATATGTGTGCATACATGTATAAATATATGCAATATTTTATTAAAAATATTTAGGTAAATAAGTTTCTATATGCATTCATAGTCATGACTAGTCTGTACTTATATATGAATGCCATCTATATTAAATATTAATATACATTTATATATTAAAAACTTGACTGCATATATATAAACATACATATAAATTGTATGTTTCCTAAATTTTCATAACTTCCCTTATTTCTTCCTGAAGTTCACCTCTCCTTTTTCCTTATAATCCTTTGTCCCAGTAGCTATTGCAAATTACCGGTAATATTTTGAATTGACTACTTTCTTTTGTGTCTTCAAGACAGAGTTGCTCTGACCACCTGGAAAACTACTGTGTTCCTTTGCTTAACTGGACTAACTGGTCATTTTTACTTCAAGGTTATTGTTATTTGTTGTTAACTGAATAAAGTTTCATGGAATGCTTTATCTGAACTTAAAGTCATTTACTTGTGTTTCTACAATACCCTCTCCTTACTATGTATAGGTCCAGCATTGAAAATACATTCACTGTAGCTTTTCATTTGGCACTTGGTATATGATAGATGTGAGTCCAGTTTCGCTTTGCTTCTTACCTGGGTGAGGTGAGTCTTGTTAGTACTTGAGTAATACCAGATGTAGACACTGAGCTAAACATAGAGTTCTTTTGCAGGTTGATATACCAGTTCTGTAGGAAGTTCCCTGGCAAAGAAACCTAAGTATCAGACTTGCAGAATTATGGGACCAGACTTTCAGGTTAGGAGAGAGGCATTGGTAGCTAGTTTACCTGATCTCCATCTAAATCTGGCATGCTTGGTGGCTTCAGTAAAATGCTGGAGCATTACGAAAAACTCACACGAGTCAACTGATGCTTTTGTAGGGACAATAAAGAGCCGACTTGGGATTGTCAGGCTCAGGTAAGTAAGGGGATTTAGTAATCTTTTTAGGATATGGTTCTGTCTTCACAGATAATTTCTCTTCTACTTTTTCTTCTTCCTTGTGCCTCCTGGAAGGAATACTGTCTGCCTAGAAACAAGTTCCAAAGATTTAAACAGAAGTACATTTAAGGACTAGTAAACCTTGGGGTTCAGAAGAATGGTTAGTACCTTCTGGGGAAGAAAACTCCTAAGTTTTCTTTATGGAAGAGTTGAAAATTACTCTCTAACACTGAATCTTAGTGGATACTGAGATCAGGTTCTGGAGTGTCATTTGATAGAGGCTAAAGATAATATATTCCGATGATTATTATTTCTCAGCCACATAAAATGAGGCATGTGCCCATCCCATGTTCTTCTTAACCAGAATAATTTCTCTACTGTATCTAGTAATAATTAACAAAGTCAGAAAGGGATAGAATATGTGAGATGTCCCTGTTGAGTTTTTACAATATGTCTTTAAAAACTCAATTTCTAAAATAGGCTAGCACAAAAAGACAAATATTTCATGTTCTCAGTTATACATGAAAATTTAAAAAGTTGTTTTCTTAGAAATAGCTACATAAACATGACTGAAACAGTGGAATTAATTGACATGTCAACATAAAATGGGAAAATTTTTCCAAGGGTTCTATATCTATATAAGTAACTACAGACAACTAACGACTCCTGGGAGGGAGAAGGAGATTTAGACTCTCCCAGAAATGAGCCCCAGTATGTTTGTCCAATGCGAGTGGTCAGCCTTGAAACCATACACATACAAACCAGAAAAAATAACTCAGTATGCTGTGTTTATATATATTTCTACATATACACATGCACATACATACACATATATATGCATGTATATATACATTTTCTTTATTAATGTTGTTATGATAATGTTATTGTTTATTGCAATGTAATGATGTTGTTATATACATATATGCATTTGTATATATATACATGTTCATATGTATATGTGTGTATGTGTATAACAATAATAAAGAAATAGATGCTATTAGTTTGAGAGTGGTGATGTGAGAGAAGGTGGAGGGAAGGGTGAGGGAAAGTAATGTAATTCTATTTCAAATCCAAAATATTTTTTTAAACTTGATATAGTAGAGAGTAGAATCATTATCATTAAAATTTGGAAAGAAGAAGAAAATGGAAAGATATGTGTTCTTTTAAAAATGTGTGATTTTTTTTTGGTCCATCTGTTTGGGGAGGCCCTAACAGTGGAGCCAGGACTGGGTGCATGAAATGGCTGTTTTGGAACACATTCCCTAGGGTGGGATACCTTGCGCAGCCTCAACACAATGGGGAGGGACTTGGTCCTGCCTCAACTTAGTGTGCCAGACTTTATTGACTCCCCAAGGGAGGTCTTACCTCTGAGGAGAGGGAAAGGACTGAGGGATGTCGGGGGTCGGGAGAAGGGGAGGAAGGGGGAACTGGGATTGGTATGTAAAATGAAAAAAAAGCTTTTAAAAATAAATTAATTAAAAGAAAGAAAATAAAAAAGTATGAAAATACAATTATCTAGGAGAGATAGTGGGGCCACTGGGATTACCTGCACAAGACTTGAACAGGATTAGTGCCACCATTTCTATTGTGGAAAAGTGAGGAACTCACAAGACCTCATCCCACTCTGAGGCTCAATAGGAAGCTAATAATTGCTGGGGAGGGGAGGCTACACTTTTTCAGTGGTGTAGCCACTGGTGATCCATGTTCCTGTAAACAGAACTTTACCATGGTCCTGTAAAATATCCTAATTAAACTCAAAGGATTATCCTAAAAATTAAAAAGACATGAAAGTATAAAGGAAAGTATTTGGAAAGAGGAAGATTAGTGGGACTGGGAGGCCACAAGAGAGGGCAATGGCAGTGAATACAAAGTACATACATGTATGAAAATGTCATAATGACATGCATTATGTATAATAGTATATATTAATAAAATATATAAAAAAGACAGATGGAGAAATGTATCAGTAGTTAAGAGTACTTTCTGCTCTTTCAGAGGACCCAGATTTAGTTCTGGCATCCATATACTGGTTCACAAGCATGGTGAACTCCAGTTCTAGGAGATAAAACAACCTCTTCTGACCTCAGTAGGCACCAGGAATACAAATGGTCCATACATATATGCAGATAAAACACACATGCGTGTGCGCACGTGAGCGCGCGCGCGCGCGCGCGCACACACACACACACACACACACACACGTCATTTTTTTTTATTCATTCAAAATTCAAGAAGGATATATCATAAACATTTAGATTTTTCTTAAAATAAGTTATTTAGTATTTTGGTCTTTGATCCAGGAGTCAAATGTAATAGATTTTTCATATCTATCATACACACATCAGGCAAGATATTAGGGTTATAGAGAAATTGGGAATTGAATGGACAGTTAAAATAAATCTAAACTATACTTTCATCTAATGTGTTTCATCATAGGTGTAATGGGAACTACAGGAGTACTTCTTGTCACAAACTGTGTTGTCTTGTACCTCCTTCTGATAGTGGCACTGAGTTCAGGTATGACTCTCACTTGCCCTTATGAATCTTAGCAATGTCAAGCATGCCAGCAAAATCAAGGTACAGTACAAAGAACAGAATGTTGAAATCATTCTCCCTAAAGTTTGAATGTAGCAATGAGTTGAAGACAATCACAAGAGTTTCCAGCTTAGAGGAGCAAGTAATTATGTCTAATCAGCAAATAATCTTTACTTGGGTTTGTTTCAGCTTCCAGGAAGGAAGTGCAAAGAAGAGATAGAATACTTGCCTTGAGGACTCAATATTCAAACTGAATGTACAGGACTTACATATCACCTTTACACTGAGGAACTGGTACAAAAGATGCAGATTAAAATCCATCAAAGCTAAGAATACAGTGCAGCGGGGGTGGGGGGTGCGAGATGAGGGAAGATGAAATGGGCTAGGATAATGAGATTTGCAGGGACATCTATGCAAACCACAAATAAATGCAGATTAGTTGAAGACATTTAAAAGAAAAGACTTAGGCAATGAATGATATAATAGATGTAGAATATTCTAGCAAAAGCTGATTTTCCAATGATAAATTTCACTGATGCACATTTACTTGGGTTTCACTTGAATTAGACTCCTTCCTGGTACTGAAAGTTTCCTTTGGTGACAAGAAATATCCAGTTGTGGCTTTGTCTCCCCCATTATTGGGTGATTTCATTTGGATTGCCTTTGTATATGTATGAAACAACTTTAGTAATCTCCTACTTTTCTGGGTTTCCATATGGCCCCAGAAATGGGCCTCAGTTTTGGCTGTCTCTGTATTTCCTTCCATTTCCTTCCTCTTCACTCCCCATCCCCTTTTGGTCCTCCCATTACATCCCTGTCCACCCACAGCTACATATTTTATTTTCCCTTCTTAGGAAAGTCCATCCCTCCTCACCCCTTAGTTTATACCTAGCCTCTGTGGTTATATAGATTGTAGCTTTCTTATTGAAGACTTAAAGCTAACATCTACATATAAGTCAATACATACTATATTTATCATTCTTGGTCTGGATTACCTCACTCAGAATGATTTTTCTTTTTAGCTCCATCTATTAACCTGTGAACTTCATTTCACATTTTTAAATGGATGAATAATAATATTCCACTGTATGGATGTACAACATTTTCCTTATCCATTCATTCATTGAAAAACACCTAGGCTCTTTTCAATTTTTTAATATAATGAATAAAGGTGCAATTAATATGATTCAGCAAGTGCCTTTGTAGTTAGGATAAAGCATCCTCTGGGTATATGCTCAAGAGTAGAATAGCTAGATCTTCAGGTAGATCTAGTCTCAGCTTTCTGAGAAATGACCACACTGATTTCTTACGTGACTATACAATTTTGAATTCCCACTAGCAATGGATGCTTGTGCCTCTCACTTCACATCTCGCCAGCATGAGCTGTCATTTCTTTTATTGACAAATGTAACTAAAGGGTATAAGATGAAATCTCAAAGTACTTTTAGTTTGCATTTCCCTGGTGGCTAATTATGGTGAACACTTCTTTAAGTGTTTCACAGCCATTTCGGTGTTCTCTTTGAGAATTCTCTGTTTAGATCTTTACCCCATTTTTGCTTGGGTTATTTATTTTCTTGGTGACTAGATTTTTACATTGTTTATGTATTTTATATATTAGCCCTCTATCAAATATGTAGTTGGCAAACATCTTTGTTCAACTTTGCTTGCATAGTTTTTCAGTTTCATGAGGTCCCATTTCTTTGTTGTTCTTAGACCCTGTGCTAATGGTGTTCTGTTCAGAAAGTCTTTCCTGTGCTGACTTCAAGGATTGGAGGATTTAAGACAAAGTGCCAGCTACAATCCTTTTGCATGCATCACAATACACACTGGCTGTTTATTCTCTACTGTCCCTGGAGCCTGAGTTCAGCAAAATTTCCACTACATGACATAATCTCATATTACAATTTCCCCTGACCCAGACTTGCACATTGCCTTAATTTATCTTGAATCCAGCCTGTCTTGAAGTGACTCAACATCTCCAATAGTACCTTAAAATCATCTTGAACCATTTGTAGTAACACTTTCTGCTTTAGTATCTATTAAGTAATTAGTAATTTAAATGCCTTCAGGATAAACAAAGTGACCTTCCATAAAGTATGTGTGGATATTTGAGAAAGTGGGGCGGGGGAGAGAAGACACAAGAGGGTTAACAGAGAGAATGATTTCAACAAAAGGTATGAATATATTTACTAATTCACATTCTTGTCTTTTGATTATTCTCCTTCACAGAAAAATTCACAGTGACTGGATTGTCTAGGCCAGTCTTGGCTTCATTGGGTGGAACCCTTGAACTCAGTTGTCAATTGTCTCCACCACAAAATGCACAGCACATGGAGATTCGCTGGTTCAGGAACCATTATACGCAGCCAGTGCACCTGTACAGGGATGGTAAAGACCTGCATGGAGAAACTATCTCCATGTATGTGGAGAGGACAGAACTCCTGAAAGATGCCATTGGAGAAGGGAAAGTGACCCTCACGATCTTTAATGTGACTGTTGATGATGATGGACCATACCACTGCATCTTCAAAGATGGTGAATTCTATGAAGAGCACATCACAGAGGTCAAGGTCACAGGTAGGCATGGATTCCTACCTGAGACTGTTGTGTACCCATGATTCAAAGCCTATGAGGGTTGAGTGGTTGGAAAACTATCAGTGTTTGACACTTTTTGCATGGTTTGATTAGCAAGATGGCTTCTTTACTATTAATTTTTTAGTTGGATGTCATGAAAGATCAAAAATGAAAATTACTACAATGCAGAGAGTGGTTCTATCAGTAAACACTTTCTTATTATTCCTATATACACTGTTAGGTTTCTAACATATAATCAGCTTCCTTTTAGATTATTTTATTACCCTTTCAAATATCTCTAACAACACTTTACTAATTTTCCAAATGAACTGAATTTTTAAAACATGCTTTTTACTATAAAGTTGGGAGGGTATGGAGGTGGAGAGGACATGGGAGGAATTTCAGGGAAAAAACATAATCACAAAACATTGTGTGAAAATTTTTAATGAAAGAAAGAAAAATATTCTTTTTACTAATAATACTTATTTCCATTTCAATTCCAAATCAATTCACTGACTACTTAGTACTTGATTAATTTTTCTGAACCTTTATCAAAAGTTTTTAGCTACAATCATCACTATCCTCACATACAATGTTATATATGAAATAAAGGCAACTATATAGCATTTATGCTACTTTCCTTACTCTGAATTATTTTGGATGAAAAATAAAAGGAGAGAAGGTTATGGGTTTAAAAGAAACTGAAAAATTATATAAATGTGAGCACATACATGTAGGACTCTAGACTCAGATGAATAATCTTTACTGGCTGTCACGTGACACCTCTGTAATGTAGAGCAGAATTATACAGTGTAGCTCATTGCAACATTTATTGGTCTAATGGGACAAAAAGCTAATCATTGCCATTTTCAATAGTCTAATGAGGCAAAAAGCAACTGTGTTAGCACAGATATATAATATTTTTGTTATTCCAGGGACACTTTACTAGACAGAGAAGGTTTGGTACAGTGCTTTAAATCTCCATTCATTTTCTTTTGCCCTATACATTAGGCATGTTTTAGGCCTCATAAATATGCTGGAAAAATTTCATACATGTTCATTTTCTCTAAATTAACATGTACTTTTCACACTATTAATGTATTATCTATTTTTATATTAAACACATTTTTAATATAATTTTTTTACTGATTCTTTGGGAATTTCACATCATCCACCTCAATCTCACTCACCTCCCAGTCCCTCTGTATTGGCCCTTTATCCTTGTAGCTAGCGCCCCACCCTCACCCCTGCAAAGGAAAATTAAAAAAAATAAAGAACTGAAATATTAATTGAAAAAATGATAACAGCAAGAAAAGCAAAACAATAACAAACGAATACTTTGCTCCTCCATCTTTCCCACTCTTCCATCATCCCTTCATTGGTTTTAGTGCCAATGGGAGCTACCTTGTACCACACAGTATATCCTTTTCTCCTAATAGTTTTACTTTCAAATGTTCCCAAATTATAAAATTACCTGTTATAGACATACACAAAGATTCAAGTAGAGTTCCACAGTTGTGCTATAATGAAATTCATTCTTATAATCTATTTACAGTGGCTCAAAATAACTAGTGACTATGATCAAAGAAAAATTTAAATTAAAAAATCTTTAAGATTCAAAATCTTGATTTCTGTTCACCATAATCCAAAGACATAGATTAATTTCTTAGACTCGGTAAATAACCTAAAAATATGCTTTAAATAAATGAATAAACAAGTGAAACAGGCCTTTTCTCAGCTGATTTAGTTTGGACAGATTGGTGACTGTGAACTATAGCCTTTCCATCTGGCTCTTGTCATTTTCATGAGGCAACCAGAAACGTATAGAGTTTTATTATCTATGTGTCTTTTGAAACTGGGATTAAAACTGAAAAGAGCTTTTATTTTTCTGTCATTTCCTCTTCCGTTTGTACCTAATAATATTGTTTTCCTCTTTTGTTGTCAACTAGTCACAAGCTCAGACATACAGATTCTTATGCATTCCCCTAATACCAAAGATGTGATGTTGGAGTGTCATTCGGGAGGTTGGTTCCCACAGCCTCGTATGGAATGGATAGATAGCAAAGGAGAAGTCATTCCAGCAACATCAAAATCCCATTCACAGGACAGAAACAAATTGTTCAACATGACAATGGCCCTTTTTATTGAAGCAAGTTCCCACAGGAATGTCACTTGCTATCTTCAAAACCGTCTAACTCACCAAGAAGAAAGCAGAAATATTGTTCTATCAGGTAAAATGTGTTTGTTCTTAAGTGACATCCATTGCCACATATATTTATGTATCACTTCTTCCTTGATTTGGTTACTAAGGGCTTGCATTCTCTTGGCCTTACTCATCATCTAGTTTGTTGTCTCTCTTTCTCTGATGTGTTTATTTTCTCAGTCTATAGTCTGGACTATTGTAGATTCCCTTTCTGTTACTGTCATAAAACATCATGATCATAAACAAATTGGAGTGGGAGAAGAGTCTATTTGGATCACACTTCTACATCTTAGTGTTTCATCAAGGGAAGCCAGAGCAGGAGCTCAAAAGGAACTTGGAGGCAGGAACTGAAGTGGAGACCACAGAGGAACACTTTTCACTGGCTTGTTCACAATGGCTTTCTCTGCTTTCCTATAAAACTCAAGAGTACCTGATGAAGGATGGCACCATCCACCTCCAGGGGCCTGGATCCTGCCACATTAATCATCAGTAAAGAAAATGCCTGCACTCACGGCCTAAGTCCAATCAGATGGATGAAATGCCTTAATTGGGGTTTCTCCTTCCCAGTTGACTCTAGTTTGTGTGAAGTCAACAAAACTAATTGGCATATTGACATCCAAGGCTCTAAGGCATAGCTTTTGAGGCCTTACTCTCTTCTGACTTCCTTTATCTCATGGCTTTAAGTAACACCAGAACTCTCACTCTTCCATAACTTATATCTCCTCCTTTTTTCTGCTCTCATCTGAAAACTTATAAGTCAACCCAAAAGTTTAATAAATATAAAATGAGCACAATAAGAACTAAACTCGTGGCTACTCTAAAGTTTGCTTAATTTAGTGCTCTGAAGTAGCATTTCATATTTTCAGTTTCTCAGAACTAAATCACTAAAGTCACCCATGGCTTCCATTTTCTATCACATTCACATATACTAGTTCTACGATTAAAATATACCAGAGTCTCATTATTACTGGAGTCTCAAGACAGCTGTCTGACTCAGGATCCCAGACTGTGGCGGTTCTAATGATCCAGATTTAGTCACATATCCTAAAAAGAAAAATGTGTGTAAAACCTGATGATAAAATAAAAAAGGCAATTTAATTTCACTCTGGTCACACTTATAGAACAAGTCTAAGGATGTCCTCACAGTGACAATATAGGCCTTGAGATTATACAGACATGAACAAACAAAAGCTAGAGTTGAGAGGTTTTGAACAGAGCACTGAATATTCTTCATATCAAAAAGGTTCATGTCTATAAGGAGTTTGGTGAGCGGTGACTCTATATTTGGTGTAGACCTGGAGTCGGGAATTTAAAATGAAATTAGGAATCCAGCAAGTCAGAAAAAATGAATCAGAGAGAAAAAATCAGATTAATAATTAGATCCTTCTTCATCACTTCTCACCATTATCTAAGTCTGAATTATAGATTATGATTTAGAAATAGCATACTAAAACTCTCCTATTTTTTATCTAGTATGTGATGGTATATCCTGAACATAGGACATAGAACAAATTACTTAAAAATACCATCTTGGTTAAGTACCCTGAAATTGCTCCCTGTTTAGTTATAGGTAACTATCTCCAAATTTTTTTAGTTACCTGTGCCCCTGTTACCTTCATAGCCTCATCTCCTAATGTTCACCTTCTCCATCTCATCTATTTACACATCCATATAGATGAGTTCAGCCTTCATATTTTTCCTCTAGTTGTTTCTTCTTACAGAATAATGTAAATTCAACTAACTTTCCTTATCTCCTTCAATTCTACATTCAAATCTCACTTCCTCATAAGTATTACCTTGATAATCATCCTGAAGCATACAACCTGCCTGCCTCACTCAACTGGGGGTCACTATTTCCCTACCAGTTTAACTTTGCTTCCTTTCTTATTAGTCTCATTTTTACCTATTGTGCAACTGTATTATTATGCTGTTCTATATCTCTATATCTGTATCATGGCATGATCTTTACCCAACCCATCATAACTGCTTTTCCACACCTGTCTAGGCCTACTATTCCAGGGAGGTAGACTCTTAAATTGTAACAAGCTTCAGATGAGTCAGCATTGCTAACTAGGTATGTACAATCCAAGTTTTCTCAGTGATAAGATTTGTAACTCATGTTTCAGGTGAACTATTCTCATGGAAATGTGTTTGGATGTGGATTATGAGTATGATAGCATCCGTTCTGATAGCCTTCATTGTGACTTACTGTGTTCAGCAATATCTCATATATGGTAAGTAGGTTTGTGTTGTGGAACGAAAGTAGAAGAAGGGGAATTAGCTAAAGCTATTCAGTCATTGCTTCCCAAGTCAGTCTGCCAAGGAAATCCTAAACTCTCCAGTCACATGTTATGTAGGGATCATGTGGGATCTTACCCACTTCTTAGTCCTATATTCTCTGCTTCTGCTGGTAGAGTTTCTCACAATATTGTTTACAAAAGCTGGTGCTGCCTTTACTTTCATCAAGTTGAAACACCTTTTACCTGTGTTGGTTGATTTCCAAGCTGACCAGGGAGATATAAAGGTGCAACTAGTGTATGTCCCACACTGGAGTAAGCCACTCAGTAGTATCCATTTTTTGATTATTTGGACTCTAGCAATTAACTGTCTACCCATGATCTTGTGAGTAATCCTGAATAAACTCATTTGTTCACTAATCACTTATGTGGAATCTTCTTTCTGTCATGAGTGGCCTGTTCAAGTGAATAAATTTTTGTTTTTTGTCTGCTCAGAAATTGTTGGGGAGGAGTTGCTGTCTAGTGCATACAGTGTACAATTTAAGGTTGATTTATCTAATTGTGATCAGTCTGAGGGTAAGGCATCTGTGCAGGTCAATCTCAATATCAATAACATCACCCATGTGATATGGAATGATGAGCTTCTTTTCTGTAGTGAAAGTTGTGTGTTCACTATGAAGAGTTATAAATCATGAAACCAAGACTGAGATATCTGAGAGAATTTTGGGGGAAGGATGTTCTTACATGTGGACATCTCTCTTTACATGGCACCAGGTGGAATGCTTCATTGATGAATGGGATCTGCTTCATGTTGAGTATTGAGAAGCACCCCAAATGCCTGGTGGACTATATATTGCAGTCTCTGAAAGTGACATAGACTTCTTTCATAAGAAAGCTCTGTCAGCATTCATATGCCTTTTCTGTGAGTGATAAGACATTGAACTGAGGCTCATCTGTCTGCCCAGAAGTAATTTTCTCACATGAGTGAGGTATGACTATACAAAAAGATATAAGGATGTTGCTCTCCTCCACACAAGTCTTTGATTTGACAAGAAAAGAGAATCAAAGGGAGGATGAGAAGATATCAATGTGCAATTTCCTATAGCTGGAAGCAGGGAATGAGTTAGATCTTTGCTGAGGAGCTCTCCCTCAGAACAAAAAAACTTAGAAGTCACTGTAAAAAAAATCAAAAGATGAGGAAAAAAGTCATGAGGTAACAGTGATAGAATATATGCATCAAGTATGATTTCAATATCATGGAAAGGAAAGGCAACAAAATTATGATCAGCTGAAATCTGTATAGCTTAAAATTGGGAAGACTTTAAAACATACAAACAAAAACTGAGTTTCTCAGAACCTGGATTGTGAAACTGCAGGATATGGAAGCAGATGGGACCAATATAAGTTTCACAGTACTAGAGAAACAGTAATGTAACTATCCATCCTGCATAACATGAGGTGATATAAGGACATCAGTCTGGATGGATTGACTCACAGGAGACACTGGAAACACTTAACAGTCTTAAGACAAGATTCCCTTAAGTATCAAGGATTCATGTAGTCAGAAGTTTTCTTTGGTCCCTCCCAGCCCTGCAGCCTTATAGCTGCTTATAAAATAATCATTCAGAGGCTTAATATTATTTACAAATGCTATGGCCTATGATAGGCCTCTTGCTAGCTAGCCCTTATATCTTAAATTAACCCATTTATATTAATCTATATTTTGCCATGTGTTCCAAGGCTTTACTGGTCTGCTGGCATGTTGCTCCTTGGTTGGCAGGCTGGTATCTCTCCCACCTCTGCCTTTCTTCTTCCTGTCTTTCTCTTGGATTTTCTGCCTAGCTATAACCTGACTTGCCATAAATCAGAGCAGCTTCTTTATTAACAAATCATAGCAACACATATTCACAGCATACAGAAAGACATCCCACAGCACTTCCCCTTTTCTGTCTAATTAAAAAGGAAGATTTTAACTTTAACATAGTAAAATTACATATAAGAGAACAGTTATCAAGTAAAAATTATAGTTACATTATCTTGTCTATTTGTATTTGAAAAAATTAAATACTCTATCATCTATCCTATATTGGTGAGTCTAAAGTTTCATAAATAATTTATCTTTTGTCATAACCAAGGAAAATTATAATAATAATTATCTAGTCTTCAACTACATCAAAGACCCCAGAAGGATACAATATTACCTAAGTAAACAGGAAGAACATTGTAAGCAACTTCCAAAAATCTAGAATGACAGAGACAGCTAGCCGCCTGGACAGTCACCCAAAGGTCCTCTGCAAGGTTGGGGCATCCATCTTGAGACAATAGGCCTACAGTCTCTTGTAGACATTTTAGTGAAGCAGGAAATTTTAAGGACTATTCCATCCATTCTGGCAAAGTTCATCAGTCGCTTCTCCCTGTGTCCTGTAGAATGTCTGGCAACTTCTTTTACAAAGTAGGAACCTTAAGGACCATGTCACCCTGTTTTGGCAAAGTTTAGTGGTCATTTTGCCATGGGTCCTGCATGTCCAGGTTATACAACATACTGTCAAGTAATCCAGGCAAGAGCAGTTTCTGGCCCAAATGACTAACTTTTGCCATAAACAAAGCAAAATCCATATGGAGTTTCTTAGATCCTCATCATCTTCTCTGAAGTAGATGAAGTAGATTGGTGCTGCCAGGAGCAGATATATCTCAAATGTCCAGAAAAGCCAAATCTCTTACAACATTTTAAATGCCATGTTCTGTAGGTCTTTGAAGTATTTGAAGATTACCTGCCTAATTGAAATGTATCCATGTATACTTAGAAAACTTAACCAACAAGACTGTAAGTTTGATTATCATAGATGACAAATTATTAATCTGTAGTTCTCAATTATACATTACAAATTATTAATCTGTAGTTCTCAATTATACATTACAATTTTAAATGAGTTTCATAAACATAATACCTTAAACAAGAATAGAAATATATATAGTATGACAAAATTAACTAAATTTGTATCAATAAACCAAAATCCATAGCAATGTAAAACATTTTAAACAAGTTGTTGCTCTTTCAGTGATCTACTCTTCCATCCTATCATATCTATATCCTACATCTATATTATCTATAATATCCTCTTTCTTTTTTTAGAAAGAGATTGACTATGACCAACAACAATTTGTAACCAAACCCAAATAAGGACAAGCATCCATAATCCATTCTTGGGAATTTGGGTGTAGTGTTCTAGGCTACTCTCTGCTGATTGGTGGTGCTAGTAGTCCTATGAAGACAGAAAGAATATTTTAGAGTTATGGTCAAGTCCTGACTTGAATAGTCTATGAGGCTGTATTCTCTAAACCAGTTGCCTTGAATCTTTTCTGGATGCAGGATCATCTGGAGACCTCTAAGGGGTTTTTCCTTGATAGAACCATATTGATCTGGTAGGAATTCACAGCTTCTCATCTTCTGTGGAAACAAAAGCAGAACCTCTTTTCCAAAGCAACATATCCTTAGACAAATTTTGAAGTCAAAATACCTTTAAAGTACATATATTTGTTTAATTCAGCAGCCTTTACAATCACATGTCTTTCAGCAGTTAAAAATCCCAAAGACCTGCCTCAAATGAATGTACCAGGCTGGGCTGACTCTCCACGGGAGACCTTGCCTTGGAGGAGGTGGGAATGGGGGGTGGTTTGGGGAGGGAAGGTTGGGAAGTGGGAGGAGGGAGGACAGGGGAATCTGTGGTTGATATGTAAAATGACCAGAAAAACTATTATATAAAATAAAATGAAAAAATCTCAAAGACAATATAATCCAGATTCTCTGTGTGATTTCCATCTTTACATGGCTTATTACGTTATTTTACTGTCCCTTTAAAGACTCGATTTTTTAAAACTATTTCTTTATATAACTGCATATACTCCTTTTCCTCTCTCTTCCAAGACTACATACATTTTTATTTACACTGTAAACCACTTAGAGTTTTATTCTACCTGAATCTGTCTTATTATGAATCTATAATCCTTCTCTGACAAGGAGAGATTTTAAACTGCTAAGCTGCATGGCTAGGACTAACAGCAGGCTTGGCTGCTTACTGCACCCATATCAGCTTCCCAACATGGTGGAGGTATGCCTACCACCAACTCCAGGAAGCAGTGGGTCTATACTTCCCACTAGCAGCATGTCATTCCTTACATTTTTTGGAAGTTGCTTGTTTGCACTTCCTGTTTAACTAAGTAATATTATTTCCTTCTTGGGTCTCTGAGTCAGTTGAAGATAAGATAGTTATAGTTTTCTTTGTTAATAAATTCAGAAAAGAAACTCACTAAAGAGGTGTAAAGTGTATAAGTTTGAAAGACATCAAAAGATAGTTTTTGATTGGTAATACAAGTTAGGATAGAAAGTGAATTAGGTACATTTTGGACTCACCAAAATAGGATAGATAATGGAATATTTTTGCTGAATTTCTCAAATACAAATGGACTAGACATCGTTGATGTATTTATTGCCTGTATGTATTATATAAAGTTATTGTACTTATTATATATAGTTTTTCTTATATTAGTTATAACCTTTTTTAGAAAAAAAGGGGAAATGTGGTGATATTTTATTTGTGCTCTAACAAATAAAGCTTGTCTAGTGACCAGAGGAAAAATCCAGCCACTATAATAAATATAGAGGTCAGGCAGTGGTAGCACATGTCTTTAATCCTAACATTTGAGAGGCAGAGCTTCATCTGGATCTCTGTGAGTTCAAGGCTACACTGGAACAGAGCCAGGTGTAGTGACACATGCCTTGAATCCTAGCACTAATTAAACATAGAGGTCTGGAGGGCTGTACAGACAGACAGGAAGTGATAGAGCTAGGCATGAAGAGGAAGTGATGTAGCTAGGTAGAGAGAAAAAGTAAGATGGCAGGACACAGAAAGGTATATAAGGCATGAGTATACAGGAACTATCTCTCTTGGGTGGATGATTTCCTAGTGGTAAGAAGTTGTGGCTGGCTTGTTCTGTCCCTCTGATCTTTCAGGTTTCACCCCATTATCTTAATCCAGGTTAATAAAACCATTTAGCAATTTTTGTTACAGATTGGAAGACAATAGAAGAAGGATAGGTATCACCAAGGGAATTTGGAATACAGGAGGTGGTATCAGTACCCTGTTTACCAGGCTGGTTAGAATCTGGTTGCAGAAAACTCAAGGAAAAAGTTAACTCTGCTTCTGGTATGGAACTTCAGCAGCTTGGCTGAGCCCCATAGTGGGATGTGATCTTTGTGAGGTAGAAGAGGTTTTGACAGATTTAGATGACTTAAATTGGTAATTAAATTGGGTTGTTAAAGGGCTAATGCAATGCAGATGTGATAAACACATGAAGTTGTATACAAAAAGGTCTGCTATGTTCACTCAAAGTCAAATGTGACAACTGGAATGCTTAGGGAAATTTTCATCAAAATATCAAATGCTATATACCTGTGAGTTTCTAGAAGGCTTAAAAGCCCGAGAAAAAGTTCATTCGAGGCATAGATGATAAAGCAGCAGATGAAAATTATTGAGGTTGTTATAGAGAAGGGCAATTATCTCTGCCTCAATATGTGATGTATGTTTATCCCATGAAGTAAGTAAACTACAAGTGAAGAGTCTCATCAGCCATCTTTCAATAACCAGATATGGTTGATGAAGAAATGGGTTTATGTTGCTGATTAAGAACTAGTCAGAGGCAGGGAGCCAGCTGCAGCACAGGAGGCTACATATTACCCTGTTTGTTCTTCCGTAAGCATGAACCATGATGAGCAGCACAAAATGGCACAGGTTGGGGACTACCTAGACTAGAAAGATCCACAGGATCCCTGCAAAAACAGCAACCCAGGATGTGGGGACAGATGGCTTATGGGATATGATTGGATTGTTTAGGGCTGGATGGGTAGTCTCTCCTATATATGTATTTGTACCAACATTATTTTTTGTAATGAAATAATTAATACAAATGATGGGATCTTTTCATGCAGTATTTCATCCCAGCTCATGTTCTCTATGTGTTCTTTTGGCTCACTAGAAGCAATTGACTTTTGCTTGAAGTGGACAGTAGTGAGCCTTTAAAGAACCTGTCTACCCTCTGTAAAAGAAATTTGATTTTGTAAGGCTAACTCACAAGTGTCTCACAGATGTTTGGAAAAACATCTGTGAAAACAACAGTTAAGGAACTTTTTGCAAGTCCCCATGTGTAAGTAAAAACCAATAAGAGGACACTGCTAGGAGCCAAAATCATATATTGTCATGGGAGAAATAACTCTTTAGGAAGCTGCTGGAGCCAATGAAGTCCTAAGTCCTCACAAATGACAAAGGCTATATATACTGCTGTTGATTATGTCAAAACTATATGATAATGCCTGTTGCTAAAGACACTACACCCTTTGACTATCTAACATAAAAATCAGAAGAGGACATAGATGGAAGCTCCCTCCCTGACTGCTGGGTTTCATAGCACCAGACAATGCTATGTCAACTACTACTGTTTTGATAAACAGTTGTGAAGTGCCTACTAAATTGTATTCTAAACATGAGTGTTTCTACCCATAGAGTACTTATGCTATTAGAATGGAGAGGAAATTTCTCTTTTGCATTCCCCATGTAGACTTGTAAGTAGCCAAGCTCTAAGAATAAGTGACTTTTGCTGTAACATAGCGACCCAAATTTCAGCCATAATGAAAAAATAATAGACATTTATACAACTTTCTCCAAAGTTTAGAAAATGTCATAATAGTGCATCAAAAGAATATAAGGACTGAAAGAAGGAGTGGAGTGTTCTATGGATATCTCCTTCAATTAGAAACCTTTTTTTTTTCCTGGAGAGTGAAGGAAGGCTCATAACACTTAGGAAGACAAGGAAATTTAAAAGGACCAGGAATCTCAGACAACTTACAAATTTCACAATTCTCATCATCATTATTGGTTATAATATTAGTAAACAAATTCTGGGGAGAAGATATTTTCAGTGGAAGTTGCTTATAAGTTAAGCAAAGAGCTCCAGGGAAGCAACTTTCATGACTTGCCATTCATACTGGGAAAGATCTTTTCGTTATACCCTGAGTCAACCATGTTCCTGCAAGTAATGCCAGGAAACTCACTAGTCCATCAAACTGGACCTGGTGAAATACTTTCTTTGTTCTGTTATAGATGTCATATCTGGGATTGTTATTTGTCACTTTTCACCATGACAAATCATAAAGTAATATACCTCAGAAACCTAAATTAGAACTTTATATGCCCCAGTATTACTGGTACTGGGTGTTACACCCAGAGACTCCAAGTCACCATACAACTGAGATAACTTGTGCATCTCAATTTATTGTAGCCCTACTCACAATTGCCAAGTATGAAATCAGTTTTAATGTCTGTGAACAAAGGAGCAGGTAAAAATATATGAGAATGTGGTATTCATTCGTGTTGGAGTTTTATTCTGTTATAAATAACAGAATTGTCAGTGAATAAACCAGGAAACTGATATTTTTAACTGACATAATTCAGAAATCATACATATATCACAATTTTCCTCATTTGTGGATTGTAGAGTTTACATAGATACAAGAAACATTTTAAATATGTGCAAGGTGAATGGAAAAGCAAGATTATCTGGGAAGGAGATCCTAAATTGAAGCAGAGGCAAAAATCGGGGGGGGGGGGGAGGACGACGACGACAATATGATCACTTTCCTGTGGTTCTGTTTAGTCTCAATCCCAATGATGCCCCACCTTAAAAAAGCTATCCCTTTACTCCTGCCATCTTATATTCTATTTCTGAAACTTTCCCTTTTATAATGAATACAAAGGAGAAAGCATTAAAAATAGCCCTTACACTTATACCCTGATATTCCCCTCTATATTGATTTCCACATTATCCTGGAAATAGTTCCTCTTAAACGGAAGGGGGAAGTTATATAATTATATTATAATCTCAAAAATTAAAAGAAAAAAATTTAAATTGAAACTTTAAAACACACACACACACACAACCCACAATAACTCTTGCTTTCTTGATACATTTTTTTCAAATGTAGCATGTCTCCATACAAATGTCAAATGATAATAACATTTTTTTCTTTAGGTATCTGCTCTGAGAGATTTTCTTATTTGTTAAAGGGCTCAGTGCTACTCATGACTTCAGTGCTTGCAATTATGGGAGTAATGCTCATTTTACATCGAGAACAAAGAGGTATGTAAGCAAGAGGCTGGTCCCATCCTGTAAAAATCTTCTTCAAATAGTACATTAAAACATTTAACAAAAGAGGAGTAATTGTTACTTGAATTTGAAATATAGGGTCAATAAATAGGCCATGAGAACACATGTCAAAATATCTAGATTCCAGAGTTTAAATTTAATACACTTTAATAGCAGATGCAGCTGTTTATTCTGTTCTAAGATAAAGCATTTCATTCAAATTCACAGTGGATTTTTTCCTGAAACGCTCTAACTCCCACATCTTTTTTTAAGGAGCTTGCCAGGCAAAGATTCTCCTTCCTGTCTTTAGCATTAGGCCATAAGAACTTCATCTGGGAAAATATCCATTCTATATCTGGGAGGAAAAAAGAGAAGTTCTAAAGAACCCAAACTGGCATACTCTGTTGGCTCTGTACTTCTGTCCAATCATATTTCCACAGATCTGCCCATGCTTCATCAAACAGAAACATAAAAATGGATATTCATCCTGAGTCATGGATCTTCATTCTAAAGGCTGCTCTTTCATATAGAAATTAGGTGAAATAAATCTGTTATTCTTTTCTCCTATGAATCTGTCTCTTTTGATTTCCTTTCAGAGCTAGCCAGAAACTTGTGGAGGGACAAGGAAACTATTCTCACTTGAAGTTTTTTAGAAGGATGCATTGAATGAATCTCTGTGTCCTACACTGGTGGGTACATGTGTGGGTGGATGGGGAGGAACCAAACTTCCTTCTTCACAAGGATCTAGACTGTCAATGAGTCAGTGGGTCTTGAGCAGATAGTCTGGTGAGGGAGGAAATAGTATAGACATTATCAGGGAAGATGTATAGTAGCTAGGATATGAAGACAGAAAGATGAGGATAGAGAGAGCATGCTTCCAAGGGAATATAATGTTTGACCATTGTAAGATCTCTTCCATTTCACAGATCCTGATAATCTAAGCATGTTCTGTTTTATTATACTATGTATGGTCCAGAACTCTTGAAGAGCCTCTGCACTAAATAAAACATAAAAACATGATCTATCCATGTGCTCTTCAGACAGACTCTTAAGAGCAAGAGCCAGGCTACTTGAGGGGAATGGGTACCTGTCTCCTCTTAACCTCTCCTAGGCTTGACACAAACATGCTCATCTCCAAAATCAAGTAGGTCAAATTTCTTCTAGATTGTTCTTGTACATGTAGGAGGCATGGAGCAACAGGAACCTGAAAAGCAAAGCTATCTTTCATGTGTAATCTAGCCTTGCTCTCAGCTGCAACTGTCCTCACTCTTTCCTTTTTTTCCAGTCACAGTTTCAGATCCTCGTTTTGAATTGGACACTTTGTGGTTAGAAGATATTAGTGTGATCCTGTGTATGCTGATAGGGTACATCATCAAGCTTCTTTCATTTATTTACTTCAGACTATAAGGTAAATAGGATGGGAATGGTGGAAACTCAGAAAATTTGATTTATGTGACTGATACTCAGATGTCTAGAAGGTGAACTTTCCACGTCTTTTATCTTAGTAACTACAAGAAAAGCCTTAAATAGAAGCATGGAGGGAGAGTTTGGTCCTCTCACCAAAGGGGTTGCAACCACAACTCATAGAGTCAAATAAACATGGTTTTTCTCAGTCCTTTGACACAAAGTATTTGATACATTTATTGAAATCTTTTTTAAGACTCAGAGGAACAAAATAATCAAAACAACAGTTCTGCAACTTTGTAAAATTCAATCCTTGGTTTCCTACACATGCATCCATAGATATTGTTAATTAGAAGCACATAGGAGCTAATGTGAAGAGAGCCCATGAAGGGTAAGATAAAATACCTGTCTGTAACATGAATTGCTAAAAGGTTTTATTAATAAAAAACCCAGGCCAGATATTGGGGTAAAAGCTAAAAGATCAGAGGAATAGAACAAACCAACCACAAGTTCTTACTGCTAGGAAATCCTTAGGCCAAGAGAGCTACTTCCTGTGTACTCACACCTTGTATACCTTTCTGTGCCTTGCCATCTTACTTCCTCTCTCCACCCAGCTATATCACTTCCTCTTTTTTTTTTTTTTTTGGTTTTTGGAGACAGGGTTTCTCTGTGTAGCTTTGCGCCTTTCCTGGAGCTCACTTGGTAGCCCAGGCTGGCCTCGAACTCACAGAGATCCTCCTGGCTTTGCCTCCCGAGTGCTGGGATTAAAGGTGTGCGCCACCACCGCCCGGCTCACTTCCTCTTTCTGCCCAGCTTTATCACTTTTTTTTTGTCTGTCTGTACAGACCTCTAGACCTCTATGGTTAACTAGCACTGGGATTAAAGATGTGTGCCACCAGGCCTGGCTCTGTTCCCAGTATAGCCTTGAACTCACAGAGATCCAGATGAAGCTCTACCTCCCCAGTGCTAGAATTAAAGGTGTGTGCTACCACTGCCTGACCTCTATGTTTAAAACGGTGACTGGCTTTGTCCTCTGGTCCCCAGGCAAGCTTTATTTGTTAGAATACAAATAAACTATCACCACATTTCCCCCCTTTTTTTTTGTCTAAAAAGAGGTTATAACTAATATAAGAAAAACTATATACAATAAGTACAATAACTATATACAATACATACAGGCAATAAATTCATCAACAATGTCTAGTCCATTTGCTTTTGACAATTCAGAGAAAATACTCCATTATCTATCCTATCTTTGTGAATTCAAAAGATTGTATCTAATTCACCTTCTGTCCTAATTTGCATTACCAACTGAACATTATCTTTTGATGTCTTTCAAACTTACGCACTTTACACCTTTTTAGTGATTTTCCTTTCTGAATTTGCTAACATAGAAAACTATAACTATCTAATCTTCAACTCCCTCAGAGACCCAAGAAGGAAATACTATTAACTGAGTAAGCTGCAAGTGCAAACAAGAGACTTCCCAAAAATGTGAGAAATGACAGAAACAGCTGGCTGCCTGGACAGTCACCCGAGGTTCCTCTGCAATGTTGGGGTATCCATTTTCGGCCTACAGGCATAACATATATGACAGACTCATCTGTGAAGCAGGATTTTATAAAGACCCTTCCTACTTTGTTGTGGCAAGGATCAGCAGTCCTTTCTTTTGTATCCTGTTTGTCAATTTTGGACAGCATACTACCAGCAGTCAAGGCAAGGGCATCTTCTTGCCCAGTGGCTAATTTGCCACAAAAAGGTAAATTCCATATGAAATATCTTCACACCCATCATATTCTTTGAAGTAGGTTGGTGCTGCTAGCAGCAGACCTGTCTCATTGTCATACCAAAAGAAAATATCTATATTATTAAAACATCTTAAATACCATAATCTGCAGATCTCTGAAATGTTTGAGGATGACCTGTCTCTAAAATATATCTTTTTGACCTTGAAAACATACCTAATATGACTACAAGTTTGATTGTAATGACTATTAACTTGCATTTCTTTTATCCTAATTAGTTGGTAATAATAACTTTCAAGGACTAGCAATTTGCATTACATTGTTAAATGAACTATAGAGGTAAAATACTTTGAACAAAATTAGAAATATATGTACAATATTTTCTAACAAAATCAATCTCAATTTGTATCAATATACATATTTGTATACAATACACAAAAATCCAATCCAATATAAAATATTTAAAACTAGTAGTTGCTATTAAAAGTAGATTCAATAATCTACCATTTTATCTTATTATATCTATATCCTTTCTTTTTTCTTTCCAGAGTAGATTCAATAATCTAACCTTTATCCTATCATTTATATATCTTTTTTTCAGAATAAATTTAATAATCTACATCTTGCCAAGCGTTGGTGGCACATGCCTTTAATCCCAGCACTTGGGAGGCAGAGGCAGGCAGATCTCTGTGAGTTTGAGGCTGGCCTGGGCTACAGAGTGAGTTCCAGGAAAGGCACAAAGCTACACAGAGAAACCCTGTCTTGAAAAACAAAACAAAACAAAACAAATATACCTCTTATCTATATCCTCTTTTTTTTCCAAACAAGAATCCCCAATCTAATTTCTTTTGTTTAGCTTTTATCCTGATCTTTATCAATTAACAACTTATAATCAACCATCATAAACAATAACAGTTATCCATAACCCATTAAATGACCAAAAACCCAACCACCCCACCTCTTGGGAATGTGGCCATTGTGATCATAAAATTATTTCCTGCTGACTGGGGGCAAAGACATCTGTAGGAGATCCTGAAAACAAAAAAAAATTGGGTTCATTGTCAAGTCCTGGAAGAGGTAACTGTATCATTTGTTGACCAGTAGCTGCATGATATGAAAATGCAGGGCTTTTCTTGCTTGAGTGGTCTGTGAGGCTGGATCATCCCATCTAGCTACCTCATAATTGTCCTGAGCAGTTTGTAATCAAAAACCGATCTTTAGGTGGTTTTTGTCATCTTAGTGATGTTATCCTTGTCCTGATAGAATCGTCATTGTGGGGCCTCATCATCTTTTTGGAGACTTCAAAGTTGCTGTTAGGCACAATTATGGTTTCTTGCAGAAAACTGAAAGCAACTCAAACTCAAAATCATGTACAGGAAGCTAGATGAATCCTTTTATCTACGATTAGTGACTACTCTCTATGACCATTAATATCATGACAAAAGTTTAATATATATATTAAAATTTTTGATATAAAATTGATACCTTAAAAAAGTTTTAAAGAGTCAAAATAGAACCAAAGAATTATGAGGTTAGTGGCAATAGAATAGTCCCTTAATTTTGGTTTTTCTTCTGTCCCATATCAGGTGGCTCTTCTGACATGATACAGAGATTTTACATTTACTTTTTATTAAGTATGCTTGGGTTTACAGAAGAAGAGAACCAAAACTCCAACTCCAAAGCCAGCTTTATTTTTTAATTGAACTGGGACTACATAAAGACCATTTGCATCATGTGTCTACAGAAAACATCAGAAACAAACATTTAGGAAGAATTATGAAATTTATTCCTGTTAGATAAGTGATATACCAATAAGCCAATTTACTCATTTTCTTGGGACATTTTTTTCCTGGAATATTTGTCCTTTTTCTTCAGATGTCTCATTTGTCCAGTCTTCTTCAGCTTCCTTAGATTCATTCTCCTGAAAGACAAAAACAACCTCCCCCAATCCCAATTTTGGGGAGGTTTTCATTTGTCAAGTTATATCTGATTAAATGAAAAGCATTTGTTAGTGGTATAAGTTACTTTAAGTTGAATGGTCATATTGGTCAATGGACTATCACCTCTTCTAATTAAGAGGCCTCTCTTGTTCAAATTGAATCCTTATCAATTTTGATGGCATCCATAGCTTTTCTTCTCCTGTAGAAACAAAAGCAAAACCCTGTCCCCAACATAATACAAATCCCGATTTCTAGTGTGAGATCAGCCCATCTTTAAAGTATACAAGCTGATTTAATTCTGTAGTGTTTTATATTATCTAGTGTCTTTCCATAGCTGTTGTTCCTTTCTCATTAGCACAGAGAAAATTCAAAGTTAACAGAGCATTATGTAATCTATTTCTGGGAATTGTTGCTACCCCTCTCTGCTTATTTAGCATATCCTTCAGAGTTTGATTTGATCTTTCTATGACTGCTTGGCCTGTATAGTTGTGTGGTATACCTGTAATATGATTTATATTGTAATAAGCAAAAAACTGTTTCATTTTATCAGAGATATATGCTGGAGCATTGTCAATTTTAATTTGTACAGGTGTATTTAGTGATGGCCATAACTTATAGCAAATGTGTGATTATAGAATCAGCCTTCTCAGAACTCAGAGCAGTTGCCCATTGAAATCCTATGTAGGTATCAATGGCGGGGTGTACATATTTCAATTTTCCAAATTCTACAAAATAAAACACATTTATCTGCCATATTTCATTCCTCTGAGTACCCTTTGGGTTACATCCTGCTGGTAGTGGAGTTTGATTGTAAAAAGAACAAAGGACATTTCCTTACAATTGCTTTGGCTTGTTGCCAGATTATAGAAAAATCCTTTCCTAATCCTTACTATTGACATGATTTTTTTAATGAAATTCTGAGGCCTCCAGCACATTTCCTATCAATAGTTTATCAGTTTTGTCATTACCTTGTGCTAGAGGTCCTGGCAGACCTATACAAAGAATCAATGAAACAAAGAGTTCGATCTTTGAGCAAAATCAGCAAGATTGACAAATCCTTATTCAAACTAACTAAAAGACACAGGAAGAATATCTAAATTAGCAAAATCAGAAACAAAAAGGGAGATATAACAACAGACACTGAGTAAATCCAAAGAATCATTAGGTCATACTTTAAAAATCTATACTTTACAAAATTGGAAAACCTAAAAGTAGATTTCTTGATAGATCCCAGTTAACAAAGTTAAATCAAGATCAGATAAATACTTTAAACAGACCTACAAACCCCAAGGAAATAAAAGCAGTAATTAAATGTCTCCTTTCCCCCACCCCCCAAAAAAAATAAGTCCAGGACCAGACAGTTTTAGTGCAGAATTCTACCAGACTTTCAAAGAAGAGCTAACACCAATACTCTTCAAATGATTCTACCAAGTAGATACAGAAGGAGCATTGCCAAGTTCAGTTTTTGAGGTCATAGTCACCTTGATACTGGAAACATACAAAGATTAAGAAAAGAATAGAATTACAGATCAGGTTTCTTTATGAGCATAAATGAAAAATACTCAATGAAATACTTGCAAACTGAATCCAAGAGCATATTAAAAGGATTGTCCACCATGACCGAGTAGACTTCATGCTAGTGATGCAGGAATAGTTTAACCAAAATAAAAATTAATCAATGTAATGCACTATATAAACAAATTGAAGAAAAAAACACATTATTCATCTCATTACATGCTGAAAAAGTCTTTGACAAAATACAATACCTCTTCATGCTTTGTAGCCTCTTTATTTCTGTTACTGATCTGCTAAGAACCTCAGAATTTTACTGACTCTGTTAGCCACATCCCCTATGAGTGGCTCATTTCTCCTCTGTTTCTGTAAGAGATGGGTTACACTTTATTTTGGGACAAAGTTATTGAAACCAGACATTTTGCCTCTGAATAGTACTATAAGCTGCTACTCTTGATAAACATCCTACCTACCTTAGTTACAGAGTCTAATTGGCACTTTTAGATGAATACTCTTGATGTCATGTGTTGTTTTTCTGTTACATATAACTCGAATGGTTCTTTAAGGAGGCAATTTTTATGACTGAGACAAGCATTAACTCCTTTGGTTTCAGGGCACCATTTTCAATATTGCTTGATGCTCAAATTGTTTAGAAATGAGTTCTAGATTAATTAAGCACTAGAACAGAGAAAATTAATATTTTAACCTGCTGTATTAAGAGTTATAAGAATCCCCTCCCTGGGGCTCCACACAAGGTCTCATAGCTTAGGCAGCTGTACTAGAAGCCAGGGTGGTCCTAGATAACCCAGGGAAGATACTACCCACCACCACCTGCTAAATCCCTTAAAGCTTGTCCAACAATCCCAGACTGCACTCTTACCCCTGGAACCCATATCCTGGCCTATTACTTTGGAAGAAGTTTTGGGCATTATAAGATGCCAGGCTATAACTAGGGAACCTAAGACAAAATCCACTGCCTACTATCACTCCTTAAAACCTGCCCAATAATGCCAGACTGCACCCTCCCACCCCTGGATCCATGTTAGTGTCCACAGCACTGGCAAACATATGGAAGCCATGCTGGTCCTAGGATTCCAGGTAAGACACTGCTCACAACCCACAAAATTATTTAAAGCCTGCCCAACAACCCCAGACTGCACACACAACCCTGCCTCCTTAACCCCCCACTACTGGCACCATATTCTTGTCTAGAGCTTCAGAATAAGACTTCTGCTTCACCACAGGTCATATTTTGGACCCCAGGTCTACAATTTCAGAAGATGACTTTAGTTTTACTGGAACACAGGCCATCAGTTTTAATGGGGCACAGACTGGATCTAGGGACTCCAGCACTGATAGCTGTGCTGGAGGCCAGGCTGGTCTTAGGGACCCCAGAGACATAATGAGATCTAGGGAACATAGTCTGAACCCATTCTCCTTGATTACATATCCTAGTCAACAATTTCACAAGAAGACTCTGGCTTTATCAGAGACCAGGCCAGATCTAAAGACCCCTAGACCCAAAACCCCAGAGGGGATGCCCTACTGGACCTGAAGACTCACTAGTTACCAGAACACTTGACCATTTCGGTCAGAAGACCAGAGAGGAAAGAGAAACCAAGGAATAAAACATCTATCTAACAAAGAAAAGCTCAGAAATCAACACCTAGACCTATATTCATTCCAAATCCAGATGCTTAATGGCAATGTAAGAACACAATCAAAAGAAAAGGAAATATGGCATTATCAGTGCCCAACTAACATACAGCAGCAAGACCTGTTTTCTCCATCTATGGTGGTTAACAATTTGCTGGATATATTAGTCTGGGCTGGCATCCATGATCTCTTAGAGTCTGCAAGACATCAGTCCAGGCCCTTCTCCATTGAGAAGTCAAGTATGATTCTAATAGGTTTGCCTTTATATGTTAAACATGTAAACACAGCTGAAGCACAAGAAAACAACCTTAAAAATTACTTTATGAAATTGATAGAGGTTCTTAAAAAGGATATGAACAAATCCCTTAAAGAAATTGAGGATAAGACTGTAGTGGATAGCCATTCCAACTTTGATCTGGAAGTTCCAAGCTCCATTGAGACTTTGGCAACAGTAACACCTATGAGGCAGGGCAAGGGGAGGCTCCTGGAGACCCGAGATCTGGATGGGCCAAGGCTCTCTCTGTTCTGGGGCCCGGAACAGTGGAGGTGGACCAAGCAGAGCTCCAGAGAAGCTCTGTTCCGGGTCTCCGGGTGCTTCCCCTGGCCCCGCCTCATAGGCGTGACAGTTGCCAAAGTCTCAATGGGGGTTGAAACTTCCAGATCAAAGCTGGAATGGCTACCCACTACATCTCCCCCTTTTTGTCTAAATAAGAAGGTTCTAAACTAATATAAGACTATATACAAAGGAATGGTTATCAAATATTGTCCAGGAATAAGGAGGGATAATGACCTAGATAAGATGGAACTACAACCAATGCAAACAATATCAAGCAAGAAACACATACTAAAATCCAGAGAAGTATAGAGCACAGGTAAATGGCATGTTATAAAGATCATTCCAAAAGGTGTCCTATCCTAAAGAACCTGAATCTAATACTTAATATGTTCTATCTAAGATATTATATATACTAAGTTGTAACTATAACTGCTAGACTTTAATCCCATCAAAGACCTGAGAAGGAACATAATGGTACCTGAGAAATGGTAGATGGATGCAAGCAACTTTCAGGAATCTTGCAAGAGTAGACCAAGACAGCTGGCAGCCTGGACAGTCACCTAGTGTTTCTCAGCATTGTTGGTGCATTCAAATTGGTTACAGGCCTAGAGTATCTGACAGACCATTTTCAGAAGCAGGAATTCTGAAAGACAATCTTACCCTGTCTTGGCAGAGTACAGTGGTCGCTTTCCTTGTGTCCTGCTTGTCCAGAAAGGACAGCATTGCATTTGTACTGTCGGCCGTCAAGGCAAGGGCAGTTTTTTGACCAGTAGGACATTTTGTGCCAAAAAGACAAACTTCCAAATGGAAATGTCTTAGAAGCCCAACATTCTCTCAGGATCAAATTGGTGCTGCCAGGAGCAATTGTGTCTCTCACATCAACAGAATTCTAAGTTATTTAAATGCCATATTCTCTAGGTCTATGAAATGTTTGAAGTTTACCTGTCCATCTGACCTATGTATCTGTAAATCTGGATAACCTAACTAACGTAACTATAGAGATAACAGGCATAGGTGACTATAAATCTATAAGTCTTATCTACCGAAATAATCTAAGGACTAAGGCTTCATGTAAACAAGGTAAACAGTCTATAAGCAAATGTATGGTAAAGAATGATGACTTCAAAATTGTGACAATACACAGGATATTTATAACAGAGGTAGGAATATATAGTGCAATATGCAATATGACAATAATCTTAAATATATATCGATATACCGAATAACCTAAACAGAAGTAGAACATACATAAAGTATGACAGATATAAATTTATATTTGTATCAATATAAAAATATTTCAAATAAGAGTAAAAATATATGTACATTATAACAAATATAGTTCTGTATTTGTATCAATATACAAATTATCTTAAACAGGAATATAAAAATAGTTTACATTTGTATCAACATATAAAAATCCATAACAGTACAAATTACAGTGCAAATTATCTAAGGTTGCTATTTTACTAAATTTGTTTTCTAGTATATATAATGATCTACCGTAATATCTTATACCTATCCATTCCATTTCTTCTTCCCCCTTTTGTTTTTAGAATACTGAGTCTAATATTTTCTTCCACCCCCAACCCTATAACCATCATCAATAACCCTGAGAATTATGAAACCTAAGGGAGAAGGGGCGTTGTTTTCTTAGAATCGCTTCCTGCCATTTAGAGGGTGATGTTATCTCTGTTGGGTACTGTGAGAAAGCTCAGATAGTTAAATCTCAGTTAGACTAACTGTAGGTTCTGCAGCAAGATTTAGAGTAATGGGTAAGATTGTCTGAAATTCTGGCAAGAAGTGTAGTATGATGATGATTACCATGGCATCATTCTGGATTGGGTAGAGTTGTTGTTGTTGGGGCCCTATCTTCCTCTGGAGACTTCTGAGATTGCTATTGGAAAAACTTATTTGTTATCAAAAATGGGAGGTTTGGATTTAAAAAGGACATAGCATGTAAGAAAGGATTCTGAGAAATCAAGAGTAAGCATGGAGAGAATTAGAATTTAGAAGACCATGGTCCCTTTTTATTGGTTTCCTTCTGTCCCACATCAGAGGGCTCTTTTGATATGGGACTGAAGAATCTCTCAAACTTTTCTTTTAACAATATGCTTGGGTTTAGAGAAGGAGTAAGCCAATTCCATCTCCAAAGCCAGCTTGGCTTATTATTGAATTGGAACCACAACTTTTCTAGATTGATAGAGAGATAAGATAGATGTTAGACAGTGAGATTTTATCATGTGTAGATTGATACCAATAGATTCTTTCTGCTGTAAACATCTGGATATGCAAGGCCTTATGATTTTTGGAAGATGTGTATTTCCATTATCCTGGAAAGACAAAAACAGAACTCTACCCCAACCTTTGATTGTTAAATTTTTCTTACAACTTTTAGAGATGTCACATTGGTGGATGATCTTTTACTACTCTTCATCAAGGGTTTTTTTCATGTTTGAATCAAATTTTTATTAATTTTGTTGGTATCCATAGCTTTGCTTCTCCTGCAGAAACAAAGGCAAAACCCCTTCCCCAATGTAGAACATATCCAGGTTTCCATTCTGAGGTCAGCACATCCTTGAAATAAACTGGTTGGTTTAGCTCAGGAGTTTTGTAAGTCGTCCAATGTATCTCCTCAGCTGTTGTTGCTTTCTCATCAGCACTGAGAAAATTCAAGGTTAATAAAGCACTATGCAGTCTATTTCTAGGAGTCATTGTTACCTGTTGCTGTTTATTTAGCATATCCTTTAAAGTTCGATTGGATCTTTCTATGACTGCTTGGCCTATGGGATTGTGTGGTATACCTGTAACATGCTTTATATTGTAATAAGCAAAGAATTGTCTCATTTTATTGGAGACATATGCTGGGGCATTGTCTGTCTTAATTTGTACAGGTATTCCCATGATGGCCATAACTTCTAATAGGTGTGTAATCACAGAATCAGTCTTTTCAGAACTCATAGTAGTTGCCCATTGAGATCCTGAATAGGTGTCAATGGTATGATGTATATACTTTAATCTTCCAAATTCTGCAAAATGTAACACATCCATCTGCCAAATTTCATTTCTTTGTATATCTTTTGAATTGCTCCCTGCAGGTAATAGAGTTTGGTTATAGATGGAACAAGTAGGACATTTTTTCACAATCTCCCTAGCCTGTTGCCAAGTGATGGAGAAATCCTTCTTCAAACCTTTGCTATTTACATGGTATTTCTTGTGACATTCTGAGGCTTCTAGCACATTACCTATTGGTAACTGATCAATCTCATCATTACCTTGTGCTAGAGGTTCTGGCAGACCTGTATGGGATCTGATATGTGATATATATATATCATATATATATATGATGTTCCCTTTTTCTGATGATTTCCTGCAATTGTATGAATAATGAAGTTAATTCTGTATTATCAGGAATAGATTCAGCAGTTTCAATATGTAAAACAACTCTCTCTGCGTATTGAGAGTCAGTGACTATATTGAGGGGTTCTGTAAATCCATCAGTACCACAAGAATGGCATACAGTTCTGCCTTTTGTACAGAGCTGTATGGACTTTGTACCACTTTACTTAAGTCTCCTGATTTATATCCTGCTTTTGCTGATTTATTTGCATCAGTATAGAATGTGAGGACTCCAGAAATTGGCTTTTGTCATGCAATGTGAGGAAGGACCCATTCAGTCTTCTTTATGAATTCTATTCTCTTGCTTTTGGGATAATGGTTGTTAATCTCTTCCAAAAAGTTACTGCAGGCTCTCTGTCAGTATTCATTATCTTTTCATAATGATGAAATTTCCTCATTAGTTAAAGGTACTACAATTTCTGCTGGGTCCATTCCTGTCAACTGACAAGTCTTAATTTACCCTTTTGAATCAAATCAGAGATCCCAGTGAGGCAATTTTTTTTTTTACTTCTTCAAACATGCTTTCTAAAGTATCTAACTTTGGATCAGCTAATAGGATATCATCCATATAGTGATAAATTATGGATTGTGGAAGCTTTACACGAATTATCTCCAATGGTTTCTGCACAAAGTATTGGCACAATGTAGGGCTGTTTAACATTCCCTGTAGGAGGACCTTCCATTGATATCTCTTGACTGGCTGAGAATTATTAAAATTAGGTACTGTGAAGGCAATTTTTTCTCTATCATTTTCTTGTAAGGATATGGTAAAGAAACAGTCTTTTAAGTCAATAACTATTATAGGCCATTCTTTGGGTAGCAGAGAGGGCAATGGCATCCCAGTCTGTAGGGAGCCCATAGGCTGAATTACTTTATTAATAGCTCTCAGATCTGTCAACATTCTCCAATTACCAGACTTTTTAAAAAAAAAAATAACAAATACAGGAGAATTCCAAGGGTTGGTAGATTCTTCAATGTGTTGAGCATTTAACTGCTCTTGAACCAGCTGTTCTAAAGCTTGTAGCTTCTCTTTTGTCAAAGGCCATTGTCCAACCCAGACAGGTTTATTAGTTAGCCATTTTAAATGTAAGGCAGTTGGTACTTCTGAGAGTTCAACAACAGTCATGCCCTGTTTGTGAACAGCCTGAATGGTTGGTGACTGATTTTTATAGCATGTCATGATATTATTCCTAGAAACATGCATTGGTCTGTATTCCTTTTCTGAAAGTGTAGGAATTTTAATCTGGGTATTCCACTGTTGTAACAAATCTCAGCCCCAATGATTACTATTGCTACATATGGCTTCAACCTTCCTCTCTGGCCTTCTGACCCTATGCATTCAACCCATCTAGAACTCTGTTTTATCTGAGATAGGGTGCCAATCCCTAAAAGTTGGACATCTACCTCTTGAAGAGTCCAATTTGGATGCCACGATTTTGGTGTAATTAAAGTCACATCTGCACCTGTGTCTACCAGGCCCTCCAGAACCAGGCCATTAATTTGAATTCTAAGCTTTGGTCTTTGTTCATTTATGGAAGTCTGCCAAAATATTTGTTTTATAGTGTTCTTTGTAAACTGTGATCTATCTATCAAAGCTGTTTTATCATCCATTGCAGTATTGGTTTTTACATTAGGCATTGGTTTATTCAGTTGTCCTGGAGAAGAATTTCTTCTACAGTGGCTGGGAATGTTCATACTACGTTTGATTTGGGGGCCTGCAAGAGGCCCCCTGAGGTGTTTCCCGCCAGTAAAGGGTTGCCTTGTATATCTATTTTTGATTTGCACTCACTGGTCCAATGTCGGCCTTTGCCACATGTTCTACATAGTCCAGGAGGTGGTTGGGGTCTCCTGTTTAGGCTATTCCTAGAAGTAGTATTACTTCTAGGAGTACCCCATGTACAGTTTTTACTTATATTACCTGGTGTACCACACTTAAAATGTTTGGTACTACAGGGCCTTCTTTCACCTCTGGGATTTGTCTCTCCTATCCAAGCCTCATTACTGTAGTTAAGAGACTGAACACCATTAGTATATTGAATCCATTCTTCCAAAGGAGCTGATCTGATCTGATCTTTAATGGTGTAAGTATTTTTTTGCGTTCTGCATTAGCATTGTCGAACACCAAGGACTCATTTAATACTTTTCTTAATTCTTTATCTGACACAGCTCTTGTTATAGCTGTGTTCAATCTTTGTAAAAAAATCAGTGAAGGGTTCATGCGGTCCATGAAATATCTTTGTGTATATCTCAGTTGATTTTCCAGGTTCTGGAATTTTTCCCCAAACATTTAGAGCTGCTGTACGGCATAGAGATATTGTATGCTCATCATAAGTGGCTTGTACATTCCTGTCAGTGAAACATCCCTCACCAAGTATTTGATCTTGGGAGATCACAAAGCCTCTGATTTTACCTTGTTGTTCTAAATTTTTTGCCTCTTCTCTCAACCAGCTTTTCCACTGTAACTGCTGGCTATATTCTAGAACAGCTGAAATTAACTGATGCCAGTCATCTGAAATGATTCTATGTGAGGTAGTCCACGAATTTAACATCTGTCTTACATATGTGATGTGTATCCCATCTGTAACTACTGCTTCCTATATATTTTTTAAAGTCCCTTGTTGAAATTGGTTGTAATGTATATTTATTATATGGCTCAGGGTATGTGTCATCTGCTGGCTTCTCGTGGATGATAACAGGATAAGCCATTGTATGGGAGTCATTTGGAGATGTTACAACCTCTATGGTCTTGCCCTTCTGCTTATTAGGTCCCTTGTCATGTTTACTGAGAGTTTCTTCTAGGGCTTGCAAACGAGCACCTAGGGTCTGTTCTAGGGAGTGAACCTCCTCTCTGGCAAGGGACTCCAGATTTCTCATGGAATCATAGAAGTTTTTATGTTCCTCAGAAACACATGATTCCATAGACCTTATCTTATCAATTAATGATAATCTTCTTCCTTACATAGTGTCTGGAGAGTTAGTGTTCTGTCCATTAAATATTCACATTTATTATCAATAAGATCAATTTTCAGTATAAGCCTGTTTTGTAAATCCTGATCAGCAGATTCCAGAGAGAGAATCTTTTTCTGTAAGTCTTCATTGCTATCTTTTAAAGCAGATTCTAGAGGGAGAATCTTTTTCTGTAAGCCTTCATTGCTATCTTTTAAATCAGATTCCAAAGAAAGAAATCTTTTTTTTGTAAGCCTTCATTGCTCTCTTTTAAAGCCTGTATCAGTCCCAATAATGACTCATCTTTGTTCTTGTTATTAAACCAGTGTTTGAACACTGTGTGAATTATTACGATGAATGCCAAAATGGTACAGGCCAGATATGCCTTAGGAATGTCGTATATTTCCAGGAAGATGTCATTCATCATACAGGCAAAAAGGTTTTTAAATTCTTGTGAGGTAATGTTGTTGGCCATATTACAAGAATTACTCAAAATTTGTTAGTCAATTTTAAGGTGTAAAATTATTAAGTATCTTTACTTGAAACAATATGCTTACCTTTTGTGGTTTCTGGGCATGTAGTAGCACTTTCAGCCAGCAGGTGGCATTGGTACAGCTCTAAAGCAGGGCCTGCTGGCGATCTTGGCTGAAGTTGAGAAGGCAGAAACCTGAGCCAGTACTGAAGGAGCAGAGGAATGCCTCTTTCGCTGGTCTCAGGGCTAAGCTAGGGAACTGAGACCAGACTAGCTGCTTCCATTTTCAGGAATGGAACCATGTAGGCATTCCCTAGTTATATGGAACTTTGAAGGCGGGTTTAGGTACCCACCAGCCAGGGAGGAGAGGGTGGGAGCCATCCAGGTCTTTGGAATTGGCCCCGTGTGAAATTATTAAGGCCACTCCACGTAGTTAAAAGGATATTTATTTAATGGCGTAACTTACAAATTAAGGGATAGGTAGATCGCAGGGTCTGGGGAAGGTGTACTGCAGTCCAGCAGTGTTCTCTGGAGCTCTGCTCAGTCCACTTTCACTGTTCAGGGTCCTGGAACAGAGAGAGCGCTGGCCCATCCAGATCTCAGGTCTCCAGGCACCTACCCTAGCCCCGCCTCATAGGCGTGACAGTTGCCAAAGTCTCAATGGGGCTTGGAACTTCCAGATCAAAGCTGGAATGGCTACCCACTACAAAAGACAAATCAGAAAAATGGAGAAGATAATTAATAAATTCCTAAAAGAAAATCAAGAATCAACAACAACAACAAAAAAAATAGATAATGGAATTGGTTCAAGACCTGAAAATGGAAATAGAGGCAATAAAGAAAATAAAAAACTGAGAAAATCCTGGAAATGGAAAATCTAGGTAATTGAACAGGAGCTACAAATTCAAGCATCACCAACAGAATATAAGAGCTGGAAGAGAGAATCTCAGGTGTTGAAGGCACAATAGAGAAAATGTATTAATCAGTCAAAGAAAATGTTAAATCTAAAAAATTCCTAACACGAAACATCCAGAAAATCTGGGACACTATGAAATAGAATGGATCAGAAAAGAAAATCCCCTCACCACATAATAATCAAAATACTAAACATACAGAACAAAGAAAGAATATTCAAAGCAGCAAGGGGGAAAAAAAGGTTAAGTAATTTATAAAGGCAGACCTATTAGAATCACACTAACTTCTCAGTGGAGACCCTGAAGTTCAAAAGGGCTAGGACTGATGTCTTGAAGACTCTGAGAGACCACAGATAGTAACCCAGACTACTATAACCAACAATATTGTCAATCACCATAGATGGAGAAAACAAGATATTTTATGTCAATATCAAATTTAAACAATACCTATCCACAAATTCATCACTAAAGAGGTACTAGAAGGAAAACTTCAACCCCAGGAAATAAAGTATACTCACAAAATCATGGGCAATAGATAATCTCACAACAGCATAGCCTGAAGAAGGTAAACACACACACACACACACACACACACACACACACACACACACTACCCACTACCACCACCACCAAGAAAGTAACAGGAATTAATAATCATTGGTCATTAATATTCTACAATATCAATGGAGTCAATTCACCAATAAAAAGACAGAGGCTAACAGATTGGATATGAATGTGGGATCGGTCATTCTTTCACATATATGAAACATGCCTCAATATCAAAAACAGGAATTACTCAAAGTAAAGGGTTGGAAAAAAAGTTGGAGACTTTAAAACCCAACTCTCATCTTTGGACAGGTCATCCATACAGAAACAAAATAAACAGAGAAATAACAAAATTAATATGACTCAAATGGACCTAACAGATATCTACAGAACATTTCACCCAAGCACAAAGGTATTTACCTTCTTCTCAGCACCACATGGATTGGAACCTTCTGAAAAATTGACTACATATTCAACCACAAAAAAAGTCCCAACAAATATAAAAGTGGATGGGGGCTGGGTTGCAGAGAAGGCTGAGGGAAGCAGGAGCGGGGGATGAAAGGGGGATCTGTGGTTGGTATGTAAAATGGATAAAACATTTCTTACATAAAAGAATACAATAAAAAGAGTGAAAAATTGAAATAACCCCCTGTTTCTTACATACCATCATGGATTAAACTGGACTTCAACAACAGAAAGCCTGTAAACTCATGGAAACTGAATAGCTCTCTACTAAGTTACTACTGGTTGGAGAAAGAAATAAAGAAAGAAGTTAAAGACTTCCTAGAGGTCAGTGAAAACCAATGCACAACATACTCAAACTTACAGAAAACAATAAAAACACTGCCAAGAGGAAATTTTATAGCACTAAGGGCCTTGATGAAGAATTTGGAGATCTCATACTAGCAACTTAACAGCACAAATGAAAGCTCTAGAACAAAAAAGAAGTGGACATACCTAAGAGGAGTAAATGGCAGAAAATAAACTGAGGGCTGAAACCAATGAAATAGAAACAAAGAAAACAATACAAAGAATCAATGAAATAAATAATTGGTTCAAGAAAATTTAAAAAAACCTTATCCAAATTAACTAAAAGGCAGAGAGAAAATATCCAAATCAATGAAGTCAAATAAAAAAGGGGACATAACAATGGACTCTGAGGAAATCTAGAGAATCATCAGGTAATACTTCAAAAATCTGTACTGCACAAAATTGTAAAATCTAAAAGAAATGAACAAATCTCTTGATAGATACCACTTACCTAAGTTAAACAACATGAGATAAACAATTTAAATAGACTAATATCCCATAAGAATTAGAAGCAGTCATTACAATTCTTACAACAACCACAAAAACCCAGAGCTACATGGTTTCAATGTAAAATTCTACCAGACTTTCAAAGAAGTGCTAATACCAATACTTTTCAAATTATTTCACAAGATAGAAATAGAAGGAACATTACAAAATTCTTTCTATAAGGCCATAATCATCCTGATCCCCAAACCACAAAAAGACTCAGCAAAGAAAAAGAATTACAGAGAAATTTCACTAGTGAACATTGATACAAAATACTCAATAAAATAATGGCAAACTGAATCCAAGAACACATCGAAATGATCATTCATTCACCATGACCAAGTTTGCTTTGTCCCAGAGATGCAGGGATGGTTCAACATACAAAAATCTGTCAATGTAATCCACCATATAAAAAAACTGAGAGAAAAAAAAAAACACGATTACCTTATAGGATGCTGAAAAAGCCTTTTACAAAATCCAACACCCTATAATGATAAAAGTCTTGGAGAGATCAGAGATACAAGCAACATACCTAAGCATAATAAAGGCAATATACAGCAAGCTGATTGCCAACATCAAATTAAATAGAGAGAAAATCAAAGCAATTCAACTAAAAACAAGAAATCTAGGCTTTCCACTCTCTCCATATCTATTCAATATAGTACTCAAAGTTCTTGCTAGAGCAATAAAACAACTGAAGAAAATTTGTAAGACAATTTGCTAAACAGTGTTAGTAATAAAAACCCAGCACCAGGTATTGGGTAAAAAACAGAGATCAGAAAAGCAGAAAGAAGCCAGCCACATTCTTACCACTTGGAGATCCTCAGCCTAAGAGACCTACTTCCTGTAGACACACACACACACACACACACACACACACACACACACACACACACACACCTATATGCCTTTCTGTTTTGCATCTCACTTTCTTTCTCTGCCCAGCTACATCACTTCTTGTCTGTCCATACAGACTTCCAGACCCCTAGGGTTAGTACTGGGATTAAAGGAAACTGCCACTCTGTTCCCAGTGTGGCCTTGAACTCACGGAGATCCAGACAAATATCTGCCTTCCGACTGATAGAACTAAAGGAGTGTGCTACCATTGCCTGACCTCTACATATAGTCAGAATGTTTCTCTGGTCCCACCAGGCCCCTGCAGCCCTGGGGCCCATTTATAAAAGAATCACTTGGAAGTTAACATTATTTATAACTGCTTGGCCATTGGCTCAGGCTTATTACTGACTAGCTCTTACACTTAAATTAACCCATAATTCTTATATGTCTTTAGCCACATGGCTTGGTAACTTTTCTCAGTTCTGTCTTGTCATCTTACTTCCTCTGTGTCTGGCTGGTGACTCTTGACTCTACCCTTCCTCTTCCCAGAATTCTTTTAGTCTGCTCATCCATCTATACTTCCTGCCTGACTACTGGTCAATAAGCATTTTACTAAACCAATGTACAAGAGCTTTATCCACAGCATGTATGTTTACCATAGTGGATGGATTTTTCCTCTGATCTTCAGATAAATTTTATTGGGGTGTACAATATATTGGGGGACACAATATGTCACCACAGAATTCAAAGGGATAGAAATTAGAAAAAAAGAAGTTAAGGTATCATTATTTACAGATTATGTGATAGTATACATAAGCAACCAAAAAACTCTACCAGGGAACTCCTACAACTGTTAACAGCTTTAGACAATGGCTGGATACAAGATTAATTTAAAAAATTAGCTAGGTGGTGGTGGCTTGTGCCTTTAAACCCAGCACTTGTAAGGCAGAGGCAGGCAAATCTCTGTGAGTTTGAGGCCTGCCTGATTTACAGAGTGAGTTTCAGAAGATGCTCCAAAGCTACACAGAGAAACTCTGTATCCAAAAAAAAAAAAAAAAAAAAGAGCCGGGCGGTGGTGGCGCACGCCTTTAATCCCAGCACTCGGGAGGCAGAGGCAGGCAGATCTCTGCGAGTTAGAGGCCAGCCTGGGCTACCAAGTGAGTCCCAGGAAAGGCGCAAAGCTACACAGAGAAACCCTGTCTCGAAAAAAAAAAAAAGAAAGAAAGAAAAGAAAAAAATCAGTAACCCTCCTATATACAAAGGCTAAGATGGCTGAGAAACAAATCAGAGAATCAACGAACTTTACAACAGCCTCAAATAACATAAAATATCTTGGTGGAACTCTATCCAAGCAAGTGAAAGACTTGTATGACAAGAACTTCACATCTTCAAAGGAAGAAATTGGAGAAGATATCAGAAAATGAAAAGATCTCTCATGCTCGTGAATCTGTATGATAAACATACTACAAATAGCCATTTTACCAAAAGCAATGTACAGATTCAATGCAACTCCCATTAAAATCCCAACACAATTCTTTAGACTCCTTGAAATACCAATAATCAACTTCATATGGAAAAGCAAAAAATCTAGGACAGCTAAAACAATCCTGTACAATAAAAGAACTTCTGGAGGGATCACCGTCACTGATTTTAAGCTCTACTACAGAGTCATACTAATAAAAACTGCATGATATTGGCATAAAAACAGACAAATGACTCAGTGGAATTTAATTAAAGACTCAGACATAAATCCACACACTTATGGCTACTGGCCAATCAGCATTTTGTCAAACTAGTGTGCAAAAGCATTATCTCACAGCACTAGTTTACCATGGAGGTCTGGAGGTCTGTACAGACAGACAGAAAGTGACAGAGCTGGGCAGGAAGAAGAAGTGAGAAAGTGAAGAGATAGAGAAGTGAGTAGCTTGGCTAAGAGAGCCAATGAAAGAACAGAACAGCAAAGCATATAGACGTGGCAGACAGGAAACAACTCACATTTGGAAGCTGCAGAGTTGGTGAGGTAGCTGGTGGTTTTCCCTATTTCCTGAATCTCTCTAAGCCTTTCACCCCTATATTTGGCTTTGTGCTTTTCATTTAATAAGACTATTTAGAAATTCATCTACATTAGGTGGTACCATCACTCTGAAGGTGGAGATGAAGAAGGGCAATGTCAGAGCAGACAATGGCCAGCCTCACATGATACAAGATGCCAAAGAAATGGTAAGTAACAAGCCATGGGGTGATGTATAGATTAATGGATATGGGCTAATTTAAAAGTAAGAGCTAGTTAGTAATAAACCTGAGCCATCAGCCAAGCATTTATAATTAACATTAGCCTCTGTGTGATAATTTGGGAAGTGACCTCCAGGTATAATCGGGCATATGGGACAGAAAGCTCCACTTCATGTTACACTACCTAGATGTCCCTCAATGGAGGAATGGATAAAGAAAATGTGGTACATTTATACAATGGAGTATTATTCAATTGTTAGAAACAAGTATGCCAAGAAATTTGAAGGCAAATGAATGGAACTAGAAAAAAATCATCCTGAGTGTGCTAATCCACATGAAGAAAACAAACATAGTATGTACTCACTAGTAAGTGGATATTAGCTATAAAGTTAAGGAGAACTATGCTACAATCTACAGACCCAGAGAGACTAGGTAACAAGGACAGTTCATGGGGAGACACCCAGATCTCCCTAGGAAGTGAGAAATAGAAGAGACTTCATGAGTGTACTGAGAGTGAGTGGTATAGATGTAATTCTAAATGGTCTTATTAAATTAGAAACATAGAGCCAAATAAAGAGTTAAAAGCCCAGAGATTGAGCAGTAGCCAAGAGCTGAGACCACCTTATCTTACCACTTGCTGCTGTCCTTCCCCTGAGAGAGAGACTTTCTTCCTGTGTCCTGTCTTTTTATTGTCTTTCTGTTCTGCCTTTTCATTGGTTCTAAATCCACCCACATGACTTCCTCATCACTGCCTGTTTATACAGACCTCCAGGTCTCTATGGTTGGTATTGGGATGAAAAGTGTATGTCACCTTGATGGCTGTGTCCTTGAACACACAGAGACATTGCCTGCCATGTGATCAGATTAAGGGCATGTACTACCACTACCAGACTCTTTTTAATGGCTTGCTCTTAGCTCTGATCCGCAGTCAACTTTATTAACATACCAATAAAATCACATTTCAGCACAAATAAAATATCACCATATTTCCCCCTTCTATTCTAGCAAAAAGAAAAAAGGAAAAAAGTTATAACTAATAAAAGAAAAACTACATACAATAACTATATACAATATATACTTAAATAATGTCTAGTCCATTTGCATTTGACAAACTCAGAGAAATTAATTCCATTATCTATCCTATTTTGGTAAGTCTAAAATGTACCTTTACTTTCTATCCTAACTTACATTACTAACAGAACTATCTTATAATGTCTTTCGTATTAATACACCTACACCTCTTTAGTGAGTTTCTTTTCTAAAAATCTTAACAAGGAAAATTATAACTCTAACTACCTAATCTTTAATAACTATAACTAAAATCATAACTATCTAATCTTCAACTCCTTCAGAGACCCAAGAAGGAAGTAATATTAACTAAAAAACCAGGAAGTGCAAACAAGTGACTTCCAAAAAAATGTAAGTTGACAGAAACAGCCAGCTGCCTGGACAGTCACCCCAGGTGTCTCCACAGCATTGGGGCATCATCTTCAGCCTATAGGCTTAGCATATCTGACAGACTCATTTGTGAAGTAAGATGTACATAAGGCCAACAGTTCGACCTCACATTTGGTGAGAGTAGTCCATGTACCAAAAACACCTGAATTCCACTAGTGTCCTGTCATGATTCAGGATTTTAAATTCTGGAAATTGTTGATATTTTTTTAATTCAGTTTTCCATTCTTCTTGGCTTGTGGGTGGCTTCATCTCTTTTATTAAATGCCAGTCTACTATTGAGAGGTTAGACTCCATCAACTTAGCTACTCTTTCAAGAATAACTGTTTCAGCTGCTGTTCTACTGCACATCAAAAGCCATCAGTCCACTGCCTGTACAGATGCCTTTGAAGAAAGGTGCACTGTACCTTTTCCAGATTGCAAAGGTCACTTCAGGGATGGTGGCATTTTGTCCTGGGCTCAGAGAATGCCTGTTGCTAAAGCCACAACCACACTTTTCTTGGCAAGAATTGGTAGTCCTTTGTTTCATGTCATGTCTGTCCATTGTGTCCTGTTTGTCAGCAGTTAATTTGAGGATACTTTGTTGTCCAGTAGTTAACTTTTGCCACAATGAAAGTTAACTCCATATGCAGTTTCTTCAATGCCCATATTTTCTCTGAAGTAGATTGGTACTGCCAGGAGCCGACATGTCTCATAGTCATTAAAAAAGAAAAAAATTTCTAAGTTATTAAAACATCTTGAATGCCATATTCTGTAGATCTCTGAAGGGTTTTAAGATGATCTATCTAAAATATATCTCTTCGATCTTGAAAACATACCTAATATGACTACCAGTTAGATTGTAATGTCTAACTATTAACTTTCATTTTTTTATATCCTAAGTTGGTAATAATAACATTCAAAGATCAGCAAATTGCATTACATTGTTAAATGAACGGTATAAGTACAATATGTTGAACAAGATTAGAAATAGACGTATAGAATTTTCTAACAATATTAATCTCAATATACATAATTTGTATACAATATACAAAAATCCAATCCAATGTAAAGTATTTAAAACTAGTAATTGTCTTTTAAAAGTAGATTCAATAGTCTATCTTTTTATCTATATTTTTACTATATCTTCTCTGTAGTTTCAGAGTAGATTCAATAATTGACCCTCTATTCTATCATTTCTATATATCTCTTTTTATAAGAATAAAAAAAGCAAGAACCTTAATCTAATCTCCTTTGCTTAGTCCTTTTCCTAACCCTTAACAACAACTTGTAAAAAAGCCTCCTAAACAATGAAAATTATCCCAGATCCAAAAGCGATGAAGAGAGCAACAACCACCTGCCCCATACCACCTCTTTGGGAATGTGGGCATTTTGTTCATAAAATTACTTCCTGTTGGATATGTGTGAAGGCATCTTTATTCTGAAAAGAAAAAATTTGGGTTAATTTTCAAATTCTAGGAAAGGTAGCTATATCCTTTGTTGTCCAACTCTGTGCATAATGCCGTTCAGGGCTTATTTCAAGTCCTTATCCAAGTAGTCTGTGAAACTGAATCATCTCATTTAACTATCTCAAAATTGCTCTGAGCAGTTTGCAGTCCAAAGTTCATCTGTAGATGATGTTAGTCAGCTTAGTTGTATTATTATTTCCACGTGGAATTGTTGTTGTTGTTGTGGAGCCCCATCTTTTTCCTGGAGACTTCAAATTTGATGTTAGGCCTGGCCGTGATTTCTTGTGGAAAACTGATAGAGACACAAACATAAAGACATGTATAGACAGTTAATTGAAGGCTTTTTTTGTAGAATTAGTTAGTGCTCTATATGAACATTAATATCTTAACAAAGTTATATATATATATATATATATATATATATATATATATATATCTTGTAAATTTTGATATAAAATTCATACTTTAAGAAAAGTTTAAAGGATCAGAATAGAATCAAAGAACTGAGATTAGTAGTAATATAATAGTCCCTTAATTTTTTTTTTTGTTTTCTCCTGTCCAATATCAGAATATGGCTCTTTCTTCTGGCATGATACAGGGAGTTTGCATTTCCTTTTAACAACATGCTTGATTTTAAAGAAGGAGAGAGCCATTCTCCAGCTCCAAAGCCAGCTTTAAATTTTAATTGAACTGGGACTACAAAAAGACCATTTGTGTTAAATATCTTTAGAGAAAAGCAGAAACAAACATTTAGGAAGACTTATAAAATTTTATAGATGATATACCAATAGGTCAATTTACTCTTTTTCTTGGGACATTTTTTAGATGATTTGTCCTTTTTCTTCAGTTGTCTCATTTGTTGAGTGTTCTTCAGATTCCTTAGCCTTCATTCTTCTAAAAGACAAAAACAAAAACCTTTTACCAAGACTAACTTTGGGGAGGTTCCCTTTTGGTAAGTTATATCTGATTAAATGAAAAGGCATATGTTAATGGTATAAGTTAGTTTAAATTGGATGGTCACGCTGGTTGATGAACTATCACCTCTTCTAATTAAGAGGTCTCTCTTGTGCAAATTGAACCTTTATCAATTTTGATGGTATCCATAGCTTATCTTCTCCTGTAGGAAAAAAAAAGCAAAGCCTCATCCCCAACGTACCACATACCCTGGTTTCCATTCTGAGGTCAGCACATCATTAAAGTATATAGGCTGATTTAATTCTGTAGTTTTTTTCTAGGATCCAATGTCTGTCTGCAGCTGCTGTTCCTTTCTCATTAGCATTGAGAAAATTCAAAGTTAATAGAGCACTATGCAGTCTATTTCTGGGGGTTTTTGTTACCCCTTTCTGTTTATTTAGCATATACTTTGGAGTTCTGTTTGATCTTGCTATAATTGCTTGGCCTATAGGATTATATGGTATACCTGTGCTTTATATGGTAATAAGCAAAAAACTGTTTCATTTTAACAGAGATATATGATGGAGTATTCTCAATTTTAATTTGTGTAGGTAAACCCATGATGGCCATAACTTGTAGCGAGTCAGTAATTACAGAGTCAGCTTTTTCAGAACTCAAAGCAGTTGCCCATTGAAATCCTGAATAAGTACCAATGGTATGGTGCACATATTTCAGTTTTCCAAATTCTGTAAAGTGAAACACATCCATCTGCCAGATTTCATTCCTCTGAATACCTTTTGGATTATATCCTGCTGGTAATGGCGTCTGATTATGAAAGGAACAAGTAGGACATTTCCTTACAATTTCTTTGACTTGTTGCCAGGTTATGGAAAATCCTTTTTTAAGGGTTTCTTTACTATTGACATGATGTTTTTTATGAAATTCTGAGGCACCCAGCACATTTCCTGTCAATAATTTATCAGTTTCATCATTACCTTGTGCTAGAGGGCCTGGCAGACCCGTATGGGATCGGATGTGAGTTATATATAAAGGATGACTCCTGTTCCTGATTATATCTTGTAACTGAATAAATAGTGAAGTTAATTCTGACTCATCAGTGATAAATTCTGTACTCTTGATATGTAATACCATACTTTCAGCATACTGAGAGTCAATAACTATGTTGAGAGTTTCTGAAAAATCCATTAATACCAACAGAAGAGCATACACTTCTGATTTTTTAACTGAATTATAAGGACTTTGAACCATTTTACTTAAGTTTTCTGATTTCTAACCTGCCTTTTCTTGTTTGTTTGCATCTGTATAAAAGGTATGGGTTCCAGATATGGGTATTTCCTGTACAATTCAAGGAAAATTATAAGATCAATTCTATCACTTTTGGGATATTTCCTGTTAATCTCTCCCAAAAAATTATTGCAAGCTCTTTGCTAAGATTCACTTACTGCCCACAATTTTTCAGTGTCCTCCTTAGTTAAAGGTAAGACAATTTCTGCTCAGTCTATTCCTGCTAATTGATGAAGTTTCAATTTTCCTTTCAAAATCAAGTCAGAGATTTTTTTTCCACATAAGTTTTTAATTTTTGACTCTATTTATTCGGTAAAAATGTCCATTCCAATATAATATCTTCCCTCTGCATTAAAATTCCTGTAGGAGAATGCCTAGAGAGTAAAATAGCCAAAATGCAATCCAACTTTGGATCAATATGATCCACGTGCCCTTCGTGTACTTTCTTTTCTACCAAGGCCAATTCTTTCTCAGCTTCAGCTGATAATTCTCTTGGACTATTTAAGTCCTTGTCACCTTCTAAGGTTTTGAACAAATTATTAAGTTCATCATTTTTTACCCCAACAACAGTTTGTAGATGAGAAATGTCTCCAAATAATCTTTGAAAGTCATTAATAGTCCACAATCGATCTCTCCTAATTTGCACCTTATGGGGTCTAATTTTTTGTAGACCTGTTTTATAAGTAATTAATAGACTCTCCTCTCTTTATCTTTTCAGGAGCAATTTGTAATCCCCAGCAAGGCAAAATTTTCTTTACTTCTTCAAACATTCTTTCTAAAGTGTCTGCATTTGAGTCAGCTAGTAAAATATCATCCATATGATAAATTATAGATTTGGGAAATTTTTTACATATCATTTCCAATGGCTGTTGTACAAAATATTGGCACAGGATTGGGCTATTCAACATTCGCTGTGGGAGGACCCTCCATTGATATCCCTCAACCGGTTGAGAATTATTATAAGTAGGCACTCTGAAGGCAAATCTTTCTTTGTCTTTTTCTTGTAGGGATATTGAAAAGAAACAGTTATGGTGGTATTTTATTTGTACTGAAATGTGATTTTAATTGTATGTTAATAAATAAAGTTGCCCGGGGGTCAGAGCTATTAGAGCCATAGCAAGAGCGTGGTGGTGGTGGTAGCTGCAGCAGCGGTGGCAGCGCAAGCCTTTAATCCCAGCACTTGGTAGAAGAGCTAGGTAGATCTCTGTGTGTTCAGGGATACAGCCAACATTGGAGACATACACCTTTAAGACCTGGAGGCCGGTACTTACAAGCAGTGACGAGGCAGTCATGTGTTTGTGTTTACAACCAGTGAGAAGACAGAACAGAAAGACTATTTAAAGACAGACACACAGGAAGTTGCTCTCTTTCAGGGAAGCTAGGAGCACTACAGGAGGTAAGATTTTAGCTCTGAGCTCTGACCTCTTGGCTTTCTCTCTTACATTGGTTCTGTGTTTCTTGTTTTAATAAGACAGTTGGTTACATCAACAAACAGTCTTATAAATCAATAACTATAAGAGGCTATCCTTTAGGTATCAGAGTAGGCAAAGGAATTATGGACTCTAGAGAGCCCATTGGATGAATTACTTTGTTAATTGCTCTAAGGTCTGTTACCATTCTCCATTTACCAGATTTCCTTTTAATAACAGATGCAGAATTCCAAGGACTGGTTGATTCTTCAATATGCTGAGCATTTAACTGCTCTTGTACCAGCTCTTCTAAAGCCTTCAGTTTCTTTGTTGTTAAAGGCCATTGCTGAACCCATACAGGCTTGTCTGTTAACCATTTTAAAGGTAGCGCTATTGGTATCTTTGGGAGATCATCACTTGTTGTGCCCTATTCTTGTACAATCTGAATGGCTGGTGACCACTCGTTAGAATAATACCTTCTAATATTTCTCTCAGAAACATGTTTTAGTTTATGATTTGTTTTTGAAGTTGGAGGGATGATAATCTGAGTATTGCATCGTTGTAACAGGTCTCAACCCCATAAGTTCACAGCTATGTTAGCCACATATGGTTTTAATTTTCCTCGCTGTCCTTCTGGACCTATACATTCGAGTCATCTTGAACTTTGTTTCACTGGAGATAATGTTCCAATCCCTAACAGCTCAACGTTTACCTCCTGAAGAGGCCAAGTTGGATGCCAAAATTCTGGTGCAATTATGGTCACGTCAGCACCTGTGTCTATCAGACCAGATAACAAAATATTATTTATTCTTATTGTTAATTTTGGCCTTTGTTCATTTATAGAAGTTTGCCAAAAAACTTTCTTTATGGTTTCTCCTGGATTTTCTGTTCTCTCTGACTCAGCTGTTCCATCACCCCAAGCAGCCTGGTTTATTCCAATAGGCATTTGGTTATTTAATTGCTTTGAGTAGGTGTTTCTTCTATGATGGCAGGAAAGGTCTGAACTGGATTTGCTGTGGGGGCCTGCCTGAGGACACTCTGGGAGTTTCCTGTTGGAGACAAAGGATTACCTTTTCTGTCCCTTGTTGATCCACATTTGTTGGTCCAATGTTTACCCTTACCACACCTTCTGCATACTCCAGAAGGAAGGGGCATTCTGTTGCCATTGTTCCTTGAAGAAACATTATTTCTAGGAATGACCTGTTTACAGTCCCTTTTTAAATGTCCTTGCTTTCCACATCCAAAACATCTAACATTCCCCAAACCTCTTGAAATTGCTTCTCCTATCCACATATCATCATAGCCATGACATTCAACGTTAATCATGTCTCTAATCCAATCTTCCAAGGGTGCAGATCTTGCCTTTAATGGTCTGATTATTCTCTTGCATGCTGCATTCACATTCTCAAAAGTCAAAGATTCTATTATTATCTGGCTAGCTTCTGAATTCAGGACCATTCTATTTACTGCTGAAGACAGTCTTTGTAAGAAATCTGTGAAGGATTCTTTTGGGCCCTGTATAACTTTTGTGAATGACTCAGTTTTCTTTCCTGCTTCCTCAATTCTGTCCCCTGCCTTCAAAGCTGCCATTCAACATAGAATTAGGGTTTGGTTATCATATAAACCTTGTCTTTGTATTTCAGCATATTGGCCTTCTCCAAGAAGCTGATCCTGGGAGATTTTCACATCTCTAGCCCTCCCCTGACTTTCTATGGTTTTAGCCTTATCTCTGAACTACATTCACCACTGCAGTTGTGCTCTGGGTTCTAGCACAGCATTTACCAGCTTTTTCCAGTCCTGAAGAATAATCCTATTACAAGTTGACCACGAGTTTAACATTTGCTTTAAAAATGGGGAATGCATGCCATAAGATACTATTGCCTCCTTAAACATTCTTAAATCTATCATGTCAATAGGAGTCCAATTATTTTGTACATTCACTTGACCAGGTAGCTGCTGTACAGTTACTAGATAAATTAAGTTTAATTGTTTGGAAACAGGCTTTCTTTCCGTAACCTTATAATCCAATGCTGAAATAATTTCACCCTTAAATTCTTCTGTTTGAGTCTGAATTTCTCTAATTCATTTTGATGGGTTTTTCTAAATCTTTTATCCTAACCCTTAAATTTACTATCTTTTTAAATTGTAGAATAAGGATAAGTAAAGTAATAATATGCATAATTGGTATAATGTACATCCCATCAACATTAATCTTCTCATATAATTGTGCCATTTTCAGACTGCCTAAAGTTTTTATCAAACAAATACTAATTACCTTCTATTGTACATATAATATCCATTTTTTAATGTGGAAAAAAATTGTTTTCTTTTAAGTAATTTTTCCCTTTAAAATATCTGATATTTTAATTGACTTACCAAGTCTGCATAGAACAGTAGAAATCTGAGGGAATTTCAAAACAGCTACCTAGTGTGGTTGCTCAGAGAGAGAGAGAGAGAGAGAGAGAGAGAGAGAGAGAGAGAGAGTAGCCACACATTCTGGCTAAAAGCTGAAATCCAGCCATGTGTTCCCACTTGAGCCAATTTGGCCTGAGCTCCAGCTACCTTAAGTTCTGACCACGCGAGTTAGTGATTCAGCCACAAGCAGCTATGGTTGAGTGCAGCTCTAACTGCACGCAGCCAGACTGGTAGCCCCGGCTGGGTCTAGGGCCTGTAAACTCTGGCCGAGTTGGGGACAAGCTAGGCTGAACCGGACTGAGTTGTGCCCATAACTACCAAAGGTTTTTTAGTGAATTCTTGCCCCACATTGGGTGCCAAACATAGATGTAATTCTAAATGGTCTTATTAAATAAGAAACACAGAGCCAAATAAAGAGTCAAAAGTCCAGAAATTGAGCAGTAGCCAAGAGCTAAGACCACCTTGTCTTACCACTTGCTGCTGTCCTTCCCCTAAGAGAGAGATCTTCTTCCTGTGTCCTGTCTTTTTATTGCCTTTCTGTTCTGCCTTCTCATTGGTTCTAAACCCAACCACACGACTTCTTTGTCACTGTCTGTCTATACAGACCTCCAGGTCTCTATGGTTGGTACTAGGATTAAAGACATGTGTCACCATGCTGGCTGTGTCCTTGAACACACAGAGACTTTGCCTACCATGTGATCAGATTAAGGGCGTGTGCTACAACTACCAGACTTCTGCTTAATGGCTTGCTCTTAGCTCTGATCCACAGTCAACTTTATTAACATACCAATAAAATCACATTTCAGCACAAATTATATATCATCATAGAGTGGGGATATAAATGTGAAATATGAAGTTATGGGCGGGACAAATGAGAATAATGAAAGACACTACTGAAAATGGATACGTTTTGGGGTCAGGCAAAAACCTGGCACAAGGGAATGTCCCAGGAATCTGCAAGGAAGAGCCCAGCTTAGACTCCTAGTAATAGCAAATACATAAACTGAACTTGTCCTGATGTTTTTCTCTTAAATTAATAAAATTGCACCACAGTTTTCCTTCTTGTCTGTGTTTAAATTACTTTATTGATGAAACTAAGAACCCAAAGAATAAAAGCAAGATTCTTTCTATTTTAATAGGCTTAAATCACTTTGGATGTCTATTTTCTTTCTTGGCACTCCTGGAGACCTTTTCTAAATCTGCTTTATTGAATGTCCTTGTAAGAGTTCAAAGAGAGTTAGATATAGTAGGTGGATAAATGAAAAAACTGTGGGGTTAATTTAGTCTTGTTAAGTTATAGAAGATGCTTCCTTAAAACAGCTTTCAGTGAGAATCCAGCATTAAAAGTGAGAAATTAGACTTTATCCAGGGGCAAAGCTCAACATGGTAATATGGCACTGTGGTGGAGATGGCTGATAGAGCCCCTCATATTTGAGGTTAATATCACAGAAAGTATGAAAGAAGAAACAGTGAATGCTATAAGGAAGCCCTCAGTTAAGGTCTCAATCTTCCCATCTCAACTAACCTAATAAAGATGGTCTCCCACAGGCAAGCCTATATGCTAATTTAATGAACAGTTAGCAAGGCCTATGTGAATTCTAAAATACCCCTCCCCAATCTGCTTATGGAAGTAAAGAAAGATAGCAGTAATCTAAGCCTCTATTTTCCTCTTGTTTTACCAAGTGAAGATTAGATTTATGAGGATGCATGTAGAGAGACAGGAGACTCATCCTTGGCGTTCCCACTCCCACTGCTTCACTTACTTATGGTTTAGGGTCCCAAGTAGAAGCAAAATGAGCCCAGTGAAAAATACCATGATCACAACCAAGATTATGCATACATCCCACAGCCAATTACTGTACAGTGGGTATGCAATGTCCAAAATAGAAGCTGAAAAAAAAAGAGAAAGAAATATTAAGCCTAGTTTAAAATAAGTAAAACAGAGACAGGTAAATATGCATAAATTAAGAAGCCAAATCACAGGCTCTTAGTCAACAAGAAAGAAGAAAAAGAGGCTTTGAGTAGACTTCATTTGGGGGACAAAGGTTAGGCCACCAATGCAAGGTTTTATGACATAACTTTACAGTTTTAAGGGTGTCAAAGGTTTTGTGTAGTTTAGTTTGAGCCATGCATATAAATTGTAAGATGTTGTTATTCTTACTCATTTATCCACAGATAGTTGAGAACATCCTCTTGTTTATTTTTATTCTTTGGGTTCAGAGTTTCCAAAGCAAGATGTTGCATAAAAAGCACAAAGAAATACATTGGTCTAATGAGCAGTTGGTTAAGTCAACATTGTCTGCCATTGCAGCTCAGTAGAACAGCAGATTCTAGTATGCAGCATACCAAGAATATGATCGTAACATTTGAGAGCTCAAAGTCAATCCATGTAAGTAATAAATGGATAGGTGTATTGCAATGTGATATGTGAAATTAAGAATGCAAAGGATAGGTTATTATAGTTGTAATTCCTACATTTGAGTTTGTGTTAGAAATTCTTAACAAGCCAAAGTGGAAAACACAGTAAGAAGTAGAAATTAGATTAGAAAGCTGAGATCAGTAGTCATCAAAAAATATAAAAGAATAATTAAACAAAGGAGAAAAGGAAGCATTTGATGCAATAATAAGAATATTTCAGACCATAAGGAACATTCTAACAGAGGACATTATGGTGTCCAACAGATATTTATTATGAAAAACAAAGGTACTTTCACAGAGAGATGTATGTGCACATGTGAATGCACACACACACACACACACACACACACACACACACACACACACGCGCGCGCGCGCGCGCCACATGTACAGCTTGTGCTGCCTTTGTATTACTGGATGGGTGTCCTTCATTGGAGGCAGTCAGTATACCAGAAGCCACAGCCTTAAAGAAAATTGACTCTCCCTCTCCCAGAAGTTATCAGCTACTAATACCTCTATAACTAGGGGTGTGATTTCATGCACAACCCGCCTATACATGATGGAGTTGTCTGGCCTGAGTCTGCACAGGTCTTGTGCATGTCATCTCAAGTGCTATGAGTTCATATGTCTAATTGCCCTGCTGCATATGGAAAACACTGTTTCCTTGTAGTCATCCATCACCTTTTTTCTTGTTTTCTGCAATGATCCATGAGCCTTTGGAGGAAGGTGGGATTTAATAACCAGCTTAGGAATGGCCATCCAGATGTCTTTTATGCTCTGTACCTTGAGTTCTGTATGGATTGTCATCTACTAAATATAGGAGAGTCTCTGATGAGGACCAACTGATGCACAATCTGGGCCCATGCCACATGTGATAGATGTGTACACACTGCATCTTACCTGATATACGTAGTCCAGCTCTTTTTCATTATGTTTGTTCTGCTGTTTAATGTCTCCACTGAGTTGTTGCTTAAATTTCAACTATGATTAAATCTATATAGATGTTCTACTTGGTCTTTTGAAATATTATCATATTTTATTATCAGTTTTTCATTGTCTGTTGACCTTTTAAGTTCACTCTTCTATTTTAAATGCAAACGATATATTTCATATGCTTAATATATATATAAAGAAAGTCCAGACAATCATTGCTAATTTTGATAACTCTGACAACTACCCCTCAATATGCCAGGGGAGAGCCCATCAATTGCCTTTGTCTTCAAATTTTGCATGGAATTCATACAGCTGCAATCTTGCTAAGGAGAAGCAATTTCTAAATTCGATCCATTATTGCAAAAATTTTCCTATTTTTTATTTTATGTGTATAAATGCTAGAGACCATAAGAGGTCTTCAGAACTCCTAAAATTGTAATTATAGTGAGTTTGGGGCTGCCATATAGATGCTGAAGTAGAATCCAGATCCTTTTCAAGTGAAGCAAGTGCTCTTAACCAATGAGCCATCTCTCCAGTCCCTGAATTCTACTCTTCATAGTATTCCATGGGACATACTGTTTTACTTGGTAATTTTTTTTACAGACTATTTCAGTGTTCACTACTTTGGGCTCCTCAGATGAATGTGGATATATCTAGTATACTCCTCCTTTATGAGGGTTCTAAGAATTAGAATTAGTCCATTTAATCCTGATGTGGACTTTAAAACCAGGGTATCAAGATCCCAACAAAACCATAAAAATAGATGGATGAGGGGAGGGAGATAGGGAGAAAATATTCATATATATTTATATTTTCTATTATGCAAAGTATTGTTCTTGCTTTCTTGGTGGCCAAAATAACTTTAAAATTACATAATTGTGTAAGTGTTGGATGGGAAGATGTATTGTAATCAGAAATACTGGTTTAGGACATTCAGTGTATTTCATAGTGATAGGTAAATCTAATTATCTTATTAATTAAAAACCAGGCATCACATAATAGGGTAAAAACCTGACAGATCAGAGAAGCAGGGGAGCAGCCACCAGGGATGTCCTACTTCTTCTGTTCCTCTGACCAAAAGGGCTGAGATCCTGTCTCAGTCCCAACTTACCACTTCCTGTACCTCTTTCTCTACAGTTCTCCAAACCTCTATAGTTAACTAGTGGCTAACTCCACCCTCAGACTCCAAGCAAGCTTTATTTGTCAGAACACAAACAAAATATCACACAACACTCTAATACTGGAAGTTAATTATACCTTCCATATCTTTATACACTTTGCTATTTTTTTCATTGACTCTTTGAGAAATTTCCTTTGAGTTAATTTGTTTAGGAGTTGTTTTTATGATTTTTAGTGAAATAGATGGAATGAGTTGTATTGATAGCCATTCTGAAATATATGTTAAATCAGAAGAGGTATATCTATATCTGATGTCTGATTTAATTTAGTCTTATGGATGAGTGAAAATCCCTTATAGTAATTAATTCTTTCAGCTTACTTTAATTTTTTTTATAAAATACTTTTTCCCAATATCCACAAGGAAATGAAGTTCTTATCTAAATTCTCAGATATTGCCCTACATACAGTGTATGTTGCAGTATGTCCATACTTTCAAATACTTTGTAAATAGACACCAAAGATGATCAAACATTTGCTTTCAGCAGTCTCAGAAAAGGAACATGAAACAAAAAAAAATGTACTTTTTTTCCTGTTAATTATGAGAGGGGACCTCTAAACCAAAAGTTTTTTTTAACTATTTATGAAATGTTGGCTGAGTGTAAATGACATAAGTGATAGGTAACATTAAAAATGTGCTTTGTAAAAGAATGTCTGTGCATGTGGGACTGAATAAAGCCAGACTTGGAGAAATAAAGCTTTTCATTGCTAGACAAGCAGCAGTAACTATGTGTATGAAAATATCAGCAGCCATGATGGAAGCCTAAAATTTGAGAAAATTATACTTCTAAGGACAGCATGTGAAGCCACCGAGATGTCACTGAAACTCTGCCTGCTACTTCTGCAACAAAGACTACACAGCTTTGTCTACATAGTGCCAAGATGAGAAGGCACTGGGCAAAGGCAAGGTGAAATGACAGATCCCAGTCTAGTTGCACTCACCTCTGCTCCTGAAATTCAAATAGAGAGGGAGGAAGGCAATATACAAAAGTAATGGTAAACACTCCCAGGTAAGCTCATAGCAAAACCTCATTTTATTCAAACCTGAAAAGGAGTCAGTAAGAAGATTTAGGTGGCTAGGACTTTGAGAATGCATTGGAATAACAAGAGAAATACTGAATATAGGTAGTGTCTTGAAAGTCTCAGTGCTGTATCCATTTGTTCATTTAACCTATGTCAGGGCTAAAGCTTCATAAGCAAGGTTTTTAGGGCTAGGGTTAGGATTACAGTTGGGAATTTTTAGTGAAGACAGAATTTAGGATTGGGTGAAGCTAAGATTTATGGTCATTTAAGATGAAGACAGAGCAGGCTTAAAAACAAAATCAAATAATAAATATCTTCTCACTTTACTTGTGACTGTGCAGCCTGAAAATATGACTTGGATGCTGTAGAACCTAATTAACTACAGCCTTGTCTAAATGCTTAAGTGCCTAAAGGTTGTAGGATTTGCAGGTGGAGCCTGTGTCCCTGAGTGGCTCTTCCTCCAATTGGTGCAGGTGGAGTCAGTGCCTCCAGGGGTTGCTGATGCCCCGGGGGTGTGGGGTGGGGGGTGATTGGAAGGGGAGAACGCTGCTGACAGGCTGCTGTGGGAGGGATGGGTGGGGGAGTGTCAGGGATGTGCCCCAGGGCCTAAACAGCAAGGCTCTCCAGGCCTGAGCTCCCGTCACTCATCTCTTTCTCCAATCTGGTGCCTGACAGTTTCCAGCAATATCTCTAAAAGCTGAAAGGACTCGTGGAAGAGAAAAGGTCTATTATGATTCCGATTCCACAAACACCACAAGTGAAAGGAAATCATTAACGATGCCTCTGAAGGAATCCTGAGACCTTGAGAGGAATGGTGATGATAGCTCCTCCATAGCCCTGAAGAACCACACAAGGAGGAAGGGTGGCAGCTTAACCTGAGGATCTCTGAAGATTTTGAAACCTCCTTTGACAAAGAGTATTGGGAAGCACTTAAGTTCTGGGGTAAATAATTTTGTATGCCTCACATCTGAGTATTGGGTTTCAAAAAGAAATGGTTTCAGAACTCTTTACCTTTTACAAATTTTTTTCTCCATCTGAGACAACAAAAAACAAGAATTCCTCTGAGACAATGAAGAACAAATATAATGCTTAAATATATTACAGGACATGGAGGTCTGTTTGACATCAATGACATATACTCTGGTTTGAAGAGGACATCTGAAAGAGAACAGAAGCACTTGGTTTTATAAATTGGATATGCATTTCCAATTAAGAGATTCACATTACAGGCTTAGTCCTCAGTTGGCAGATTCATTCACTAAGAAGTGTCTGGATCATGAGAGCTCCGACTTTGTCAGTGGATTAATCCATTGATGGACTCATAATTTGATGGAATTTTTTTGAAAACAACAAAAATATTAATCAATGGGGCTGAGCACATAAAGTAGGTTGTAAGGGACATGCTTTTGAAGAATATATCTGGCCCCTGTCCCACCTCTAACTTCTCTTTCTTGGCCATCTTGTGAGTTGGTTATTATTTGAAACTGAGATAATCTAGGTACCTAAAGTGAAGGAAGATTAAATATTCAAGAAATCTGGGGACCCTTGCTACAGTGCCTGGAAAGAAGAAGGCCACTGAAGCAGCTATGAAGAGGAGAAAGGTCAAATATGGAAACACTGAGGCAGAAGGAAATTCTGAATTGAGCATCATGATGGTCAGAGCCCATTCAAGAATAGGAACTGAGGATTGCTGATTTCTCAGCATCTGGACCTATCTTTCTGCCACATGTGGTTTGTTGCTGGAAAGAAGAGAGAGAAATCCCTGAGATGAGGTGTAGTGGATTGCTTGTTCTTCAGTCTCTTCTCTGCAAAGTGGGTTACTTGAGCAGGGCCTGAGAGTACCAGGACCAGCATACAAAGTGTTAGGATCACTATATTCTCCCTGTCTAGTTCAGATTTCAGTGCTCTGTTTATGTCTACCAATCCCCAAATATGTGGGTAACACTATTTGGCTTAGACGTACCATTTGTGGTTGAGCACCCCACAAACACCTGTTCTTTACATTTTGACCAATTGTGAGTTCCTGTGTTAACCAATATCCAATGTACAGAAACTTCCCTGAAATGATCTTAAAGCTGCACTAGTCTGTGGGTAGAGAAATTCCAAATCAAAAGGCAGTTTGATACTATGTCCATTTAGAAAAATAATAGTAGTTTCAATTCTGGGGCCCTTATGACTTACCAGTACCAGGTACATAGTTCTTCCTGTGGAGCAAGCTTTAAATCAAATTAGAAAGTGATTGGTTTCCCATAACATTCATGCTACTATTATACCTATGGCATATCATGCCCTGCTGGTTTCTATTGCAGTTCACAGGATGCACAGGTGGATAAGATAATTAATCAAATTTTTCTCCCAAATATTCTTACTTTTTAGAGACATTTGTGTCTCTCAATCTGACTATCAGACTATTGAAACAATGTACCCCCAAAGAAATGAGAATTTCTTCTGGAATTTCATACAGGGAGAAGGAAAAGATTCTAGTACAAGGAGAAACTTGTCTCCCCTACATAGATATTTCACACAGATCTAGCAACTTGTCAGACTCCCTTGTAGGATAAAACTGAAATCCAAACAATGATGGGTCAGTTGTGGTAGTGGGCTACAACACCTTGACCAGGAATTCTCAGCTTTTATCTGGGGCTTATTTTAGCCAGAATGGTCTGCTTTTACTTGCAGGGTTCTTATTAGCACGGAAGAAATTGTACAACTGGAAATTTTGTGCACAGTAGCTCATATTAAATTCCAAAAACTGTACATGGGACAGTCTGCATGCTATTTGTTTTGAAGGATGCAAATTGCATACCAGGAACCCTCACACAAAGAGACTCACCAAAACTGAATGGACAAATCTTTGACTATCAGCTGAAACTGTAATCTCACTTTAGGTTCCCGAAGATTGATTTGAGGAATCACAGGGTCTCTTTGCCTCTTTTCCCAATGTTTTTCTCTATTAACTTAGATGTTTTAAATGGTTCCTTGGCATAGAGTTTGACCCCAGTTTTAGTATCAGGTTCTTCTTCCTTTGACCATACGAGTCTCAAGAACTGAATTAATGTTCAAAGGTTTTTTTTCTCTTTCTCTCTCTCTTTCTTTCTTTCTTTCTTTCTTTCTTTCTTTCTTTCTTTCTTTCTTTCTTTCTCTCTTTCTTTCTTTCTTTCTTTCTTTCTTTCTTTCTCTCTTCCTTCCTTTCTTTCTTTTCTTTTTGAGACAGGGTTTCTCTGTGTAGCCTTGGAGCCTTTCCTGGAACTGACTTTGTGGATCAAGCTGGCCTCAAACTCACAGAGATCAGCCTGCCTCTGTTTCCCGAGTTCTGGGATTAAAGGCGACTGTCCAAAGGTTTTCTAACTGCTTATCCATCTTGCTTCCCTTGCTAACAAGGTAAAATATCATGATTATTCTTTCATCCAATTCTGTCCTATTATGGGACTAATAACTTCCAAATCTTGTTCTTCCCCTGAGTCCAGTTTTATTAACTAACAGCCTTCATCGACATCTATAGTACAAAGAACAGAATGAAGTACAGCCTTTAAGCACACATTTCCTTCTTCAACAGCACTCTTGCATGGATAATTAAGTTTTATAATCCTGCCTCTCTACTTACAGGTTGCATTAGACACTTTTATTACTATAACAAATGTCTTAGAAAAATGTTTAAAAGACAAATGCCTTATTTTGGCTCATGATTTCAGATGGTTTATTCCAAGGTTGCCTTGGTCCTTGGTTTCAGGGGCACTGATAAGGCAAACACCATGGAGGGTAACACAGGAAGGGTAGAACTGCTAGCTCAGAGTCCATGTACACTGCTCTGAGATACAGAGGATTTTTTTGTCAATACTGTTTTGTCATGCAAGAGGAGTCACTATTACATCAAATCCCCTGCAACTGGACTCATGAGAACATACGGGCATATTCACCAGACTGTCATAAGGCTGCCAGGCTTGATTGTGGTTGAAGCTTTATCTTTACTTTTCTTTCCAAAATCTGGGATGGGACTGGAGGCTGTTTCCTGGTTCTCACTTTGTAATCTTCTTGTTTCGATGCCTTTCATACCCCTATCATCTCTTTCATGCTTCCTGGTACTTTGTTTTTGTATTTAGACTATGTCCTTTCCCCGTTGTCTTGACTCCTATTATCTACAAAGGCACCTACAGAAAGATGCTAACCTTCCTTTCACCTCAGAAGTTATATATGTTATTTTCCAGAGGAGACAAAACAATAATTTTAAAGGAAAAATAATATTCAAGGGCACAAATCTAGAAATAGAAATCTAGAAATTTATGTGGAAGTCATATAGCTTTTGAATCCTTAACATACAACCCAGAATGGGAGCTCATTTTCAAATTATTTCAATATCTCATTTAAGATTTATTTTCATTGTATGAGTGAGAGTGGATGTCTGTGAGTGTGCATGTGCACATGCCTGTAGGAAAATGTGGTGTATAGAAAAGGGCACTGGATCCCATGGAGCAGGAGTTGCAGGTGGTTGTGAGCCATCCAGTATAGGTGCTAGGACTCAAACAAGCCCTCAAGGACAACAAGTGCTCTTAATCTCTGAGACTTCTCTCCAGCCCCAATACCTTCCTTTAAAATATTCTCCATAACATTCAGTATTTTTCTGATTTCCAGATACTCAAATAGGGCAGCTCTACAGCAGTTTGTAGCTTGTAACATAACCTCGAAGTTATTATTTCATTCAATTCTCTTCTTAATTTAAATTCTTGAATAAAACAATTCATCTTTGATAGAACCAATTTATAAGAACTTACCTGAGAGGACAATGCTTCTCTTTTTCTCTTGATTAGTAGTTACATTGTAAATGGAACAAGTAATTGGACCATGTGTTCTGTTCTTCAGAAGAATGCTGCTCTTCAAATACAATAATCCATCCTGAGAGTCAAATTTTGGTGAGTGTGGAATTACATTCCCCTTGCTGTCTCTCCATATCATCTCAGCAGGTGGGATCAAACTTCCTGAAGTACACTCCACCAGTACCCCTTCTGCATCTGGAACCTGAATGTTAATCTGTATATCCAAGCTCATACCTAGGAAGAAGAGAAAGATGATATTATGATCGGTAGTGTGGATTCAAGAAAGGAGAAGTTTGTAGAAGGGCTCATTCTCAATATTATGCTACCTGTGTCCCATATGTGGGTAGTCACAATTAGGGCAAAAGCAATACTTCTATGTAAACACAAGCTAGAAAGAGACAAAAACACAATCAGAAAAAAACTGATAAATCAGATTTCATGAAATTTAGTAATTTCTGTACATCATTATGGGCAAAAAGAGAAAGCCACAAACTAGAAGATATCAATAAATTCAAGACAAAACCAAATTTAATTAGGTATTCCCATCTCTACACTAGCTACTTTGCCATTTATACCACCATATTTTGAGCATAGATACTGAAAGAAATTCTTTAGAAGGTTAGACTACTATGAAAATAAACATAGTTTTTAAAACAAATTTTTAAAAATAATATATTAATGCATTTAGAGCTCTTGCTGTGAAAACTCTAGGTGATGTGGTAATGAAGAATTATGTGAAAACTGAAACAACTTCATTGCTGAAGACCAACTCCAAGAGTGGATAAACTATAAAATTACTTCCCAAAATAATTAAAAACCCAATAAAATAAGCATTCACTGGCTGTTCAAAACAGGGAACCAACTAGGTGCAGAGAGATACTCAATGCATCTGCTTCTGTAACATTTACTTATTGTGGGAAGGAACTAATTATTTTATCCCCTTTAATAATTTAAGGTGATGATTGATGATCAGAATTCTCAGCCCAAGTGGGTAAAGATGAGGTTAGGTCAAACCATCTCATATCAGGATGAGTACAAGAAGAGAGAAAAGAAGCAGTGAGCAGTTTGGAGGCCTGTAGGAGCTGGGGGAGCACTTCAAGAAGGGAGCTTATCATCTGCCTTTGCAGCAACTGTACTACAGAAGGGGATGCTGTGGATTGTGCTCCTGTGAGGGCCAAATCAAAGTAAAGGGAAGTTTTCTAGGTACACACAGAGGTGTCAGTACTCTCTAGAAAGCTCAATCAATTCAATAACGTGCAATCAAATTACAAGGGATGATGCAGAGTTACATGTGACCTGATAGATCACTACTAAAATTTTCATACACACATTTATACATATGTGAAGTTTCATATGTAATAGTTTAAATTATAGTATTGAATTTATGTACAATATCTTGAAATAATAATAAATCTTTCATTATTATTTTAATGGTATATGTTTCTTTAACATATCTTTCATTATTATTTAATGGTTCACCATAATAGTTCAGTAGATCTATATACGAGAACACAGGTAAAGTGATTTTGAGTGATCACAAGACAGAATTCTCCACAAATATAAAAGTAATAGCAAAATATTCATATAAAATTACTTAAAACTCATATTTTAAAAGTAATTTGCAAAACATGTACATGGTTCATTTGAAAGTATTGAGAAGAATACTTGGATGCATAAGTGTTTTCATATACATATCCCTGCGTGCATTTCTGTACATATACACCTATATGTGCATATTTGTTTTACACTTGGTGTGCATATGTGTATTTCTTTGTATATAATCTCAGGTATTGATATATAAATTGCAAATTATTTTAGCTTCATTTGTGATATTAATTCATGATTTTATAACTATGTAAAGGATGACATTTCACAATGGATCTATTAGATCTTTTAAAATTTATGTCCTCAGGTGAAGCTACTACCCTCTCATCTAACAAATACCCCTTTACAGAAGATGGAGACCATCCCAGAAACTGTGGCTAGACATATGTATGGATCAAACGATTGTGGGGAGCCCAACCCAGAAGCTACATTTATATTATAGTTTCTGCTCTACAGCTCAGGGAACATAGCAGAAGCAGAAGGTGGAAAGATTGTAAGAGCCAGAAAGCCAGGTCTGGACTGAGACAGTCTCTCCTAGAGATGACTAGTAAACAAGACTGGAACAGTGGTAATATCAACAGGCATATTAATGTTGAAGGAGGAAATTTTTGAGTGATCCAACCCCAGACAAAGAAGTACAAGCAACTAATGATTGCTGTGAGAAGGTGCCCATTCATTGGTTGTCCAATGCAGAATGATCAGTCCTAAGACAATATGCATACAAGTAGCGGAAAAAAACACTCAACTGATTATATTTATACATTTGTGCATGGCAGTAATAATTAAAGAAAAAGAAGCTATCAACTTGAGATTAGGGGAAGGACATAAGAAGAACTGAACACAGGATATCCGGGAGCACCTGGAGGGGAGAAAGTGATGCAATTCTCTCCTCATTAAAAACATATTGCAGATAATATTGCTATTTATGACATTATAGTCATGTAATTTCTTTCATTTCTTCTCCCTCTGACCCCTCTCATGCACCCCTTGCTCTCTCTTCAATTTATGGTCTCTTTTTCTTGAATTGTTGTTACAAATATTCCCCTTTTTGTTGTTTTGTTTTGTTTAGTTGCTGTGTTTTTGAGATGGGGGTGTCCTGATGTAATTTTGGTTGGCCTGGAACTCTTGATGTACACCAAGGAAGCATTTAACTCACAGAGATCCACCTGTCTCTGCCTCCCAGCTTTTAGGATTAAAGGCTGCTTCTTCGTTTTTTTTAAAGATTTTATTTTATGTATATATATGCCTTTATTCCAGAAGAGGGCAACAGATCCCACTGTAGAAGGTTGTGAACAACCATGTGGTTGCTGGGAATTGAACTCAGGACCTCTAGAAGAACAACCGGTGCTCTTAACCGCTGAGCCATGTCTCCAGCCCCCGCTTCTTCATTTTATTGATAATTTCCTTTGCTAACAAACTATTTAATTTCATGAAGTCCCATTAGCCTATTGTTGACCTTCCTATGCTACTGTATTGTGAATACAGAGACTTTTGGATACAGTAAATGATAGTAAAAGGTCAGGGAACAATGGGGAAGAGGAAGCAGAGAAAATGTAAGAGCCAGGTGATAGGGAAAACTGCTACAAAATGCTGTCTTAAAGAATGACACAACCGCCAGGCGGTGGTGGTGCATGCCTTTAATCCCAGCACTCCGGAGGCAGAGGCAGGCAGATTTCTGTGAGTTCGAGGCCAGCCTGGGCTACCAAGTGAGTTCCAGGAAAAGGCGCAAAGCTACACAGAGAAACCCTGTCTCGAAAAACCAAAAAAAAAAAAGGATGACACAACCATTGTAAACACAATCTCACAGCAGCTTCAGTAGCCTGCAATGGACCTTCATAAGACTGAGCCTGTCATCATCATTCAGAAAATTACTCATACCCATGAGTGATGGTCTTATATCTCCATCAACACTGAACTATTGGCTACTGATGGATTTTAAGGCAGAGACGGTCATTGACTTCTATTGTTTGAGTCCACCATGCACCAACAGATAGTCTCAAACTTGTGGGCACACAAACAATCCTGATTAGAATCAGTGGGTTATAAAACAAAGCAAAAAGCATGATTCTGAGGAGGGGACATGTCAGGAAAAGAGGAGATGACAAGAGTGAAACGGGAATTAGAGAGGGTTGGGGAGGAGTATGCAGAATGCCTTGTAAGCTTGTGTGAAATTGTCAAAGAACAATAAAATGGGGAGGATGTTTCTACCTTGGGTGAGTATGGTGATCTGTAAGAGAAGAAAGGCCATGAAGAATCCAGCTAAACACGAAGCTGCAGGCTGCATCACACCTGGGAAATGAAATTGTAATCATGGCAGTAAGAATCATGACAACACAGAGAAACACAAAAGACCATTCTAAAAATCTGTCTTGTGAGAAAATTCCCCTTGCAAGGAAGTCTTAATGACTACCGGCAACCCCTTGAGGCGATCTCTTCTAGCATCCTATCTTGTTTTTTACTTGGCTCTATGCCTTCCAGAGATTAATCTCACTGAAGGGAGCACTATTCATCCATAAAGAAGAATGAAATCCTGTCATTTTTAGCAAAATGGATAGAACTGGAGGACATTATATTTCACAAAACAAGTCAGACACAGAAACCTAATTACATTGTGCATGTGTGGAACCAAAATCAACCTAGAAAATTACTTCTGAACAAAATCTGCCAAAATAGTTCCTTCAGAAAAACCAAAGACACACAATCACCACTTCATATCACATATAAATATGACCCATACAAATCAATAATATGAATGTGAATGATAAGACTATAGAGATGTTACATTGTCTTACAATGATACATTTAATGAAATTAGGACAAGAAGAAATGTATTAAACTATGAGTAAAACAGCAAAAGAAAATGTTCAGTACAATTCCATTAATGTATTCATATCTTATTTTTCCTTATTGAGGTGTTACTGACAAACACACACACACACACACACACACACACACACACACACACATAGTAATTGTATGCAACACAATGTCCTGATACACCCTGATCTTGTGAAATGATTTCTATAGTCAAATTCTTAAGATATCTATCAGCTAAAATACTTACCTTTGTGTGGTGATAAGAAAATTTAAAATCTACTGTCTTAGAAATTGTCAAGTATACACTATTATTAAGTATAGTCATGGTGCTATGCAAAAGGTTCCAAAACTTACTCATCCTGATTAGCTGAAAATTTGGTCATATGCTTTGCCCAGTATTGCCCAGCCCACACAGTATCATTTAACGTACACTATTCTACATTCTACCTATATGAGTTCAGCTTTTATACATTATGTGTGTAAGGAAGATCATGAATGTTGCTCTGTGTTGGATTATTCCACTTAGCATAATGTCATTGAGGTTCATTAGTGTATCACAAATGCTGGGATTTTCTGCTTTTGAAGATAGGACTTTGTTTCAGTACACATATATGACATATTTCCTCATTTATCAACCCTCAGTGGATGTTAGGTGTTTTCCATTTCTTGTCAACTTGTGAACTGATTCATGAACATTGAATGTGGGTATCTCAACATATTGATTTTACTTCTTCTGGATCCCAGAATCTCTTGATTTTCAAGCACACACATCCATGTGTTTAGAACCAGCAAAGTTATATGTGGTAGATTATAGTCATGATCTTTAAAAATTATTTTTGTTACTAAGGAAAATTTTGGCTTCTACTCTCCCTGTAAAATACAATAATTAGCTTTCTCTTATTTTAGCTATACTTTAAAACAAAATGATTACATTCTTCATTATTATCAGAATCACATTCTTCATTATTATCAGGCACTCAAAATGATGAACAGTATATATTTGTCATGGTGGTCCTCAGTACACTTCTATCTGTTTCTCTTTACTAATTTTAAGCTAATGAAAGTTAATGGGAATATACTATCTGAAGTAATAAAGATCTACAATATATTTCTTTGCTTAAGTACTTAAAAATATCAAAGAAATGAAAGGGAAATAAAAACAAAATATCTTGACAGAATAAAATGACTCTGAAGTCAAGAATAAAGAGAAGCATACTGTGCAGAGCATATGACCATGCAAATGAGCAATGACCATGATAGGCCATTTAAAAACTGCTTTAAAGTTTCTCACATCCTTCACCAAAGAAAGTAGAGGACATATAAATAAAGACAACCAATGTAGAAAGAATATCATCTGACTACATAGGGCATCTGAGCATCAATCAGCTGTGTCCCTTTTATTAAAACAGTCACTATAAGATGTGCTATGGACAGATGACAGTCAGTAGGTCTTTCTGTGAGAACTCTGAGGAATGGATGTACCCAGCAGCTTATTTTTCCACTCTGACACGTACATTCCATTTCAAGAGAAATCTGAAGGTGGCACCCCACCTCTGTGTAGGATTGTTTGTTTAAACTCATCTTTAACATTAGGGTTCCACCAATAATGCTCAAGTAATTATGAGTTTTAGGTTGACTTGACTCTCCCTGAAAATAAAACATGAAGCAATATTGTTATTTATTGTATGATCTGGGAAATTTAAAGTGGCTACAGTGAAGAAATCCCCAAAGGTGTCATAATGATATGACATAGGGAAATGCTGTGGACTATGTTCTGAGTCTTTGAAACTAGAAACTAAGGGACCTTACTTATCTTGATATAGTTTTAAAAACTTGTCTTAAAATTATTATAAATATCATTTGTATAAGAAAAAAATCTTTGAAATCTTAGTCTTTAATTCTGGGGAACTAAATATTTTTATCCATCACCATGAGAAAACAAAGGTATCAGTGGCACATAAATATTGTAAAATGTAGATGTAACAGTCTTATTAAATAAGAAACACAAAGCCAAATGCAGAGTTAAAAGCCCAAGAGGTCAGAGTAGTAGCTAAGAGTTGATACTAAAAACCCTTTCTTACCCTTCACTGCTGCTGCCGTCCTTCCCCTCCAAAAGAGGCCTACTTCCTGTGTGTCTGTCTTTCTATTGACTTTCTGTTAAAACACTGTTATGGATTTTAGTTTATTGATACAAATTTAAAGTTAATTTTGTTATACTGTATGTGTACTTTTACTCTTGTTTAAGGTATTATGTTTATACAACTCATTTAAATTGTAATAGAACAATTAGTCTTCTATGATAGTCAAACTTATAGTCATGTTAAGTTTTCTAGGTATACCTAGATATATTTCAGATAGATAGGTAATCTTCAAACACTTCAAAGACCTACAGAATATGGTATTTAAACTGTTTAAAATTTAGACTTTCTGGACAGTGAGACATGTCTGCTCCTGGCAGCACTGGATTTACTTCAGAGAGGAGAATAGACATCAAAGACACTCTATATGAAGTTTATCTTCTTATTGACAAAAATAGCCATTTGGGCAAGAAACAATTCTTGCCTGGACTGCTTAATTGACTGGACATGCAGGATCCATAGGAAGGTGATCACTGAACTTTGCTTGGCAAAATGGTCCTTCAGGTTCCTGCTTTGCAGAGGAAACTGCCAGACATTCTACAGGACACAGAGAAGAGTGACTGTGAGAGATTCTAGACCTGTGGGCTGAAGACAGATGCCCCAACTTTACAAAAGAACTTTGGATGACTGTCCAGGCTGCCAGCTGTCTCTGTCTACTCTCACAAGACTCTCAAAAATTGCTTGTGTCCTTCTCCCATTTCTCAGGTAATATTATATCCTTCTGAGGCCTTTGATGTAGTTGAAGCCTAGATAGTTATAATTTTCCTTACTTATGGTAAAAGGTAAGTTATATATGAAAACTTGGGCTCAAAAATATATGATAGATAGGATATTTTCTTTAATTTTGCAAATACAAATAGACTAGTTATTATAAATAGACTAGATATTGTAACTGTAATTCTTGCTTGATAATTGTTGTTTTTTTTTTTTTTTTTTTTTTTTTTTTTTGGTTTTTCGAGACAGGGTTTCTCTGTGTAGCTTTGCGCCTTTCCTGGAGCTCACTTGGTAGCCCAGGCTGGCCTCGAACTCACAGAGATCCGCCTGGCTCTGCCTCCCGAGTGCTGGGATTAAAGGCGTGCGCCACCAACGCCCGGCTGATAATTGTTTTATTATATGTAATTTTACTATGTGAAAGTTAAAACCTTCCTTTTTGAAAAAAAAAAGAAAAGAGGAAGTGCTGTGGGATGTTCTGTATGTTAAATGTGTTGCTCTAATTGGTTAATAAATAAAACACTGTTTGGCCAATAGCCAGGCAGGAAGTATAGGCAGGACAAGGAGAGAGGAGAATTCTGGGAAGTGGAAGGCTGAGTGAGAGAGACGCTGCCAGTCGCTGACATGACAAGCAAGATGTAAGGTACCGGTAAGCCATGAGCCACATGGCAACTCATAGATTAATAGAAATGGGTTAATTTAAGATTGAAGAACTAAATAGCAAGAAGTCTGCCATGGCCATACATTTTTTAAGCAATGTAAGTCTCTGTGTGCTTACTCGGTTGGGTCTGAGTGGCTGTGGGACTGGAGGGTGAGAGATTTGTCCTGACCATGACCCAGGCAGTACTGGAGAAAACCTCAGCTACAGTAAAAGAAAGAGGAAATTAAATAAATATAGAGAATATGAAAGTATATATAGAAATCAATAGGAAAACTGCTTAATATAAATGGGCACAAAATGGTATTCTTCCAGGTTCAATAAAATTAAAAATGCATTAGATATTTTCAGAGTTTAAAGATATTATGTCGGTATAGCTGAGTAAATATAAGGTAGTCACAGATGGTATAATACTAGTAATTCAATTTACAAAGACAAATTACCTTTATATTAAATTGTATATTCAATAAAATTCTTACATAAAGTAATCAAAAGATTTTAACCTTTATTTTTATTTTATAAGTATGAATGCTTTGCCTACATGTATGTCTGTGCACCTCATGATTACAGTGCCTTTTTGGGCCAGAATAGGAGATTAGAGTCACTGGGACTGTAGCTACAGATAGTAGTGCTCCATCATGTGTGCTGGGAATTGAACATGGGCTCTCCCGAAGAACAGCAAGTGCTCTTAAACATTAAGCCATCTCTACAGTCCCATGCTGTCAGAATGTTAAGAGCAATAGAGCTGCTTAACCTCAAAATTATTTGAAAAAAAAAAGGAAGTAAATCTTGACCTATACAACACAGATGAAATTTTGGTTTACTCTTCCAGAAATAAAGGCGATGTGTCAGAGGGGAGCTGTGGAGGTCAACCAAATAATCACTTTGAAACACTTTAAGTTGCAGCATTAAAAGGTGACATTGGTATTGAGTTATAGTGGAACAATGCCACATATCTCCTTCTAGCCTATATAATGAAGCGTCAATTAAACCAAGTAACACTTGAAAACCTGTAAAAATAATTCAGAATGTTTTTAAACACATTACATAGATATATAGTACATACAGCATATACATATATGTCAGGAGTTTTACATTTTAATATTTTTAAGTTATAAACTAGAAAAAGTTCAGGATATAATGGTTTCAAGATAGAAGATTTGGGGGTTTTAGGCATATTTAAAAATGATATAAAGATAAAAATAAAGATAATTAAAACAAAAAGAAGGGAAGAGAGAACTCTAAGATGACTGTGGAACTGGAAACCACCCCTACCTCTAATTCTCTACCTACTGGAGAGGAAAAAAAAAACACTAATCAGGAAGTTACTAACCCAGAGAATCATATTAAATATTTAAATAAATTAAACATGATAAAAAGCCAAACTCAGCAAGCAAGCCTTCAACTGATCTCTAAGTTTGACACTGTGGAAGACTTTAGGACCTTGTACAAACTTATTCAGTTGTATAGTAATTAATTGCCTTACTGTGACTAATGATTTTTAATGATAATATGGAGCCTGTGTGGAAAGATGAGATATAAACACAGAGACAAAGTGAGCTTGATCACTTTTGGCTAGACTACGCTATACCTTATTAGAGAATCTTCTGATGACTCTAGTGAGGATGTATGTGAAGCTCTTGTTAATGGCAGAGCTAATGGTGATAAGATAGCAATATGGAGTCCTGAGTGTGAAAACAGAGAAGCAGGCACACACAAATAAAGTGTATAAAAGGAAAGCTTAGGACTTGCTTCAAAGATAATGGTTAGTTATCAGTTCCAATAAGGCACTATGAAGTGTGGTTATTGTTTATTTATTTATTTATTTATTTATTTATTTATTTATTTATTTATTTATGGTTTTTTTGAGACAGGTTTTCTCTATGCAGTTTTGGTGCCTTTCCTGGATCTCACTCTGTAGACCAGGATGGCCTCAAACTCACAGAGATCCACCTGGCTCTGCCTCTTGAGTGCTGGGATTAGAGGTGTGTGCCATTATCACCCGGCATGTGGCAATATTTTATTTGTGCTCTGACAAATAAAGCTTGCCTGGGGGTCAGAGGACAAAGCCAGCAACTATTTTAAATGTAGAGGTCAGGCAGTGGTAGCACACACCTTTAATCCTAGCATTCAGTAGGCAGAGATTCATCTGGATCTCTGTGAGTTCAAGGCCATACTGGAAACAGAGCTAGGCATGGTGGCACATACCTTTAATCCCAGTACTAGTTAACAACAGAGGTCTATAGGTCTGTACAGACAAACAGTAGGTGATAGAGCTGGGCAGAAAGAGGAAGTGATGTAGCTAGTTGGAGAGGAAATAAGATGGCAGGGCACAGAAAGTTATCTAAGGTGTGAGTATACAGGAAGTAGCTCTCTTGGGCTGAGGATTTCCTAATGGTAAGAACTTGTGGCTGGCTTGTTGTATTCCTCTGATCTTTCAGCTTTCATCCCAATATGTGCATCCGGTCTGGGTTTTTTTTTTTTTTTTTCTAAAGAGACTATTCAGTAATTTGTGCTACAATGAAGAGCAGCTCCATCATTAAAGATAGGTTTGCTGTTGAAGAAGACACCCTCTAAGTATCCTCACAGGAGAGTATTGTCACAAGCAATTGAGATTGGGGGCTGAAGCAAAGCCTCATCAGAGCAGAATAACTACACTGAAGTTTCATTCCATGTAAATGTTGCTAAGATGTAAGAGAAATTTCATTCACCTTTGTCTTTTACTTCTGTGTTGATTTTTTTTCTAGAGTGTCCACTATCTCTCAATCAAAGAATTACAGTATATGTCATCTCTAGAATCCACAAATGTGCTTCTGGCATGCTCTGCAACAGCTGATAGGAATTATCATTATAATCACATTTACCTTTCCACAGCACTAAAAAAGAATGTGCATTTATATTACCTTAGCAGGAAAAAAGATCTGTTTCTGTTCCACTCCATGCAGTAACATATTTTTGCTGATATAAGAGCCTCAGTACAGTTTTCTAGGAATCTTTGATTTCTTTTCATATTTTCCTTGCTGTACTCTTGCTGATGGCTGTAGATTTTAATTTATTTCCCTATTTGATAACATTTAGTGATTCTGATTTCAGTTTTTTATTTGTTTTGCTTTTCTTTTTTCTTTGTGGAACATTGGTGAAAGATCCAGAAGTATTACAGAAAGGTGGAATAAACACTGAATTTGTGCAAAAAAAGGACTGGAGAATGAACAAGTTTAAAATTACTGACATTTATTCAGCTGACTTTATATTTTAAGACACAAGCATGAAACCGATCATGGAACATATACCTCAAATATACACACAGAGGGAAGATGAGAACAGGGAAGGGGGAGGATGTTGAGCTGTAAATTGAATGGGTTGACTCACACATGAAACCATAGAACTTTGACGATTGAGGAAGGAGAATTGCTAAGAGTGTGAGCCCATCCTGGGATACATAGTGAATTCCAAAGCAATCTAGACTATCTAGTAAATGCCTATCTCAATAACAACAAAACAATTTCTTTAAAAAATAAAAATGAAGTCATTCAATACCTGGCAAGAATGGTTAGATGATATAGAAATGTAAGATATAGATATGATATTATAAAAGGGTAGATTATTAAATCTACTTTTAAAGAGCAACAACTTGTTCAAAATGTTTTATGTTGATATGGATTTTAGTTTATTGATACAAATTTAAAGTTAATTTTGTTATACTGTATGTATACTTCTACTCTTGTTTAAGGTATTATGTTTATGCAGCTCATTTAAAATTATAATATATAATAAAGAAATGCAGATTAATAGTTATCTAGGATAATCAAATTTATAGCCATGTTAGTTAAGGTTTTTAGATATATAAAGGTATGTTTCAATTAGGTAGGTAATCTTTAAACACTTCAAAGACTTACAGAATTTAAAATGTTTTAAAAACTTTGACTTTTCTGGACAGTGAGACAAGTCTGCTCCTGGCAGCACCAATCTATTTCAAAAAGGAAGATGGGAATCAAAAATGCTCTATGTGGAATTTGGTTTCTTTATGGAAAAATTTAGCCATTTGGGCAAGAAAATATTCTTGCCTGGACTGCTTGACAAAATGTTGTATCAATTGAACATGCAGGACCCATGGAAAAATGACTACTAAATTTTGCCAAAACAAGGGAAGATAGTCCTTCAGGTTCCTGCTTTACAGAGGAGACTGCCAGATATTCTGCAGGACACAAGGAGAAGCAACTAAAAAACTCTAGGCCTATAGGCTGAGGATGTATGCCCCAACATTGAAGAGAAACTTTGGGTGACTGTCCAGGCAGCCAGCTGTCTCTGTCATTCTAGATTTTTGGAAGTTGCTTACAATGCTCTTCCTGTTTACTTAGGTAATATTATATCCTTCTGGGATCTTTGATGTAGTTGAAGACTAGATAGTTATTCCCCTTGGTTATGATAAAAGATAAATTATTTATGAAACTTTAGACTCACAAATATAGGATAGATGATAAAATATTTTCTTTAATTTTGCCAAATGCAAATAGTCTAGATATTGTAACTGCAATTCTTGCTTGATAACTGTTTGATGTATATAATTTTACTATATTAAAGCTAAAACCTTCCTTTTTGATTAGATAGAAAAGGGGGGGAATGCTGGGGGGGCTGTCTTTCTGTATGCTGTGAATATATGTTGTTCCCTTTGGTTAATAAATAAGCTGATTTGGTCTCTGGCAAGGCAGCTTAGAGGCAGGCAGAAAATCTAAGAGATACAGGAAAGAGAAAGGCAGAGTTTGTGCAGAGCTGCCACCAGAAGAAGCAAGATGTAAAAGTACCAGTAAACCATGAAGCTATGTGGCAATGCATACGTTAATAGAAATGGGTTAATTTAAGATACAAGAGCTAGCTAGCAAGAAGCCTGACCCATAGGCCATACAGTCTGTAAATAATATAAGCCTCTATGTGTTTCCTTGGGACCAAGCAGCTGCAGGAAGAGGGAGGGAGAGATTCGTCCCTACTTCAGGGCAGGGCAGGATCAGAGAAACCTTCTGGCTACAGTTTGATGCCATTACAATAAGCAGTTTATGAATAGTAAACCATCCCCTTTTAATTTCCTCTCATGTTCTAGCATTACACAATTAGAGCTGTTTAGTCAAAAAGGCAGTCTTCAGTAAGCAACACAAACATTGGCTTCAATGAAGTCATTACAAAGACCTTTTGGGGCTGGAGAAATACCCGGTAATTAAGAACACTCACTGCTCTTCCAGAAGACTGGAGTTCAGTTCGCAGCACCCATTTCTAGTGCTCACAACCCCATACTCACTACAGCTCCATCTGAGGGAACCTGATTCCCTCTTCTGGCTTCTGTAGGTACTAGCATTTGCATGGCATACACAAACACAGACAGATATGCACATAAATAAATCAATTATTTTTTTTAAAGAATTGTTTAAAAAAATGTCGCTTCTCCATGGTGAGCTCTTTTCTCTCATTACTCCTGGACTGGATCATATCTGTATCTGAATCTCTAACAAATGGTTTCCATGAATAGAGCATGGTTTATGTTACAACATAGTTATCTTGTACTTCACTAACTAATTCTGGTCAAGACTTCACAGGAAAGAAAAAAAATGTGTATTCTTTCCTTTTAAAACAAATTATAATCCTCTACTTAAATGAAAGATTTGTTTGCAAAAGTGACTTTAATACTAAATGTTTATTTTACCACTGTGTTAAGTTTAAATGTGAACACTTCTGTTCATGTTGTGAGTTGTGTTCTGACTTATTGAGAAATTTTGCATATATTTATTATAGTCATGTATAATTAGCATGGTTGACCAAGGTTTGCTACTGGTAAGGAAGCTTCAATAATCAAGTGAACAAGGTGCTCTATCCTATGGATGTCAACCAGCCTTTATTTAGAACAACTCTATTATTTGTTTAATGAGCCAGCCATGATGGAGACAGGAAAGTTTATGAGCTAGAAATGGATATCCCCTCCTCCATCCTGTCTTTCTCCTGAAACCACTGGTAGCACGGCTGCCATTAGTAAGGAATAAACATACACAGATTTTTCCACTATTACTTATTATGTTGGAGCACTTCTGCCACACTGAGAAGAGCAGTTCATCTTCACTGAGTTAGATAATTAACATAAAACCATATCTTGTTGAAGAAGTATTATAGGCATGCTCCCCGTGATCACTTCATGGTACACTAAATTAAAAATCTATAGTTAAAATTATCACAGCTGATCAAAAAGAATGCTGTTATAAGGAACATGCTCCTGTTTATAATACAGATGTATGCCTACATGTAAGGCTGGAATGTGTCCTTTCTGTCATCATCAGATTGGTCCATCACTGACTCCAGCATCTTGGATTTCTAAGAAGGTAAAACATTGAACCCAAGGGAGGCTGGTTTAAAGAGTTTGGATGATGTGGGAAAATAAGAATAAATCATTGTCTTAAAGAGAAGCAAGCATCTGAGTTTTCTGTTTTCATTAGTGCTGTAATAACCAAAAGAAGAGAAAGCAACATGTGTTCTGAAACTATCTTTGTTAGCATCTATTTGCATTTGAGCTGTGAAACGAAAAGTATTGATCTTCACAAGCTTTCCCCAACTGCCTTCCCCAAACTTTTCTTATTATTAAACAATACACATTAGAAGCCAATGTACTAGGAAAATTAGAAATAAAAAAATTACAGACTAGACCCTACAAATAGTCACTATCACACTGTAAGCAAAGTATTAGATTACTCACCCAAACGTGATTTAATCAATTCAAAATGTCAGCATGCCCTTACTTCCTCCAGGTTCCCAGAAACAATACCATGGAAGCCAATGCTTCTGTGTGATGAGAAATGAGAAGAGCAGAGCTAAACTAGCAGCCAGCTCAGTCACAGTACATAATTCAAATTAATAAACCTGAGCCAAGCCAAGGCAAGTTGGCACCAGAAACAGGAAGTCTTTATGAAATCAGTCTAGCTGCTCTACTCCTTCGTGAAGGAAATCCCCTCACTTAACATTGCACAAAACCAATTAATTTTTTTCCTTTCAGCTTTATTGAAGTATTATTAGTAAACTAAAACTGCCTATGTTTAATGTATGCAAGTTAATATTTTGACATATAAAACCTGAATTGCTGCAATCAAGCTAGTTTGCATATGTATTACCTCAAATATGATGCATGTGATTTTTTTCATAAGTATTCATGAGAACTACCTAGTAGGCATTTTTAAGGCAGTATGTTGACTGAAGCCAGCTTGTATATTATATCTCTAAAGTTTAATCATCTTGCACAGCTAAAATGTTGATTTGTTATCACCTCATTTCTGCTTTTTCCTAGTTCTTTCCAAACAGGGCAAACACTGTTCTCTCTATTTTTACTATGCAAATATGCAAAAGAATATTTGTCTTTCTATGTCTGTTGTTTACATCACATGAGATGCATTAGATGTTAGACATAGAACTACAGGATTTAAAATCTTCCTCTGTGTTTTGTCTTTCTTCAGTCCCATCACACCTTGTTATTCTGGTATTTTCCTTTTTCAGCTTGAGAATATTTACTCTGTGCCAAATGAGCATAATCACAGCTAAAGTAGCTTTGAGTCTTAGAAGAGACTTTGAATTCAGAATTTTTAATTAATATCAGTACAGATAAGAACTTGGAGAGTCTGGAGAGTGACTAAATGCATTCTGTATTATGGGATAGTCTTTAACCTTTGGGGTCCAAGGGTGGGGTGTTATGATTTAAATATGAAATGCCTCTCACAGAATCATGTGTTGAACACATGATCACCAAGTCATGTCTCTGTCTTGGAAGCCTCTGAAAAATTCTGGAGCTGAAGAAAATATATCTCATGATGCTTTTTGTCCCCATCACCTCCCTGTCCCACCTACTGCTTCCCAGACAAGGTAGGGTAAAGAAGGTCCTCAGCAACCATGATGTTTTGCCTCACAATGGCCAGAAACAGAGACTAGAAACCATTGCCTGACTCCTCTGATGCTATCAGTTAAAATAAATATTTTCTTATTTAAGCTATTCAGTTAAGTATTTTGGTCATAACAATAATAAGTACCTAGGGATAATTAATGAAAATTGATAAGTAGGATATACCTACCTCCTACCAGGACAAAAAATTAAAACCATGTTATTATCTTGATAGACTAATAAATAAACATTTGACAAAATTCAACCATGTCTTTTTTATTTAAAAGTTTTTTTCCATTGTAAATACCAAGAACAGTTCTCCCCCACCCGTCCCCCATCCACTCCTCAGAGAGGGTAAGGCCTCCCATGGGGAATCAATTAAGTCTGGCATATCAAGTTGAGGCAGGACCGGTCCCCTCCCTGCCCTGTATCAAGGCTAAGCAAAGTATCCCTCCATAGGGAATGGGTTCCAAAAAGACAGTTCATGCTCTAGGGATAAATCCTGGTCCTGTTTTCAGTGCCCCACAAACTACCCAAACCACACAACTGTCATCCACATTTAGAGGGCCTAGTTCAGTCCCATGCAGGTTACCCAGCTGTCAGTCCAGAGTCAGTGAACTCCAAATAGTTGGGGTCAGCTGTCTCTATACACTTTCCCATCATGATCTTGACCCCTTTCTCACATAATCCCTCCTCCCTCTCTTTGACTGAATTATAGGAGCTCCACCAAGTGCTTAGCTGTGGATCGCTGCATCTGCTTCCATCAGTTACTTCATGAAGGTTCTGTGATGACAATTAGGGTAGTCATTGATCTGATTACATGGGAAGGCCAGTTCAGGGACCATCTTCACTATTGCTTGGAGTCTTAGCTGGGTTCATCCTTGTGAGTTCCTGGGAATTTCCCTAGCACCAGGTTTCTCTCTAACCCTATAATGGCTCACTCTATCAGGATATCTCTTTCCTTGCTCTCCCTCTCTGTCCCTCCCGCAACTCAACCATCCCATTCCCTTGTGTCTCTTGCCACTTCCCCTTATCTCCTCCCCCTGTTCCCAATTTACTCAGGAGATTTCTTCTATTTCTCATTCCTAGAGGGATCCACAAATGTTGCTCTTTGCATTCTCCCTGTTACCTAGCTTCTCTAGGGTTATGGATTGTAGTCTATTTATCCTTTGCTTTGCTTTTAATATCCACTTATGAGTGAGTACATACCATGTTTGTTTTTTCAGGTCTGGGTTATTTCACTCAGGAAGGTTTATTCCAGTTCCATCCATTTGCCTGCAAATTTCATGATATCCTTGTTTTTTACAGAAATATTTCACTGTGTAAATGTACCACATTTTCTTTATCCATTCTTTGGTTGAGGGACCTCTAGGTTGTTTCTAGGTTCTGGCTATTAGAAATAATGCTGCTATGAACATAGTTGAGCAAATGTCTTGTGGTATGAATGTGCATCCTTTGGGTACATGCCCAAGAATTGTATTGCTGGATTATGAGGTAGATGATTCCTAGTTTTCTGAGAACCCACCATACTGATTTCCAAAGTGGCTGTACAAGTTTGCACTCGCACCAGCAAGGGAGGAGTGTTCCCCTTACTCCACACCCTCTCCAACATAGGCTGTCACCAGGGTTTTTTATTTTAGCAATTCTGACAGGTGCAAGATGGTATTGCAGAGTTGTTTTTATTTGCATTTTTCCTGATGGCTAGGGATATTAAGCAATTCTTTAACTGTCTTTCAGCCATTTGAGATTCTTCTGTTGAAAATATTCTGTTTAGATCTGTACACCAAATTTTAATTTGGATTATTTGGTATTTTGATGTCTAGTTTATTGAGTTCTTTATATATTTTAGAGATCAGCCCTCTGTCAGAAGTAGGGTTGGTGAAGATCTTTTCTTGTAGGAAAAAGATCTTTCTGTAGTCTGCCATTTTGTCTTATTTACAATGTCCTTTGCCTTAAAGAAGCTTCTCAGTTTCAGGAAGTCCCATTTATTAATTGTTGCTCTCAGTGTCTATGCTACAGTGTTATGTTTAGAAAGAGACCTCCTGTGCCAATACATTCAAGGCTACTTCCCACTTTCTCTTCTCCATGAAAACACAGGCAATAGATAATATCACTATGGCAAAACCCAAAGACGGGAAACACACACTAAGATCACCACTACCATGACAAAAAATAACAGGAATTAACAATAACATCTTTTAATATCAATGGACTCAATTTGCTAAGAAAAAAAGATATAGGCTAACAGAATGGATATGAATACAGGATCTATCCTTCTGCTACATACAAGAAATATATCTCAACTTCAAAGACAGACATTACCTCTATGTAAAAGGTCAGGAAAATATTTTCCTAAGAAGCAAACTGGTGTAGCTATTCTTATATCTAACACAATAGACTTCAAATTCAAAGTAATTAAAAGAGTTGGAGAAGGATATTTCATATTAATCAAATGAAAAATCCATCAAGATGAAGTCTCAATTCTGAACATCTATGTCCCCAACACAAGGGCACTCACATGTTTAAAAGAAACACTTGTAAAGCTTAAATCATACATCAAACCATACATTAATAGTAGGAGAATTCAACACCCTGCTCTCAGCAATGGACAGGTCTGCCAGACACAAACTTAACAAAGAAACAAGGAAAACAACAGATGTTATGACTCAGATAGACTTAATAGACATCTACAGAATATTTCACCCAAACACCAAAGAATATACCTTCTTCTTGGCACCTCATGGAGCCTTCTCTAATACTGACCACATAGTTAGTCATAAAGCAAATATCAATAGAGACAAAATAATTGAAATAACCTTTTGTATCTTATCAGGCCACCATGCACTAAAGTTAGAGTTCAACAACAACACAAACTACAGAAAGCCTACAAACTCTTGGAAACTGAACAACTCTCAACTGAACCACTTCTGGGTCAAGAAAGAAACGAAGAAAGAAATTAAAGACTTCCTAGGATTCAATGAAAAAAAATCCACAATATACCCAAACTCATGGGACACTATGAAAGCAGTGCTAAGGTGAAAGTTCATAGCACTAAATGCCCACATAAAGAATTTGGAAAAAAAAAATCTCACATAAGTAACTTAACAGCACAACTGAAAGCTCTAGAAGAAAAAGAAGCAAACTCACCCAGGAGGAGTAGATGACAGAAAATAATCAAAGTCAGGACTGAAATCAATAAAATCAAAACAAAGAGAACAATACAAAGAATCAATGAAACAAAGAGTTGGTTCTTTGAGAAAATCAATAAGATAGACAAACCCTTATCCAAACTCAACGAAAGGCAGAGAGAATATCCAAATTAACAAAATCAGAAATGAAAAAGGGGACATAACAATAGACACTGAGGAAATCCAGAAAATCATTATGTCATACTTCAAAAAGTCAACATTTCTTAATGTTAAAGAATATCATTGTAAATATTACACAAGGAATTTATCATGAATGTCATATGCAAAGTTGTTTTCTGTTTTGTTTCTCACAAAAAGAAAGGGTTTTCTCTGGAGTAGGAAATTTGTAGATCCAGTTATCACTTCTTCCTGAAATACATTCATCCCTCTGTTTCCATAAGATGATGGTCCTAGGAATTCCATGTCTACTCAGAGATATTCAAATTCCTTTATAAAATAATACATTATTGGCATCTAACTTATTAAAATCTTCCCAGTGATTTAACTTATCTTTGATTAGTTGTGGTAGCCTATACAATGCAAATCTATAAAACAGTTGTTATACCATATTATGAGAAATAATACAGTTCTTATGAAACCTCAGCTAGCTCCCCTTAGGAATATATTGTTAACAAAGTAGAAGAATAGACACATTATAACTCATGGTGCTACATTTTGTCTTCTACAAACAAGAAAATAATATCAGTACATTTTCATATGCGTATCACAGTTTTGTAATAATATTTGGTTAAATGCTGTTTACACCCAGAAATGTCCAAGTGTAGAGTCAAGGGGTATAAAAAGCTGCATCTATTTATGAGTTTAAAGCAGCCCTTATATCTTAGATAAAGAGAAGGAAAAACTCAGGGAAGGGGCAGACTCTGACTCCCCAGCCACAATAGTAAAAACAGTGGGAGAGATTAGGAATTTCACAAATTAGATTCCAGGGTGAGGATGTAATGTCTCATCAACCATTGAGAATGGGTTCTTTACCAGCAGGGACTCACAGGACTCATGCTTAGATAGTATCTCAGTTCATAAATGTAGTTACTCCCAAACTGAGGACTTATTGGTTTACCCATTTGTAGTGTGAACCAATATCTTACTTGTGCTCCTCAAGTACTTCCCAGGTTAACTAGTAATTAATGAAGAAACTTCTAATAGACATATCTGCAAACCCTAAGGCACAGTCTCCATCAGTTCCAGACAGAAATGACCAGAACCCTGGAGGGACTAAAAACAATTCAGCTTTGGTGTTATTTGCAAACGCACAAGAATAGTTAAGTCTTTAAAGTCTTGTGAAACAGAGAAGTGTCTATGCAGGAAATTATGTGGTAAAACCTGTGAGTATAAAATTATGATAAAAGAGTGGTATCTTGTTTAACATTTCAGACTGGTGTTGTAGTTTCTACTGATAACAGCTGAGATTAAATTGTAGATTATCAGCAGTTTGCTTCACTGTGCATATACATACATTGATTGGTTGTAAAACCAAATGGAACCTTTCACTCTCCCTTCTTTTCATCCACCCTACTTGACTAATCAATCACCCTGTGACCACCTCCAAGTCAATTTCTTTTAGAACGAGTATGTATGACATCTGAAATTTTAAATAGATTTCCAGGAATTTAAACAGGAACTGAATCTCCACAGCAGCTGACTTTTGATAAATTATTCCCAAACAGTTTAACCCAGATGTTGTTATAGAGGGAACACAATGTTACTGATGCAGCAATGGTTTGCAACTTGTCATTTTAAGAGTGGTGCACTCTTCTTAAAACCATACTTATTTGCCACTAAACCACTTTATGTATTTCAGGTAGAGAAATGGCTTACTTAAGAAAATCCCTATTGTTACTAGGAGAAAAAAAAATTCCCCAAGTGCCACTGGCCTCTTGATACATCACTACACTTTTCCTGTCTTCCTAGTCTATTTTCTGTTGATAGAGCAGAATGCATGAGTGAGTCTAGGTACTTTGCAAAGGGGTTTATTTAATTCACAGTTTTGGGAGCTGGTAATTATAAATCAGAGATCTGCATCTCTATCTGTTCAGTTCTGGCAAGGGCTCTACGAGGTGTGTCATCACCAGTAAGGGAGTACTTGTGAGAGATCACGTGATGAGACTGGGATGAGGCCAGCTTGCTTTTCAAAACAACTTACTTCCGTGGGAATCCAACCTTTCTGTGGGTGGCACACCGAATGTCCTAATTATCTTCTACCATGTCCCAACTCATAAGGAGTCTCTGCCTCAGCAACCTCCAGCACACGGACTTTGAAGGAACACTTATACTATAGCCAAACCATAGAACCATCAAAAGGGGAAAGGCATTATAATGTGTTGATATTATTAGGTATATTTTTTCCAAATTCTTTATGTGGGCATTTAGTGCTATGAACTTTCACCTTAGCACTGCTTTCATAGTGTCCCATAAGTTTGGGTATACGCTTTCTCAGAAGTCAGATCAAGAAAAAAAAAATGCCTCATCTTTCTTTGTTATTGACACTACCCAGCGAACACAATATTTTTTTTTTCTTGATCTGACTTCTGAGAAAGTGTATGGGTTTCAAAATCTTGACCCTGCATCCTGGCTCTTTGCTCTAAAGTAGGAGAGGAAAAGCCGTGGTACTCAGTGACACCCACAAAGGAGGTTATTTCCAACTGAGTCAAATTTTCTTTAATGGAGTTTATCAGAAAGCCTCTCCACAGAAATTAAATTATGATTGTGGCCCAAGGTGCCCAAGGTAAGGTATGTGGAGGAATAGTTAGGATCAAGGCATGGCCCATCTCAGAGAAAATGGAATTCCATTTTAAAAGTAGGAACTTCCACTGAAAAGAAAGTACAGAGGACCTAGGAAAGTATCTGGGCCAGACCTGGGTGGTGCTGTAGTGACTGGGAGGAAAGCAGAAGCGATCATTGACAATAATATTTTGTCATTGAGATGGTAAATGTCACTCCCAAAACATGTATGTTAAACGTTTGATCACTAACTTCTAATGCTATTAAGAAACAGTGAAACCTTTATGGGTGGTGTCAAGTTGAAGAAAGTTGAGTTATTTAGGTCATGCCCATAAAGAGGATATTGTGATAATATTTCACTTTTATTTTGGCCCCCTCCTCCTCTACAACTGCAACTTCTTATCCTCTTTCTCTTTCTTTCTTAATCCCTTTCTTTTTTTTTTACTTCTCAATGGCCATAAATTTATAAGTTTTACTCAGTATTAAATGTTCTATCCACACATCCCACCCATTGCCTCAACAAAGGGACTAAATCACTGAAACTAACTGACAACAAACTGAAATCTCTGAAACTTTGAGCTAAAGTAAATATTTCCTCCTTCTGAGGATTGAATTTCTCATCTCAAATTTTCTATAAACACAAAGTTAACAAATATCTCCATTCTATTTTCACATATTCTGGCTTATTCTTTCAATTTACACTTTCCTTGGACTGGTCACTACCTAGTTTAATTGGTCCTGATAAGACCTGGAGGGTAGGAAAGGAAAGCGACTGGACTGTGAAGTAATTACTTTTTAATATTGCTGTAGCAAAAATCTTGCAAAAGGCAACTTAAGGAAGGAATAATTTTACTTTAGCTCACAGTTAGATGCAGTCCATCATGGTGGAAAGTCACAGCAGTGGAGGTGTGTAGCTAGTTCTCCTTACCTCCATACATCTTGGAAGAAGAGAAAGCCAGGTGAGGTAGGACATAGGGGTAGGTTATTAAGCATCCACAACCCAGCAAACTCACCTCCTTCTAATACAGCTGTCACCAGTTAAGAACTAAATGTTCCAATACAAGGGCCTAGAGGAAATGTTTTTTTTTATAGGTGTAAACATCTGGTTTTTTTTTATAACAAATAACAAAGTTAACAGCAATAAAAACAAATCATCTAGTACAGCATATAATGTATTTTATTAAATTTACACAATGATATATATATATACATATATATATACATATATATGTACATATATATGTGTATATATATATATATATATATATATATATATATATATATATATATATATACTGTTTATATCATACAGTAATCCAACAACAGGAATATCAAAACAGGAATCCAAACAACTACTACTCATGCACAGAACATGCATATATTGGTATTTTAAAAATGCTATTTTACACAATACTGTTTACCAAAAACTTCTTAAAAAATTTAAAGCCCTTCTAAACAAGTCAGTGGCCTAATGAGGATTGGAATGCACTACTGTTTAGGGCAGAGCTTAGGTGGCACCGTGCTGAGTGAGCAGTTTTGGGCTTGGAGTCATGCCCATTAAGGGTGAATGTCTTTGCACCAAAGGACCAACATTTTATCTCCAAGGCAAGCCCTCTAAGGGACAATAGTACAGCTAAAGCCTAAATTCATCAGTTTTAAAAATTGGAGCAATCTCAGCAAAATTAGGAAAATTTATTCTTTGATTTTAAAAAATGCAATACTTGAGTAAAGAAAAGTTAGCTGCTCTTGTAGAGAACCAATGTTCAGTTCCCAACACTACTTCCAGCAGTTCACAACCACTTCTAACTCTAGCTCCCGGTTATTCAGTGTACACACACACACTCACACACACACATACACACACACACACACACACACACACACACACACTAAATAAAATTAAAATAAGTTAAAAATATTTTGTATGGTAGGGGAATTTTATACTTTTAGTTAAAATCAAACTAAGAATCAAAAGTGTGAGGGGAATGTTTTCTCCAGGAATTATGGAGAATATGGTTTATTTCTGAACACAAAGCAGAAAGCAAGTGGCAATCTTCCATGGTAATTCTAGATTGTGGAACACTGCCAGTTTGGAAGCTCCTGAAAGATTATTAATTAGAATCTGGAAACACAAAATAAGCATAAAATGCTTACAGTAGCTTGAGACATAAGAGCTGAATATTACAGAATTGTGCAGGAAACTTATTGTTGATATGGCTAGTTGTGGCTTGGATATTTCCTCTTTCTCAGTGTCCTTCTCAAAGTGTGTTGAACCCTAACTGGTTCTGTATTTGGAAGATGTATAAAACCCTCCTTCAAATTTCTCTGCAGGTTGCAGAAAGAGATACCTACAATCTGTGAATAAACCCATCAACCTCTAATGTGTGCTGCCTGTAAGATGTGCTGGGGCAATGGTGGCATCCCAATATGGAACTTGTAGGAGTAGTCAACTAATGTTGCTTTGACTTGAGGTCCACACCGTGAGAGGAAGACCATACCCTACATTGCCTGGATGGCCAGGAAATGGAGCCTAGATAGCCCAGAGACCTAGTGTAGAACCAAATATGACTAGCTAAAAACAACAAACAAAAAAAACAGTGAAGTGATTATTAATGATATTCTGCTATATTCATAAATCTGGGCCTTGTCAAATTGTCATCAGAGATCATCCTTTAGGTAATAAAGAAGGCACAGGAATTCCAGGCTATAAAGAGCTCATTGGCTGAATCACCTTATTAATAGCTCTAACATTTGTTAACATTCTCCATTTTCCAGATTCCTTTTTAATGACAGCTAGAGGAGAATTCCAAGGACTGGTCAATCCTTCAATGTGTTGAGCATTTATCTGCTGCTGGACCAGCTGTTCAAATGCCTGTAATTTTTTTTTATGTTAAAATGTTGTTCTACCCACAGAGGTTTGTCAGTTAACAATTTTAAAAGTAGGGCTGTTGGTACATTGGAAAAACCAACAGTTATTGTGCCCTGCTTATGTACAACCTAAATGGTGGATGACTGTTCATGATAATACTTTGAATATTTCTCTCAAAAGCATTTTTTATTTTATGCTTTGTTTCTGAGATTGGAGTAATGTTAATCTGTGTTTTCCATTGCTGCAACAAACCATGTCCTCATAAATTCATTGCTATCTTACGTATCACTTTACATTTTTGTATCTGTCCATCTGGCCCTATACACTTGACTCACCTTGTACTGTGAGATAAAGTTCCAATCCCTAAAAGCTGTATATTTACCACCTGAAGTGGACAATCTTGGTGACAATTTTTGTTGAGATTATTGTTACATCTGTAACTGTGTTCAATAAACATACAATTTCAATGCCATGTATTTGTATTTTAACTTTGGTCTTTAAACATTTATAGAACTTTGCCAAAATACTTGTTTTATGGTCCCTCTTGAACTTTTTGTTTTATCTACTGAATCTATTCTGTCCTTGATTAAATCCAGAGCTGTATGGTTTTTAACAACAGGCATGAAGTCTTTTAATTGCTCTGTGGATGAGTTTCTCCAATGCTGACAGTGAATGACTGAACCAAATTTAGTATTGGGGCCTGTGAGAGGCTCCCTAAGACATTTCATGAAGGCAAAGGGTTAAATTGCCTGAATACTGTTGATCTGCATTTGTTAGTGCAATGTTAGCCTTTCCTTCACCTTCTGCTTGGATTATCTCTTCAAAAAGCTTTGTTTCTGGGAGTACCTTGCCTACATCCCTTTTCTATTTTTTAATTTTTTTGAGACAGCATCTGGCTCACAAAAGGCGAATACATATGATATGAAACTTTTGCTTCCTTGAATCTCTTCAAATCTAACATTCCTATAGGATCCCAGTTAATTTTTGAATAGACTTGGGTATGTCTATCATGTGGTGGTTGTTCCTGAATGGTAATTGGAAAAATTAAAGTTGGTTTTCTAATAACCTTGGGCTGTTCCTCTTCAATTTCATAATGCAATGGTGTGGTAACTTCTGCTCTAAACTCCTCTGTCTGTTTCTGAGGGTTTTTTTTCTTATTTTCATTTGTAGGTCTTTCTAAGTCTTGTATCATATCAATAGTAAATCTTTTTAAAGCTAGTATCTTATCAATCACATTTTCATATTTGGCAGTTATCAAACCACTTTTTAAGTAAAAAATATAAATTACCAAACTGATTTCATTATAATCAGAATTATGTCAATCCCAGCTAAGCCAGTTAACCCTTTATTTATTATTTTTTCCATTTTCAAGACATCTATTGGAGCACGATTCAAAGTCCTAACTCCTTGCATTGTGATCTTTCCCATTCTTAATGTGGGATATATTTTTTCTTTTTTAAACTATTATTTAACTCTCTCCTTAAAATTTCCTTGTTGTCTCACCAAGTCTGCTGACTTCTCAATTTGTCTATAGCAGTCATTGGTGAGCTTGGAGTCCCTTCCACAATTCTTGAGCATGAGCACACTCTCTGGAGTCCTCTGAGGAGTCCCTGTGAGCAGCATCAGTGCCTGGAGCAAAGCCTTGTGAGAGCAGTAGCCAACTGTGGCAGTGATAGTTGGCATCATGGCTTCTCTGTTTGTGTGGTTGTGCCCCATGTTGGGCATCAAATGTTATTTTTCTGTCAATTTCACAGCTGCACCTGGATCCACTGACATTTTAACTATCGTCTGTACCCCAAGGCTCCATAGTCAGCACCCCACTGCTCAAATCATAGCCTGGCAGAATTTCTGGCCCTGCTAGAAGCAGCTCAACTGTGTCTGACAAATGTAGGTTTTAACTAAATCTCTATCATTCTATTTACCAATAAAGACTCAGGAGTCAGATGTTAGAGTGAAAAACTTCTAGCTCACAGAAGCCAAGAAGCAACCAGCTGATCTTCCATTTTAGCCAGAGACCCAGCAAGAGAAGAGTCTCTTCATTCATCCCAAACCAAAATCACAGTGAATCTGTAAGTCATCCATTTCTACTTCCTGTGTGCCTCTTTATCCTTTTTCCTGGCTCCTCCATCCTTTCTGTGACTAATTCTTGTCAACTAGTTGCTAGATCCACCCCCTGATACAAAGATAATTTTATTAATCCAGACTTAGAGTTTCACAGTATGACCAAATATTCCACAACACAACATCTAAGATTTGACCCATGATTTACATGTTTTGGTGTGAGTTCTTTTGTCATAGGTACCTTAATCATCTCTGTATTTCCAAATACACAAACTTGTCATATCTTTTTTTTTTTTTTTGGTTGTTCAAGACGGGGTTTCTCTGTACAGCTTTGCACCTTTCCTGGAACTCACTTTGGAGAACAGGCTGGCCTCGAACTCACAGAGATCCGCCTGCCACTGCCTCCCAAGAGCTGGGATTAAAGGCATTCTTAATATACACAAGCCGATTTTCCAACTCATTTCTTATAACTGGTCAATTTTGTCAAACTGTTTACCTCTGTACTCGATGGCTCAGTCAGTGTTGGTTGAATGATTAGACAAAAGACAAAAATATGTGAAGATCCAGTAATAGCCATGCCAAATCTAATTCCATCAGTATTTGAGATGAGAAGTCCTGACAAAAGTGACTATCATCCAGGCTATTTATGTTTGTATTCAAGAGAGAGAGACAGAAATGGAAAAGATAAAAGGGACATCCTGGCTAAAGAACCTGTTACCAAGCAAGACAGAAACAGTCCTTTTCTGAGAGCTATTTCTATAGTAATTTTTTTTCAGAAAGATAGACTTCCACTGTTTTACTGTATGCCTTGTGTTTTTCTTTTTCCACTCATTGCTTGGCAAGCCAAGATTCAGAACTCATTTAAGGAAGGCCAGCTCCTAATTCTCTGTGCTACAGTGGTAGGCAGCAGACCCAGGAACAGGGACTTGGGGTTGTTTGAGTAGCTTTATATTCCAATGCAATTTAAATCCTCCCCAAGAATTGCAAATTTCTTAGTTCCTGGGATGAAACAGAAAATGATTTTCTATCCCAGTGTGGTATCTTTGTTCACTCACAAGACAATTATTTTATTGACAATAGATATTTTTATTCCCTTGGCATCCAGGCCACTCTGGCCAAGGAAGTAGGTAGATAAAATGCCAATCTTCACCTCTTCCTTCTCCAAATTTATTCCCCCTCTCTCATCCCCAGATCTGTAGCAGACCACCTGTGACACATCACCCTCCTCCCATCCCCATCTCTAGTGAATCACATAGACCTTCCATTCCAGATTTCCTTTTCTCAAACTCATCCCATTATCCCAGCTCCCAACTCTAGAAGACATTCCACTCAGGTCAGAGAAGCAGGTAGGATAACTATGGATCTTCACTTTTCCCTCTACTCCTCCAAATCTAATCCCCTAGTCTCAATCTCACTCTGTAGCAAATTAACTACTACAACCACCCTCTCCTCTCAGGCCCCAACTTCAGTAGATGAAATAGGCTTTCTCCAATCTTCCTTACCCTACTCATCCCAGTATTCCAGCACCCAACACCAACAGGCATTCCCTGGGAACCCAAAAGTCAAGCACAAGGGAATCTCCCAGGAATCTACAAGGATGACCTTAGCTAAGACTCCTAGCAAGAGCAGATACATAACAGGAACTGGCCATCTCCTGTGACCAGATAAGACTTCAAGTGGATGGAGTGGAAAACCAACCCAGCCACATAACATTTGACCTACAGTCTATCCTATCTATGGGATACGCTGGGATAAGCGTGACCTAGAGATTGAGAGAATGTCCAACCAAATGACTAGCATAGCCTAAAACCCATGCTAGAAGAGCAAGCCCACCCCTTACATTTCCTGGAGCATCAGGACCCACAGGCTGGATAACCCAGAGACCTAGGATAAAACCAAACATGAGTATAGAAAAAAATGTCAATATAATGATGCTTAATGATATCCTGCTATACTCATAGACTGGTACCTAGCCCAGTTGTCATCAGAGAGGCTTCATCCAGCAACTGATGGAAACAAATGTAGACCCACAGCCAAACATTCAGCTGAACTTGGGGAGTCCTGAAGACAGGATGAAAGGATTGTAGGAGCCAGAGGAGTCAAGGACACAACAAGAAATCCACAGAATCAACTAACTTGGGCTCATAGGATCTCACAGAGACTGAACTGACAACCAGGAGCCTGCACAGGACTAACCTAGGCCCTCTCTATATATGTTACAGTTGTATAGCTTAGTCTTCTTGTGGGACCCCTAACAGTGTGATCGGGGCTGTCTCTGACTCTTTTATTATTGGGGAACCTTGCCCTGCCTTAATACATGGAGAGGTGCTTAGTCTTACCTCAACCTGACATGCCATGCTTTGTTGATATTCATCGGAGACCTGTCGTTTTCTGAACAGAAATGGAGGGAAAGAAGTTTGGGGACTAGGAGGACAGGAGAACGGGGAAACTGTAGCCAGGATGTTAAATAAATAAAAAATATAAAAATAAAAACAAACAAACAAAACAGAACAAAGATAAAGAAAACAACAAACCCCCAAACCACTTTACTCCTCCATCTTTGCCTCTCCATTCATCTTTCTGGCATTTGAAGCTGCTGTGTATCATGCAATATATCCTTTTGTCCAAACAGCCTTCCTTGCAAATGTTCATTGTAGAATGTGTTTTTGGTCAGGTTCAAGGCCTCTGATCTCCTGCATACCATCAACACTGGACCACCATGGAAACTTCCCAGACATCCCACTGTTGCCCTGAGTCATGTACACCATGTTGCCATGGCTCTAACAGGACCAGTCTCTTCATGCACTCTAGCAGGTCATAGATGGGGTAGATGTTGGGGTGTGCCTGCTTAAAGCCTATATGTGTACCTGAGTAGCTGCTGAGTTGGTAAGTCTGAGCCACTGGGCAAGGGGTGGAGCTGGATCTTCCATGCCCATGGTGAAGGGCAGGACTAGCTTTCCTGTGATAGCGGGGTATGATGGGGTCCATTATCCCCAGGCCAGTTAGGGGCAGGGCCAGCCCAACAAGGCACTTGTACTTCAACACTGTCCAAACTGGACCAGCAGGATACAAGAAAGGCTACTGCTGAACTTTGCCAAGACAAGATAGGATAGTCCTTGCAAATTCCCTCCTTCACAGGAAAGTCTATCAAATACACTAGGCCTGTAGGCCAGAGTTGGATGCCCCAATGTTACAGAGGAATTTTGAATGACTGTTCAGGAAGCCTGATGTCCCAGTCACTAGGTAAAATTCCATCTTTCTGGGATCTTTGTTGGACTTAAAGATTAAAGAGTTAAGCTTATAGTTTTTCTTAGATATGATAGAAAGCAAATTAAGACAAAAGGCAGCCTACAGAATGGGAAAAGATCTTTAGCAACCCCACATCTGATAGGGGACCGATTTCCAAAATATATAAAGAACTCAGGAAACTAGACAGCAAAATATCAAATAACCCAATTAAAAATGGGCTACAAAACTAAACAGAGAATTCTCAACAGAAAAAATCTCAAGTAGCCAAAAGACATATAAGGAATTGTTCAACATCCTTAGCCATCAGGGAAATGCAAATCAAAGCAACTTAGAGATATCACCTTATGCCTGTCAGAATGGCTAAGATAAAAACACAGATGACAGGTTATGTTGGAGAGAATATGAAGAAAGGGGAGCACTCCTCCACTGCTGGTGGGAATGCAATCTTGTATAAAAACTCTGGAAATCAGCTGAAGAGAGAGAGGAAGAATTATAAGAGCAGAGGTATCAGAATCATGATGGGAAAAACCACATAGATGACCCAATCTAGTGGGAGCTCATAGAATCTGGACTGACAGCTGGGGAGCCTGCATGGAACCAAACTAGGCCCACACAATGTGGACAATTGTGTGGCTTGATTTGTTTGTGGGTCTGCTGGCAATGGGACCAGGATTTATCCCAGGTACACAAACTGGCTTTTTAGAACCCATTCCCTATGGTACAATGCCTTATTCAGCCTTGATGTGAGGAGAAGGGGCTAGGTCCAGCTGTAACTTGGTATGCTAGCCTGTGTTGACTACTCAAAGGAGCTCTTACCCTCTATTGGGAGGGAATAGAGAGAGATAGGGGTAGGTGGTGGGAAGCAGGAGAAGGGGAAGGAAGTGGAACAGAGGTTGGTCTGTAAAGGAAAGAGAATTTTTTAAATAAATAAAAGAAAAAGAAGGCAAATTAAGTATAAAACTTTAAACTCATGAAGAGTATTTTCTCTAATTTTGCCAAATCAAATTATTACTAGGTCTTAACAGCTCCCTCAGAGGAGGGGGAGAGAAGGCACAGTGTCAATGACACAGACTTGTTTATTCAGTAATGAGAAAAGCCTTATATAACCTCCTCTCCTCACCCTGGCTGTGTCCTGATCTGGTGACATTGCATGGTCATCCCTCATTAGCTAGGCATGATCTGGAAGTCTGGGCAGTGAGTGTTGCTAGGCCCTCAGGCAGACTCTGCACAATCAGTAACTCTAGACAGAGCCTTTTGCTAGGCCCTCAGGTAGACTCCAGGTTAGCTCATAAGAAAGTATGTTATGTACATGCCTTGGAAACTGGTTTGAGCCAATTTCCTTGATGCTATTGGCCTGTCCTACTACATATTACCCACCCTTTTATTTTATTATGTGGGTACTCAGCAGGAGCAGGAGTTCATTGCTCCAGCCTTGTTGACCCTGCCTGTGGGTGGTTCAGCAACTGGACTATGCCTGTCTTTGGTTGGCTTGCCAAACAAGCTGTTACCCATTGTTGACTATCAGCCCTTGAAGAGTGTCCATCCCTGAGAAATCACCCCTGGTAGGGAAGATCAGGCAGGAACCTTTTGATTTTCAGAAAGCCAGACATGCATAACCTCCTGTGGAGGCCTATGAGTTGGATGTCTAAGAGCCATTAACACCTGTAGAGTCTAGAGTCATCTTAGTGGCTGCCCATTGTTGCCAGATGTGCTGTAGGAGACACTTAAAAAGGAGAAAGATTAAAACCACCCCTCCAATCAAAACGTAAGTGTGAATCCAGGAGAGATCAAACAACCTTTTTATATTATGCCAAAAACTTTTCAAAAAATAAAGAGTCAAACAACATAACCTCTGCCCTTGTCTGATGTAATTGGCAATTTTTATGTGTTAGTTGTAATGAATAATATAGAAACTTAGCTGACCATGGGCCCTTAATACATTTAGCTAGTTTGTGCTGAATGTGCTAAACTAATGTTCCTCATCTCAAAAAACATCATATAAGTATCGCGCACTAACTGATTGCACCACTGATAGAAGAGAAAGTAGGAAGTAGTCTTGAACGCATTGGCATAGGAGATCACTTCCTAAATATAACACCAGTAGCACAGACACTGAGAGAAACAATCAATCAATGGGACCTCTTGAAACTGAGAAGCTTTTGTAGAGCAAAGGATATGGTCAACAAGGCAAACCAACAGCCTACAGAATGGAAAAAGGTCTTCACCAACCCCACATCCGAGAGACGGCTGATATCCAGAATATATAATGAACTCAAGAAATTAGACATCAAAATGGCCAACAGTCCAATTAAGAAATGGGCTATAGAACTAATCAGAAAATTCTCAACAGAGGAAACTCAAATGGCTGAAAGACATTTAAGGAATTGCTCAACATCCCTAATCATCAGGGAAATGCAAATCAAAATGACTCTGAGATACCACCTTATACCTGTCAGAATGGGTAAGATCAAAAACACTGAAGACAGCTTATGTTGGAGAGGATTTGGAGCTAGGGAAACTCTCCTCCACTGCTGGTGGGAATGCAAGCTTGTACAACCACTTTGGAAATCAATATGGTGCTTTCTCAGAAAATTGGGACTCAATCTCTCCCAAGACCCAGCTATACCATTCTTGGGCATATACCCAAGGAATGCTCAATCATACCACAAGAGCACTTGCTCAGCTATGTTCATATCAGCATTGTTTGTAATAGCCAGAACCTAGAAACAACCTAGGTGCCCTTCAACTGAAGAATGGATAAATAAAATGTGGTACATATACACAATGGAATACTACTCGGCAGAGAAAAACAATGACATCATGACGTTTGCAGGCAAATGGATGGATCTAGAAAAAATTATCCTGAGTGAGGTAACCCAGACTCAGAAAGACAAACATGGTATGTACTCACTCATAGGAGGATACTAGATGTAAAACAAAGATGACTAGACTGCTACTCACAACTCCAGGGAGGCTACCTAGAAAACAGGACCCTAAGAAAGATATAGGGATTGCCCAATGACAGAGAAATGGATGAGATATACATGAACAACCTGGACGTGAGTGGGGGTAATGAAGGGCAAGGGTCAAGGGAAAGAGAGCTTAGGGGAGCGGGAGATCCCAGCTGGATCAAGAACAGAGAGGGAGAACAAGAAATAAGAGACCATGATAAATGAAGACCACATGAGAATACGAAGAAGCAAAGTACTAGAGAGGTCTACAGAAATCACAAGGATACCTCCAAAATAGACTACTGGCAATGGGTAAGAGAAAGCACGAACTGACCTACTCTGCTGTTAGGATGGCCAAATACCCTAATTGTAATGCTAGAAATCTCATCCAATGATTGAGGGAACCGGATGCAGTGATACACGGCCAGGCCCCAGGTGGAGCTCTAGGAGTCCAATTGGCGAGAAAGAGGAAGGTTTGTATGAGCGAGAATTGTTGAGACCAAGATTGGAAAAAGCACAGGGACAAATAGCCAAACGAATGGAAACACATGAACTATGAACCAATAGCTGAGGAGCTCCCAACTGGATCAGGCCCTCTGGATAAGTGAGACAGTTGATTAGCTTGAACTGTTTGGGAGGCATCCAGGCACTGGGACCAGGACCTGTCCTCAGTGCATGAGCTGGCTGTTTGGAACCTGGGGCTTATGCAGGGACACTTAGCTCAGCCTGGAGGAGGGGACTGGACCTGCCTGAACTGAATCTACCAGGTTGACCTCAATCCCCAGGAGAGTCTTTTCATTTTGTTCAAGTTTTTTTTTCTGCATCTAATGGGATGATAATTTGGTTTCTATTGATTTAGTCTATGTATATGTTGGTTATATTTAAAAATTTATAAATATTGAACCTACCCAGCATTTCTGGAATAAAGCAGACCTGTTCATGGTAGACCATCTTTTTATGTGTTCTTGACTTCAGAGTACAGATACTTCATTGATAATTTTTGTCAATGTTCATGAAGGAGATTGATCTATAATTCTCTGTTTTGTTTGGATGTTTGTTTCATTTAGGTATTAAGGCAATAATGGCTTCATAGAAGAATTATGAAGTTCTCTTTCCTATTTTATACAATAATTAGAGGTTATTGATGTCAGTCAGTTCTATGAAACTCTGGTAGAATTCTGTGCTCAGTCCTTCTGGCCCCAGGTTTTGTGTGTGTGTGTGTGTGTGTGTGTGTGTGTGTGTGTGTGTGTGTGTGTGTGTACATATTTAATTTGGGCATCTTCTATCTTGTTGGTGGCTATAAATCATTTTAAATTATTTATTCCTTTTGATGTAACATTGGTAGGTCATATGTATCTAGAAACTAAACCATTTCTATTTATTTAATTAGCTGTTTGGGTTATTTATTCTAGCTTGCTTTAACTCTTTTTTTGTGGATTAGCACACTTTTTTATTTAAGAATTTTTTTCATTTTACATACCAACCATTGTTTCCCCTCTCTTCCTACCCCCCCAGTCCCCTATCTCACCACCTCTCTAGTCCTCAGAAGGGTTAGGCCTCCCTTGGGTAGTCAGCACAGACTGGCATATAAAGTTGGGGCATTCCACCATATGGAATGGGCTCTAAAAAGCCAGTTCATGCACCTGGGATAAGTCTTGGTTGCGTTGCTGGGGCACCACAAAGAGATCAAGCCACACAACTGTCATCCACATTCAGAGGGCCTAGTTAGGTCCCATGCGGGCTCCCCAGCTGTCAGTCTCGAGTCTGTGAACACCCACTAGCTCGGGTCAGCTGTCTCTGTAATTTTCCCCATCATGATCTTGTCCCCCCTTGCTCCTATAATCCCTCCTCCCTCTATTCAACTGAAGTCCAGGAGCTTGGCCAAGTGCTTGGCTATGAGTCTCTGTATCTGCTTCTATCAGTCATTGAATGTAGGTTCTATGATGATAATTAGGGTAGTTAGCAATCTGACTATGGGGACGGCTAGTTCAGGCACCCTCTCCACCACTGCCAGGATTCTTAGCTGGGGACATCCTTGTGGGTCCCTGGGGACTCCCTAGCACCAAGTTTCTCCCTAACTCCATAATGACTCATTCTGTCAAGATATCTCTTTCATTGCTCCCCTTGCCATCCCTCTCCCTACTCAGCCATCTCAAACTCTCTCGTTCCCATCCCCCATCCCTTCCCCTCTACTGCCCCCTCCTATTCATCCATTTATTTTCGATTTTCCAGTTTGATGGAATACCATAAATGGCACCGTTACTGGGTTAGGACTTTCAGCTGGATAGGCCTCGTTCCCTAGAAGAGAACCTACTGCTGTTATCCTGATAAATGCCACAGTGCCAAACTGACTCTTGATGATGTACATCTATAACCATAAATCAGTGCTTGTCTTAACCCTCAGGTAGAAGTTTCTATTTGCAATAGATAGTGATTAACACAGAGATCCTCAACTCATGAAGGTGAGAGAATAAGAGATTGAGGAATGCTCCGCCTTAAATGAGATATCTAAATATTTCACCCTCCTCTCAAAGCAGGAGATCATTATTGAAGAAATGGAGGAGTACAAGAACCAAAGATATTATATTAACACAAGGAAATAGTGTCTTCTGGACACAGCAGGACAATTGCACACATGAACTCACAGTGGTCACAACAGCAAGTGGAAAATGTATGCAACCTCAAGCCAGACCAAATCCCAGCATTGAGAAAGAAGTTCGGTATGAAATTGTCCCCCATACTTGAGGAGTTGATGACAACTGATACTGCTAAGAGAGGGAGAGGGAGTCTACTCTAACAGTGTAGCCCCCAGTAAGCCAACCATACTTTGGTGGAAGACTGTTCTTACAAAAATACTTGAACAGCACAAATTGGTCTTGATGGGTGTATTAGTTAGATCTTGCAAACTTAACACTAACCAAGGCATATCAGGGAAGAGGGAATCCTAGCTGAGAAAAATGCATTCATAAGATTGATCTGTAGGCATGATTGTGCAGTACTGTCTTGATTAATTATTGATGTGAGAGAATCTAGAACACTCTGGGTGGTGCCAACTCTGAGCATGCAGTAAGAAATCCAGGTGAAAAGTCATAAGGATCAAGCCAGGAAGCAATTTTCCTTCCCAGGCTTCTGCTTTAGTTCCTGCCTATGGGTTCCTGCACTGAGTTCCTGCTTTTGTTTCCATCATTACTGGAGTGTGACCTGAATTGTAACTGAAATAAACTCTCCTTCCCCCATGTTGCTTTTGGTCCTGGTGTTTTATCACAGCAATAAAAATGTTGTTTATTTTTTAAATAAATAACACAAAGTTGATTGGGAAGGGAAGGGCAATGGATCTGGGAAGAAACGGGCATGAATATGATCAAAACTATGTACAAAAATCTTAAAGAGCTAAATGAGTATATATATATATATATATATATGTATATATATATATATATATACTTTAAATATATAAATTTTAAATTTAGATGTGTACATTTATTGTCACTTACACATGCATGATAAATGCACACATACTTATATGACATATTTGTGGAGATAGATTTACACATTCACTGAAATATACTTTTATTTGTATGTGTGCATACATGTATCAATATCTGCAATATTTTACAAATATATGTACATAAGTTTCTATATGCATTCATATTCATAGCTAGTCTATATATGTTTGTTATCTATGCTAAACATTAATACATGCACCTATATATTAAAAGATTTGACTGTACATATACACACATACACTTAAATAGATATCATATATGTTTCCTAAAGTTTCATAACCTCCCTTATTTCTCTCTGAAGGTCATCTCTCATTGTTCCTCACAATTCTTTCTCCCAGCAGCCACTGCAAATTACTGGGAGTATTTTGAATTGACTACTCTCTTTCGTGACTTCAAGAGTTGCTCTGTCAACCTGGAAAACTACTGGGTTCCTTTGTTTAATTGGACTAACTGTCGTTTTGCTTCAAGGTTATTGTTATTTCTTGTTAACTGAATGAGGCTTCATGGAATGCTACATCTGAACTTAAAGCCATTTACTTGTGCTTCTACAACACCCTCTCCTTACTATGTATAGGTCCAGCATTCAAAATACATTCACCATAGCTTTTCCTTTGGCACTCAGTATATGACAGGTATGGATCAGGTTTTGTTTTACTTCTTCCCTAGGTAAGGTGAATCTTGCTAGTACCTGAGTAATACCAGATGCAGTCACTGAGCTAAACGAAGGTTTCATTCATACTTGATAAACCGGTCCCATAGGAACTCCCCTGAAAAGATACCTAAGTATCAGACTTGCAGAATCATGGAGGCCAGACTTTCAGGTTAGGAGAGAGGCGTTGGTATCTGATTTACTCGATCTCCATCTAACTCTGGCATGCTTGGTAGCTTCAGTAAAACTGCTGGAGCATTACCAAAAACTCACACGAGTCAACTGATGCTTTCATAGGGACAACAGAGAGCTAACTTTGGATCATCAGTCTCAGGTAAGTAAGGGAATTTAGTAAGCTTTTGGAATATGGTTCTGTCTTCACAGATAATTTCTCTTCTATTTTTTCTTCATCCTTGTGCCTGCTGGGAGGAATACTGTTCCTCTAGAAACACATTCCAAAGACTTAGACAGAAGTATATTTAAGGATTAGTAAATCTTGGGATTCAGAAGAATGAGGAGTTAGTGCCTTCTGGGGAAAAAAAAACTCCCATATTTTCTTTATGAATCAGTTGAATATTACTCTGTAACATTAAATCTTAGTGGATACTGAGATCAGTTTGTGGAGTGTGGTTTGATTAGGGCTAAAGAAAACATATTTCTATGGCTCTTATTTCTCAGCCAAATAAAAATGACATCTGTGCCCATCCCATATTCTTCTCAACCAGAATAATGTCTCTATTATATCTAATTGTAATAAACAAAGTCAGAAAGGGATAGAATATGTGAGATGACCCTGTTGAGTTTTTACAATGTATCTTTAACAACTCAATTTCTAAATAGGCTAGGATAAAAAGACAAATATTTCATGTTCTCAGTCATACATGGAAATTTAAAAGTTGATTTCCTAGAAGTAGCTACATAAACAGGACTGGAACAAGTGAGTTAATGGACATATTAATATAGAAGGGGATAATTTTCCAGGAATCCCACACCTAGAGAAGAAACTACAGATAACTAATTATTCCTGGGAGAAGGAGAATTAGCCTACCCCAGGGAGAAGCCCCCTTATTGATTGTTCAATACAGAGTGGTCAGACTTGAAACTATATACAGACAAAACAATATACACACAGAAAAAAAATAACCCAACATGCTGTGTTGTTATATATTTTGCATATATACAAATTTCACATACACATATGCATAAATATATACATTTTCTTAATTGTTGATGTTGTTACAGTAATATGGTTATTAGATATTACAATATAATAATGTTATACACACATATGAATACATATATACATACATACATGTATTCATATGTGTGTGTGTGGGTATAACAATGATAAAGAAATAGAGATTGTTGGCTTGAGCATGGTCATGTGAGAGCAGCTGGAGGGAGGAAGAGGAGAAGGAAGTACTATAACTCTATTTCAAATAAACACAGTTTTTAAAAGTTGATTTCACTGTAGAGAGTAGAATCATTGTCATTCAAATCTGGAAAGGGTAAGGAAATGGAGGTGTAAGGGATATTTATTCTTTTAAAAATGTTTGAAAACACAATCACTAGGAGAAATAGTCTTAGTAGGAAAACTCTGGTTTAAAACAATTTGCTCCTGGTGACACAAGCCTTTAATCCTAGGATTTGGTAAGCAGAGGCAGGCAGATATATGGGTTCGAATAAGCCTAGTTTATAGAGCAAGTTCCAGAACAGTGAGGGCTACAAAGAGGAACTCTGTCTTGAAAATCAAAATAACTAAATAACTAAATAAAAACAATTTACAGTATGTTTTTAAAAGAACTGGAAGAGATCAGCAATAGTTTCTAACTTAAATAGTTTACATATTGAAATATATTGCAGCACATGAAATGTACAGTTATCACATTTCAATTAGCAAATGTTAAAGGAAATTAAAATTGTGCTTTCTAAATAAAACATTAAATTTCCCTTGGAAACATTTTAATTCACAGCAACTGTAAATTACCTGCACAGTACTTGCACAGGGTTAGTGCTACTTACTATTTGTCATTGTGGAAACAGGAGAAATTCACAAGACCCCATCCTACTTTGAGGCTTTATAGGAATTTAATAGTTTCTGAGGAGGGGAAGATAAACTTTTTCAGTGGTGTAGCCACTGGTGATTCATGTTCCTGTAAACAAATCTTTACCATGGTCCTATAAAATATCCTAATTAAACTCAAATTATTTTCAAACAAATTAAAAACACATGAAAGTATAAGGGAAAGTAGTTGGAAAGAATAATATTATCAGGAATATGAGGGCATAAGAGAGGGCAATGGAGGTGAATACAAAGTATATACATGTATGAAAATGGCATAATGACATGCGTTATGTATAAAATAGAAAAGAAAAGGGATGGAAATATGACTGAATAATTAAAAGTACTTTTTGCTCCTGAGAGGACCCTGGTTTAGTTCTGCCATCCATATGACAATTCACAACTGTGTTTTTCTCCAGTTCCAGGAGATCCAACAACCTCTTCTGACTTCCATGGGAAACAGGAATGTAAGTGGTCCATACATATATGAAGATAACACACACAAAAAATGAAATAATTTTATAAAAAGATTGTAAAACTTATTTGATATATGATATATATATATATACATGAAAACATTTTATTTTGTTCATTCAAAATTCAAGAAGGATATATTATAAACATTTTGATATTCTTAAAATAAAGAACCTATCAGATGAAGGTATAGGTTAGAGTTATTTTAACTCTACACTCAATTTCTCATTTCTCTATAATCCTAGTATGCAGCCTGATGTGTGTATGATAGAAATAAAAAAATCTATCACATTTGACTGCTGGATCAAAGGCCAAAATACTAAGTATCTGATAAAAATTCTCATTTTAATATGACAATTTCTTTTGCACTTTAAACTCTTTACTAGTCATGAGGTCCCATAAATAAGTCTCTCATTTTGAGTTCTCCATAAGAATAAAATTCATAATAATAAGTACAAGAAAGAAAGTCATTTCATCTACTAAAATATCAACATAATTATTTTCATAATTGTAAGGATAAATCTGTTTCATAACTTTACATGTAATTAAATACAACTGAATGTGACAGACACTTGCACTACAAGACCTTTGAAACTTGGCTGTTTGGCAGTTTTATAACCTTGTCTGGAGAGAAAAGTGACATAATAAAGTTTCTACAATCAGAAGACAAATATCAGACCTGAGAGAATGTAATTCTCTAATGTGGAAGAAACATCTGAATCTAGTCATTACATGGAATGTTCCTAAAACTAGAATTGCCAGATTTAGCAAATACAAATATCAGGTTGATAAATTTCATGAGGCAAATGAGTGTAATAAAGTTATTCATTGATGGAAATTGAGGCCTAATGATAACTCTGCTTAGAAGCCAGTTTTGTAGAAAAGTATGGATGAATTTGATTTCTGCAACTAGTTGCTTGTGTTTTCACTGGTCAATAACTTGTGTCTCATCATAGGTGTCATGGGAGCTTTTGAAGTACTTCTTGTACCTTCTTCAGGTGGTAGTACTGAGTTCAGGTATGACTCTCACTTTCCTTTATGATTCTTAGCAATGTCCAGTATGCCCCCAAAATCAAGGTACAGTACAAAGGACAGGGTATTGAAATCGTTGTCCCTAAAGTCTGAATGTAGCAATGATGTGAGGACAGTCACAAGAGTATCCAGCTTAGAGGAGCAAATAATTTTGTCTAATCAGCAAATAGTCTTTCCTTGGGTTTGTTTCAGCTTCCAGGAAGAAAGCACAATGAAAGAGATAGAGCACTTGCTTTGAGAACTCAGTATTTGTACTGAATGCATAGGACTTGCATATCACTTTTACACTGAGGAGTAGGTATAGGCTGTAGATACACATTAAAATCCGTCTGAGTCAAGAATACAATAGAGAGAAAAGATGAGGGAAGGTAAAATGGGCTAGGATAATGAGATTTTTGACTTTGTAGGGACATCTATGCAAAGCACAAATGAATACAGGTTACTTGAAAACATCTAAAAGAACAGACTTAGAAAACAAATGATATGTAAGTTGTAGAATATTGTATCAAAAACTCATTGTCCAGTGATAAATTCTCAAGGATGCACATTTACTTGGTTTCCGTACTGATTAGACTCATTCCTGGCACTGGAAGCGTCATTTGGTAATGAGAAATATTCAGTTGTGGCTTTGTCTCCCCCATTACTTGGTGATTTTATGTGGATTACCTTCATATATGTATGAAGCAATTTTAGTATCCTACTACTGTATTTGGTTTCCATGTGACCCTTCAAATCAGCCTTAGTTTTAGCTGCCGCCGAGCCCCCTCTTCACTTTCCTTCTCTTTTTGATCCTCCCATTATATGCCCTGTCCATACATAGCTACATAAATTATTTTTCCCTTTCAAGGAGGTCCATCCCTTTTCTAACCCCTTACTCTATACCTAACCTCTGTGGGTATATGGGTATATGATTGTAGCTTTCGTATTGAAGATGTAAAAGGTAGCATCTACAGAAAAGTGAATACATACCATGCTTGTCTTTCTGGGTCTGGATTACCTCACTCTGAATCTCTCTCTCTTTTTTTTTTTTTGTAGCTCCATTCATTTACCTGTGAATTTCATTTCATCTTTTTAATAGCTGAGTAATAATATTCCATCCTATAGATGTACAACATTTTCTTTATCCATTCATTCATTGAAAAACATATAGGGCCAGGCAGTGTTGGCTCACACCTTTAATCCCAGCACTCGGGAGGGAGAGGCAGGTGGATCTCTGTGAGTTCGAGGAGAGCTTGGTCTCCAAAATGAGTTCCAGAAAAGGCACAAAGCTACACAGAGAAACCCTGTCTCAAAAAGCCAAAAAAGAAAAAGAAAGGAAGGAAGGAAGGAAGGAAGGAAGGAAGGAAGGAAGGAAGAAAGAAAGAAAGAAAGAAAGAAAGAAAGAAAGAAAGAAAGAAAGAAAGAAAGAAAGAAAGAAAGAAAAAGAAAGAAAGAAAGAAAGAACATATAGGTTGTTTCCAATTTCTGAATATTACAAATAGAGCTGCAATTAACATGATTGAGCAAGTGTCTCTGAATTAGGAAAAAGCATCCTTTGGGTATATGCTCAAGAGTAGAATAGTTAGATCATTAGGTAGAGCTATTCTCAGCTTCCAGAGAAACTACCACAGTGATTTCTTTCATGACCATACAATTTTGAACTCCCATTATCAGTAGACATTTGTGCCTTTTATGTCACATCCTCACCAGTATGAGATTTCTTCCTTGTTTTTATTGACAAATATAATTGAAGGGCATAAGGTGAAATCTGAAAGTGGTTTTGATTTGCTTTTCCCTGGCAAAGGGTGTTGAACATTTCTTTAAGTGTTTCACAGCCATTTGAGTTTCCTCTTGGAGAATTTTTTGTTTGGATCTGTACTCCATTTTCAATTGGGTTATGTGTTTTCGTGATGTCTAGATTTTAAATTTTTTATATATTTTAGATATTAGCCCTCTATCAAATGTGTAGTTGGTAAAAATCTTTGTCTAAATTATAGTGTTCTTTGCTTTGTAAAATCTTATCAGTTTTATGAGGTTCCATTTATTAATTGTTGTTATTAATCGCTATGCTGAAGGTGTTTTGTTCTAAAGGTTTTTACCTGTGCTAATGAGTTAAAGATTATTGTGCATTAGCCGGGCGTTGGTGGCGCATGCCTTTAATCCCAGCACTCGGGAGGCAGAGCCAGGCGGATCTCTGGGAGTTCGAGGCCAGCCTGGGCTACCAAGTGAGCTCCAGGAAAGAAACCCTGTCTCAAAAAACCAAAAAAAAAAAAAAAAAAAAAAAAAAAAAAAAAAAAAAAAAAGATTATTCTTCACTTTCTCTTCTATCGGATTCAGTATATCTAGACTTATGTTGAGATCCTTGATCCATTTGGAGTTAAGTTTTGAGTGATAAGTGTGGATTTATTTATATTGCTTTACATGTATACATCCAGTTTGAACAGCACAATTTGTTAAAGATGCTGTCTTTTTCCAGTGTGTATTTATGATTCCTATATCAAAAAGTAGGTGTCCATAGTTGTGTGGACTATTTATGCTTGGGACTTCAATTTGTGATAAATGTGTCTGTTTTTGTTCAGATACCATGCTGTTTTTATTACTATAGCTCTGCAGTACAATTTGGGATGGAGAGTGGTGATGTTTCCAGCAGTTCTTTTAATATTCAAGAGTGTTTTAGCTATCCGGGGTTTTTGTATTTCCATATATAGCTGAAAATTGGTCTTTCAAGATCCATGCAGAAGTATTTTGGAATTTTGTTGGGTATTTCATTGAATAGGTTGCTTTCGTTAGGATGGCCATTTTACTATATTAATCCTATTGATCCACGAGCATAGGAGAGCTTTCCATCTTCTGATATCTTCTGTGTCTTAAAGTTTTTGTTTTATCATACTTTCACTTGCTTGGCTAGAGTTACCATAAGTTATTTCATATTATTTGAGGCTACCATGAAATGTGTTTTTTCCCTGATTTCTTTCTCAGTCCATTTGTATACAGGAAGGCTGATAATTTTTGTGAGTTTATTTTATATCTGGCTACTTTACTGAAAGTGTTTATCAGCTTTAGGGGTTTCCTGGTTGTATATTTAGGGTCATTTATGTATACCATTATAATACCTGCAAAAAGTACTTTAATTTCTTTTATTCCTATTAGTATCTTTGCTGTGTACACTTTGTGCTTTGAATATAATGTTCTATAGGGAATTTCTTTTCTTGTCTGGTCTATTTGATGTTCTGTATGCTTCTTGTACTTTGCTTGACATCTCTTTTTTTGAAACTAAGGAAATTTTCCTCTATGATTCTGTTGAAAATATTTTCTATGTCTTTGACCTGTGTTTCTTTTCCTTTTTCTAATACTAATCTTCATAGAATTGAGTTTTTTCATAATGTCTCAAATTTCTTGGTTATATTGTGCCTGAATTTTATTACAGATTTGTATTTATTCTTAAGCTTTCAGGTGAAAAACAAAATAAAAATTTATTACATTTTAGATAGGTAAAGGTGACTATCTTTCAAAAAAAGTTTCTTTTTCTCTGAAGTATTGATTTTGCACTAAATCTTTAATTTATTTTTATTGGTAACACTTCTTCCTTGCGTTTTTTTTTCATTAAATTTGTTCTCTGAAAATTTTATACATGTCTATAATGAATTCTGGTTGCCTAGTCCCTCCTCTTGTCTCCCTCCTACGCTGATCAATTCTCCCTCTTTCCCCCAGATTCCTTTCCCATGTTAATTTTTTTACTTGTTTTGTGACCTACTGAGTTTAACCAGAGCCATCTGCTTGGCCATGAATATGGAAGTATCCACTGGAATCTGTGAGCTCATCAATGTGAACACATCTGAAGATAATATTCTTTCTTGCCCAAGAATCTTTCGATAGAAAACAGTTCAGCAGGGGGTGGGGAAAAGGGCTATATGAGGCCCTTCCATACCCATGACCCACAATTGTCAGGTCTAGTCTTGTATAGGCCCAGAGCAGGCAAATTCAGCTACTATGTATCTATGATTGCAATGACTAGGTTGAATCCAGACAATAACATTTTACTACTCTTCTCTTTGTCTTCTAGTTATTACATTATTTCTATCCCTTCTCCTACACATTATCTGAACTTAGAAATGTAGTGTAGATACACTGATTAATGCATTTCTCTAAGAAATAAACAGGGATGTTTAAGAATCAGTTTGATAACACATTATCAATTTAGCTAAACAACAGTGATAAGTTACCCTTTCGGACACCTTACATCCCCAGCCATAGCTATTTGACAAGATTTACAATAATATGCTTAAAATCCCTTCTGCAGAGTAGGACTTGAATCGTAGAGATTAGTCCATTGCCCCTTAACAGTTATGCCACTATTACAGCAGTGGAACCTCTTGCCTAGTGTGTTAGTATTATAATTCACAGCTGGGTTATACCTCTCATGCCTTTTCATTCCAAGGCAGCCATGGCTTTTTTGACCAGATTTACAGTACCAGACACTGTATTCTCTCCTATAGTACAGACTTCAGATCCAATAAGGAAATGATGGTTATCCCAATAAACAGTACTGTCACTATTGCACAGGTAGGTACATCTTGCTTGACTCAGTATTGAGACATGTAGAGTCCACTGTTGGGTAAGTCTGTTGATGAGGTTTATCCCTAGTGACTTTCATAGACATTCCATCACTGTGAAAGCTATCTAGCTGGGAGAAAGTTTCCAGGTCAGTTCCAGTTTGATTTCTCTTTGCTTTTCAACCATGATGTTTTATTTCTCTAACAATAGTTATTATAAAACATGATTACTTTTAAATTTAATAAACTTGGAGCTAGAAAAAATGGTTCATCTATTAGAGCACCTGCTGTTCTTACAGAGGATCTGTTTCAATTCCCAGCACTCAATAACTCAAAACCATCTGTGATTTCACTCCTAGATCTGATTCCTCACCTGGCCTCTACTGGCACCAGGCACACCCATGGTTCATATACATATGCAGGCACATCTCATGAACATAAAATAAAATAATATTTTTAAAAATTTAATAAACTTTATTCTCTTGATCACTTTTGTCTTACTGAAAATATATGTGTCAAATGAACAGAATAAGGAAGTAGCCATACTTTTCTTTTTTCTAACACAGGTTTCCCCCTGCTATTTAACATCTTGACTTAGTATGGTATATTTATTAGACGTGAACAACTGTAGACAGATTATGACTAATTAAAATTAAATTTGTATTAGTGTTCACTCATGTTGTACTATTGACTCTTAACACCTTGTTGTATTGATGAGATGAAGATAACTTTTGCTCATTGACCTTAAGTTGCTTGCCTCAAAGTGAGACCCATTAATTCAAAAGCTCATGAAGGTCACATTCATACCTTTGCATAGCTAATTGTTTTCAATATATTACAAGTAAGTTGTTTTTACTCATTCAGTGCCATCCTGCTTTGGATGCTGTGTAGGTTGCTCCTAACACATGCTAGAAAAAGACAAAATGAACTCTGTTGATGTAAAATGAACAAATCAAAAACATTGAAACTGCTGACACTGTTCAGAATTCTCTGACCAGGGACTCCCTTCTGTGCTGTGGAAAGGTGTAACACATACAAACACACACACACACACACACACACACACACACACACACACACACACACAACTTTTCTCTAGCTATGAGATTTCCTTGGTCCTTCTGAATCATAGTCCTGGGTGCATCTCCTGTGAAACTGCTAAAGTGCTTCCCAAACAGAAGGGTTTTGTGTGCTATTTTTGCCCTGTGGTTTTATCTTTTTCCATAACCAGACCCCAAAATCCTGATAATTATCGTGTAGATTCATAATGTCATATATCTACCATCACAGTATCATGCAGGAAAAAAAATCATCATCCTAAAACTTCTGTAAGCTATAAGCATTTATCCCTCTTTTCCTCCTACAAGAAAGGTTGCAGCTGTTTGGGCTGCATCTGTGCCTCTGCTTTCTAGAATGTAACATAGTATCATTCAAGATCTTTTTCTCACTTACAAAGATTACATTAAGCTTCATCCATGTTACTCATTCCTGTTTAGAAGTTATTTTTGAAACTCTCCCTCTCCTTGTGTGTCTCTCTTTCTTTCACTCTCACCCTCTCTTGCTCTCACTCTCTCTCTTGCTCTGTCTCCCTCTCTCTCACTCTTTTGCTCTCCATCTAGCAAGAACCAAAAAATGAAAAAAACAAGAAACAAAAGCAAAACAAGAAAAGAAACACACAAAATATCAAAACAAACAAGCAAAAGACCAATAAGTCAAAAAGAAACAAAAGACAAAGTCCTCCAAAATACCAGTGAGTTAGTTTTTGGGCTGACCAACTACTCCTGGGCTTGGATCTGCCCTGGAGTGTGGTTAATATACCAGTGAGATTCCATTGGATAAAATGGAGTTTTCCTTTGCCAGTGGGTATCAATTGCAGATAGCTTTTGGTAGAGGTAGGACCTCATTTCCACTTCCCCTTCTCTGGGCTGAGACTCTGTCTGCCTTAAACCTGTGCAGGTTTTGTGTGTGCTGCCCCAGTCTCAGGTTCATATGTTAATCAGTCCTGCTGTGTCTGAAAGACAATTGTTTCCTTGCAGTTATCCATTACTTCTTGCTCTTACAATCTTTCTGACTCCTCTTCTGCTTAGATCCCTGAACTTTAAGCGAGAGGGGTCTGATGAAGACAACTCAGCACTGAGTTTTCCAAAGTCTCTCACTCTCTCCATATTATGTGTTGATTCCCATATATTGCAAGAAGAAACTCCTTGAATCAGAGTTGAGGTAGATACTGATCTATGGGTATAACAGTATGTTATTAGTCATTTTATTGCTTTAGCAGAATAATAGTATTAGGTTTTTCTGTAGAGCCATGATTTATCTGATCTCTGATTGTTGGCCTCTTTAGGACTGTCAGATATGGTTTCTGTCTCATGGAGTAGGCCTTAAATCTAATCAAAATTGATTGGTTACTGCACTAACATTTATGTTACCATTGCACCACTTATTTTATTTATTTATTTTTGATTAAGAAAAAAGTTGTTTCATTTTACATACCAATCACAGATACCCCTCTTCCCTACTCCCACTTCTCCAGCAGTACCTGGTACATTAAGTAGAGGCAGGTCCAAGTCCCTCCCCCTGCCTCAAGATTGTGTGAGGTATCCCATCATAGGTAGTGGGCTCCAAAAAGCCAGCACATGCATCAGAGATGGATTTTGATCCTATTGCCAGGGACCCCTTTAAGCAGGTCAAGCTACACAACTGTCTCTCTTATGCAGAGGGCCTAGTCCAATCCTGTGGAGGCTCTGAAGGTGTTGGTCTAAATTTCATGAGTTCCCACTAGTTTGGTTTGGTTGTCTCTGTATGTTTCCCCATCATGATCTTGATGCCCCTTGTTCATACAATCCCTCTTCTCTCTCTTTTACTGGATGAAGGCTCTATGATGACAGCTAGGGTATTCACCCCTCTGATTACGGGGGTAAGCCAGTTCAGGCACCCTCTCCACTATCGCCAGTAGTCTAAGATGGGGTCATCCTTGTGGATTCATGGGAATTTCTCTAGCACCTGGTTTCTCCCTATCCCCATGATGTCTCTCTCCATCATGGTATCTCTTTCATTGCTCTCCCACTCCATCCCTGGTTCAGCTTGACCATCCCATTCCCTTGTATTCTCATCCCTCATCCTCTACCCTCAATTGTGCACCCCTCATCCCCAGTTTACTCATGCAGATCTCATCTATTTCCCCTTCCCATCAGGTCATACTTCAAAAACCTATACTTCACAAAATTGGAAAATCTAAAAGAAATGGAATTTTTTTCTTGATAGGTACCACATACCAAAATTAAAGCAAGACCAGATAAACAATTTAATAGACCTATAACCCCTAATGAAATAGAAACAGTCATTAAAAGTTTCCCAACCAAAAAAAAGCCCTAGACCAGATAGTTGCAGTGCCAAATTCTACCAGAATTTCCAAGAAGAGCTAATGCCAATACTCTTCAAATTGTTTCACACAATAGAAACAGAATGAACAGCACCAGTTCTTTTACTAATTAATAATATTTCATTGAATGAATGTATCAGAGTTGGTTTCTTCACTCACTTATTGAAGGACATTTTGATTGCTTCCAATATTTAGAAACTGAGAATAAAGATATTATTAACATTTATATAAATTTCAATTAATTGACATACATTTCATTTGGACTACATCTAGAATCATGCCTATGGAAAGAAAGTGTGGTAAGCCCACATTTAGCACTGATAGAGAGTGCTAAACAGTCTTCCATAGAGTCTGAATCATTCTGCATTGCTCCCAACTATACACAATAATCCTATTGTTCTCATTTTTTGCCACCATTTTGTGCTGTCAGTGGTTTGGATTTCAGCTATTCTAATAATAGGTTGATAGCTTATTGTTGTTTTAATTCACAGTATCCTAATGAGACAATATTGAGCTAATTTTCATTCATTTACTGTAGAGCTCAGGCTATGCCCTGCTTCACTTTACATCTTGTGGAACAGTAACTTTCAAGCTGAGTATTGCCCTGAGTGACTCCATTTCACAGTGCAGAAGTTTGTTATATTCTGAGTTCACATACTAAGTCAAAATAACTGTGTACATTTCTGAAAGTAAAACATCATCACCAACCCAGTATGAATCTTGAGGAACAAAACTACAAATAACTTAATCAAACAATTAAAGAAAATAAAACTAATGAAGTTATCAAAATGGGTGAGGAACACCTGGGCACATGGGCATATCAAGACTTTATCAAAAAATGCAGGCATGTTATTGAATACATCAGATCAAGGGAGGCAGCAGCCTCCTCATCTATATCAGACAAAAGATGGAGGATTTAACACAAGGGGGCAGTAGTGCCTGCCACACTCTCATCTACAAACCTTGTGCATGTATCACAAGACACACAGGCTGTGGATTGCCTACTGTCCCTGGAACCTCACCTCAGCGAAGTCTCCACTACATGACACAGCCTACTCATATTACCATTTTCCCTGACCTAGTCTTGCACATTGCCTTGATTTTCTTTCAGTCCAGCCTGTCTTTGAAATGGTTCAACGCCTCCAGTAGGTCCTTAAAATCTCCTCTAACCATTTGTAGTAAAACTTTCTGTTTCTGTATCAATTAAATAATTAGTAATTAAAGTACCTTCAGGATAAACAAAGTGATCTTAAGTCAAGTATGTATGGATGCTTGAGGGGGCAGAAGATAGAACAGGGAAAAACAGAGAGAATGACTTCAACAAAAGATGTGAACATGTTTACTACTTCACACTCTTTTCTTTGGATTATTATTGTCCTTCACAGAACAACTCAGAGTGATTGGCTCAGAGGGGCCAGTCCTGGCTCCATTGGGTGGAACCCTTGAACTCAGTTGTCAATTGTCTCCACCACAACATGCACAGCACATGGAGATTCGCTGGTTCAGGAACCATTATACGCAGCCAGTGTTCCTGTACAGGGATGATAAAGACATGTATGGAGAAATTATCTCCAAGTATGTGGAGCGAACTGAACTCATAAAAGATGCCATTGGAGAAGGGAAAGTGACCCTCAGGATTTTTAAAGTAACAGTTGATGATGATGGGCCATACCGCTGCCTCTTCAAAGACGGTGAAATCTCTGGAGAGCACATTACAGAGGTCAAGGTCACAGGTAAGCATGGATTCCTCTGAATCTGCTGTGTGTACCCGTGATTCAAAGCCTATCTAAGGCTGAGTGGTCGGAAAATTCTTACTGTTAAACTCTAATTGTATGGTTTGATTAGCAAACTGAATTCTATGCATTTAGTTTTTTAATTAAATGTCATGAAGACTAAAAATGAAAATTGGTAGAGTGCAGCAACTGGTTCTATCAGTTAATACTTTCTTGTTATATCTACATGCATTGTTAGATTTTTAACATATTATTAGATTTCTTTTAGGTTGTTTTGCTATGATTTCAAATATTTCTGACAACACTATAGTAATTTTCCAAATGAACTGAATTTTAAAAATATACTTCTTACTAGAAAGTTGGGTGGCTGGGACATGGAAAGAGTATGGGAGGTGGAGGGAAGAAGATAAACATGAACAAAATATATTGAATGGAAATTTTAATTAAAGAAAGAAAAACATTCTTTTTCCTGATGATACTTATTTCTATTTCTCTACAAAGCAATTCAGTGACTGCTTAGTACCTGATTAATTTTCCTAAACCTTTTCCAAAATATTTAACTGTAATCATCATTATCCTGAGATATAATGCTATATATGAAGTATAGGTAACTATATGACATTTAATCTACTTTTCTCACTCTGAATTATTCTGGATGAAAAATAAGTGGAGGAAAAGTAGAAAGTTTTAAGGAAAATGAACAAATTCATGAAAGTGTGCACATACATGTAGCCTCTAGATCCAGATGAGTCTTTATTGGATGTCATGCAACATTCAACTCTATAGTGTAGAGCAGAGCTATACAATGTAGCTCATTGCCATTTTTATTAGTCTTATGGGGCAAACAGCTACTGTGTTAGCACAGATAAATAATATTTTTGTTATTACAGGGACATTATACAAGACAGAGCACTTTTGGTACAAAGCTTTAAATCTGTATTCATTTTTTCTTAGCCTATCCATTAGACAAGTTTTATGTCTCAGAAAATACCCTGAAAGTTTTAGATATGCTCATTTTCTCTAGATTAATTTTTACTTTTCATACTATTAATGTATTGCATGTTTCGTATGAAACATATTTTATAAAATTTCCTGCTATGGAAATAGACAAAGTTTCAACTAAAGCTCCACAATTGTGTTTATAATGAAATTCATCTTTATAATTAATTTACAGTGGTTCACAAATAATTAGTGACAATGATAATAGGAAAAAATTATAAATTCTATAAGGGTCAAAATCTTGACTTCTGTTCATAATAATCCAAAGGCCTAGATTAATTGCTTAGACTTAGTAAGTATTCAAAAATTATTTTAAATAAATGAATAAACAAGTGAAACAGGTATTTCCTAAACTAACTTAGTTTGGACAGGTTGCTGACTGTGTATTATAGCCTTTCCATCTGACTCTTGCCATTTTCATGAGCTTTTTTTTTTTTTTTTCAAGACAAGATTTCCCTGTGTTACATCCCTAGCTATCCTGGAACTAGCTCTGTGTACCAGGATATCCTCAAACTCACAGGGATCCACTTGCCTCCCAAGTCTGGGATTAAAGGACTGTGCCACCACAGCCCAGCATCATGAGATTCTTAGGGCAACCTGAGTCCTGTAGAGTTTTGACTATTGTATCTTTTGAAACTGGAATTAAAACTGAAAGGAGCTTTTACTTTTCTTTTGTTTCCTCTTCTAAAATATTGTTTGCCTCTGTTGTTTTCAACTAGCCACAAGCTCAGATCTACAGATTCTTATGCATCCCCCTAATACCAAAGGTGTGATGTTGGAGTGTCATGCAGGAGGTTTGTTTCCACTGCCTCATATGGAATGGAGAGACAGCAAAGGGGAAGTCATTCCAGCAACATCAAAATCCCATTCACGGGATGGAAACAAATTGTTCAACATGACAATAGCCCTTCTTATCGAAACCAGTTCCCATAGGAATGTCACTTGCTATCTTCAAAACCATCTAACTCACCAAGAAGAGAGCATATGTGTCGTCCTATCAGGTAAAATGTGTGTTTGTTCTTCGGTAACAGCCATTGTCACACATACTTACGTATCACTTCCTCCTTGACTTGATTCTCAGGGCCTTACTCTTGGCCTTACTCATCACTTAGGTTGTTGTCTCTTACTTTCTTTGACTTATTTATTTTCTCACTTTATAGTCTTGACCATTGTAGTTTGCTTTTCTGTCACTGTGATAAAAAATCATAAACAAAATGGAGTAGAGGAAGAGGCTATTTGGATTACACTTCTACATCTTAGTGCTTCATCAAGGGAGCCTGAGCAGGAACTTAAAGTAGGAACTTGGAAGCAGGAACTGAAGTAGGGACCACAGAGCAATACTGTTCACTGGCTATCTTAGCTTTCTTTCTTATACAGCTCAGGAATCCCTGCCAAGTATGGTACCACCCACCCCCAGGGGCCTGGGTCCTACCACATCAACCATCAATCAAGTAAATGTCACACACATGGCCTAAGTCTAATCAGATGGATGGAATTCCTCAATTGGGGTTTCTTCTTCCCAGATGAATCTAGTTTGTGTCAAGGCAACAAATACTAACTGGCATATTGACAATGAAAGTTCCAAGGCATAGCTTTTGAGGCCTTACTCTCTTCTGACTTCCTTTTATCTCATGGCTTTAAGTAACACCAGAACTGTCACTCTTCCTTAAGGTGTATCTCCTCCCTCCTGCATTCATCTGAAAATTTGTAAGTCAACCCAAAATTCTAATAAATATTGTAAAATAACCATATCAAGAACTAAACTCATGGTTACTCCAAAGCTTGCTTAATTTAGTGCTTTGAAGTAGCATTTTATATTTTCAGTTTCTTACAACCAAAATATTAAAATTTCTGTTGACTTCATTTTCTTTTTTTGTTTCATTTAATTTATTTTTTTAAGTTTTTTTATTAAGAGATTTTCTATTCATTTAATATATCAACCTCAGATTACCCTATTCTCCCTCCTCCCCCCCCCCAGCCTTTCCTCCACCCACCCCCAATTCCCACCTCCTCCAAGGCAAGGTCTCCCATGGGGAATCAGCAGAGCCTGATACATTCAGTTGAGGCAGGTCCAAGTCCCTCCTCCCTACACCAAGGCTATGCAAAGGGACTTCATTTTCTATCACATCCCCATAGGCAGATAACTAATATACAGTGTACCATGAAAATAACATCCAGAGTCTCATTGTTACTGGAGTCCCAAGACATATGTCTAACTCAGGGCCCCAGAGTCCAATGGTTCCAATGATCCAGTTTTAGTCAAGTATCCTAAAAATAAAACTAGGTGTAAAGCCTGATGATAAAACAAAAAAGGCAATTTAATTTCACTCTGGTCATACTAATAGAACAAGTCTAAGGATGTTCTCACAGTGAGAATCTAGGTCATGAGATTACACGGACAGGACTGAACAAAAGATGACAGGTTTTGCACTCTCCACTGAATTTTCTTCATGCCAAGAATGTTCCCCTATATCAAGCGGTTGTGGGTCATTCTCCATTCGGCATAGCCCTGGAATCATGGAAATTAAGATAAACTTAGGAATCCAGAAAGTCAGAAAAGAATGAATCATGGAGACAAAACAGCCAGGTTAATAATTGGATCCTCTTTCCTCATCACTTCTCACCACCTTTTCACTGCCATATAAGTCTGAATTATGCATTACAATTTAGAAATACCACACTAAAATGTTCCTGTTTCAAATCTGGTTTATAATGGTATTTCCTGAACATTGGGATAGGATGAATTACTTAAAATACTGTCTGTGTTAAGTACTCTGAAATTGATCCCTGTTTAGTTATAGTTAAACATTCCCCAGTTTTTTCAGTCAGCTATGCGCTGTTACCTTTACAGCCTCACCCCCTAATGTTCGCCTTCTCTACCTCACCTATTCATATATCCACGTAGATGGGCTCCGCCTTCAGATTTTTTCCTCTAGTTGTTTCCTCATCCAGCATATTGTAAATAAAACTAACTTTCCTTATCTCTTTCAATTCCATGTTCAGATCTCTCTTCCTAATAAGTATTACCTTGACAGCCAACCTTTATCATACAACACGCCTATTTCCATGGACTTGGGAGTCCTTGTTCCCTTACCTTTTACTTTGCTTCCTTTCTTATTAGTCCCCTTTTACCTATTGTGCAACTGCATTATTATGCTATTTCTCTATCCAACTGCTTCAAATATTAGATGCCACATTGTAATTAAACAAACAAAAATGATACTTTAAAGGATTAAATAAAGCAAAAAAGTGTGTTGTAAGCATGCATCAGTATTGTTAAATATCCATAAAATTAGCCAGATGCTGTCTAGAAGATACTTTTAAAAGATTAATGCCACTGATTTGGTAGAAATATGTGTGAGGTGTGCGTGCATGTATGTGTGTTTATGTATGCATAGTATATATAAATATATATATTTATATTTATATTTTATACATATATAATATATGACAAACATATATGTGTATATAAATGAGGAAAGGAAAAACTGAAAAAAATTTAACTTATTTACACTTTCATTGAGTAAAAACAGGTTTATGATCTACTAGTTTCTTAGTGTACTTATGAATGCTAAACAACGTGTTTTAAAATCATTGTAATTAACACATACTTTGGAGAATGAGTTGCAGTTTTAGGAAATAGAAACACAACATAAAAAAATGAATCAAGTTTGATGACAAAGAAAATATCATAATCAAATTTAATCATGCAGGAATTTGTTAATGACTGACTAACAAGCTGGCAAAGTTCCATTTGGAGATGACTGGGTTATAAGGGATGAGAGTTTATCTGGGATAGGGACTAATTCCTGGGAATTACATGCATGACAATAACAGCTCATATAGGTTTATTCCACAATAAACAAACATTCAAAATAATGTAGGAGAATTCTTTGTGGTCTCTAAATAGCCTCCTGCTAGACACTACGACATGTTTTAGATGGTGTGGAATTTTCATCTGGAAAAAATATGTGAAAATTCATATGAATAAGAGCAAATGAACACTTAGAAAAACTTAAGTCACTACATATATTCAGGAGCAGTAGTCCCAGATCCAATGAGTGCACTGAATAGAGCAGGACACATAGTATGGTACTTCAGACATGAGTACTGCAGCACTGAGTTGAAATGACTTTATAATTCTCCTTGGAAGCCTATAACTAACCACTGGGGAAGATTTAGCTCTGACTCTTCCTTTTCACCCAGGAAGCTAATGAGGCAGTATGGATGGGAAGAAACGAGAGAAGTGGCCTCCACATATCTTTTCATCGGCCTCACTCTAAATCTTATCTGGCTTATTTTGATTCTGGTCATGGCCTGCTCTTCACTCAGCCAGTCATAACTGCCTCTCCACACTTGCCTAGACCTAATATTCCAGGGTGGTAGACTCTTAAATTCTAACAAGTTTCAGATGAGTCACCATTGCTAAGTAAGTATATCTGAGCCAAGTGTTCTCAGTGCTTAAATTTGTGACTCACTGTTTCAGGTGAACTGTTCTCATGGAAAATTGTTTGGACAACGATTCTGAGTACAATATTGTCCGTGCTAATAGCCTTTCTCATGATGTCCTTTGTTCAGCAAAATGTCATACATGGTAAGTAGGTATGAGTGGTGGGGAGCACAAATGGGAGATGGGCATGTATCAAAAGCTATCCAATAACTGTGTGCCAAGGTAGTCTGCTGAGGAAGTCCTAAACGCTTGGGTGACATGTTACATAGGACCTTATACACTTGTGGTCCTACTGTCTCAGATTTCACTGATAAGTTTCTCAGAATAATGTTTGCAAACGCTGGTGGAGCCTTTATTTTAACCAATTTAAACCCCTTTTGCCTATGGTGAATGACATCCAATTTGATCAGGGAACTGTAAAGATAAAAGGTCTGTATGACATCACACATGTTGGAGTGAGACATTCAGTAGTATGACTATCTTTGATTATCAGGACTCAAGTAAATACTTGCTTACACTTGATTCTGTAAGTAATCTCAAATAAACTCATTGGTGCACTAATGACTCATGTGGAATCTTCATTCTGTCCTTAGTGTTCGATTGAAGTGAATAAACATTTGTTTTTGTCTACCCAGAAAAAGTTAGAAAAGAGATAATTCAAAACATACACAGCATGCACAAAGAGAATTATCAATGAGAAGGAGATCAATCTGAAGAAAAGGCATCTATGTAGGTCAATCTCAATATGAATACCTTTTCCCATGTGATATGGGATGATGACTTTCCATCATGTAGTGACAGGTGAATTTTCACTGTGAAGTATTCTAAACCATGAAACTAAGACTGAGATATCTGAGAGTAGAGAATCCATTGGGAAGGATGTTCTAAGTATAGACATCTTACTTTACATAGTATGGCATCAAGTGGAATATTTCATTGATGAATGGGATCTGCTCCACGTGAGTATGGAGATACACCTAAAATGCCTGTTACACTGTATAAGGCAATCACTGGAAGTAACTCATACCACAGAAGATCATAGGAAATCACTGTCAGCAGTTACAAACCTTTGCTGTGGCTGATAAGGCATGAAAGGGAGGCTCATCTGTCTGCACAGAAAGAAATTTCCCACAGGAGTGAGGGATGATAACATGAAACACATAACAGTATTGCTATCCTCAATGCTAGTCTCAGATTTCTAAGAAAAAGAGAAAAACGAAAGGATGAGAAGATGTCAACTGGCTTTTTTCCATAACTGGATCAAGTTGGATCTTTACAAAGGAGTTCTCCCTTGGAAAAAATGACTTAGATACTATAGAAAAGAAATCAAGTGTTATGGAGGAAGAATAAAATGAGATACTGATAGAATACCTAGCATGAATACAATCATATGTAATACTGATATAAATCAAGTTCAACTTATAATATCAGAAAATTAAAAAAATGAAATTATAATATTTAGGGGAAAATGTGCATCTGAGCTGCTTAAATTTGAGAAGATTTAAAATAATAAATGAGTTTCACAGAACTAAGATTGTGATGCTGTGGGACAAAGGATCAGGTGGGACCAATATGGGTATCGTAGAATAGGAGAAAGAGTAAAGTAACTATCCATCCTGCAAAACCTGAGGCAATGAAAAGATATCAGTCTGAATGAACTGACTTAAAGGAGAAAAAAGTGTCCAATAGTTCTCATACATCACAAAAGCAATTTTAGCGCTGTTGGTTGTGCCAAAACTATATGATAAGAATCTATTGCTAAAGACACTGAACACTTACCTATAGAATATAAAATTCAGGATAAGAGAGAAATGGAATCACCCTCCCTGACAGTGGGATTTCATAGTGCAAGTTGCTGCTAAGTAGATTACTAAGGTTTTCATAAACAGTTGCAGAGTTCCCACCAATTGCATTTTAACACAAGTGTTTCTACCGATTGAGTATTTCTGCTATTAGAATATAGAGGAAAATTAATATTGTGCACTATTTGTGGAAACACACAACTAGCCAACCTCGTGGGAATCAGTGACTTTTCTTACAACATCGTGACTTAAATTTCAGCCCCAATAAAACAAAATTAATTGGCATCAACACAATTCTCTCCAAAATTCAGAAAGGTCATCACTGATTCAAAGCATACAAGATATGGAGGAAGCAGTGAATGTTGTGTACGTCTGTCCTTTACCGAGAAACATTTCTTCTTGGAGAATGAACGAAGCTAAGGCACTTAACACTTCAGAAGCTAAGGAAACTTAAAGGGATCAAGAAGCTCACACAGCTTAAAAATCTCATGATTCTCATCCTCATTATTGCTAAAAAAAAATCAGTAAGGAAACTATGAAGAGAAGTTCTTTCCAGTGTAAGTCATTTGTAAGTTGAACACAGAGCTCCAGAGAGGCAATATTCATGAATTACTAAATGGTGTGTCATACTAAAGAGGATCCTTCAGTTATACAGTTACTCTTTTTTTTTTTTTTTTTTTTTTTTTTGGTTTTTTGAGACAGGGTTTCTCTGTGTAGCCTTGTGCCTTTCCTGGATCTCGCTCTGTAAACCAGGCTGGCCTCGAACTCACAAAAATCTGCCTGCCTCTGCCTCCCGAGTGCTGGGATTAAAGGTGTGTGCCACCACCGCCCGGCTTACAGTTACTCTTGAGATAGCTATGTTCCTGCAAGTAGACCCAGGAAAGTCATTGGTCCACCAAACTGGACTTGGTTGGAATACATTTTTTGTTTATTACAGATGTCATATCTAAGATTCATTTTTATTCTAATTTACCAAAACATATCATACAGAAAGGTACCCCAGAAACCTCAAATTTGAAAATAGATATGGCCCAGCATTTCTAGCACTGAGTGTATACTCAAAAGACACCAAATCACAATCACGATAGAACTGAGACAATTTTACATCTCAATTTATTGGAGCACTACTCACAATTGCCAAGTGTGAAAGCAGTTTCTATGTCTGTGAACAATGGTGTAGATAAAAATATATGAAACTTCGATATTCATGCATGTTGAAGTTTTATTCTATTATACAATACAGAATTATCATTTGTAGCATATGGAGTGGATGCAATAGGAAATTGATATTATAACTGAGATAGCCCAGAAATACAGATATCAAGAATATCTTCATTTGGAGATTATAGATTAAAAGAGATACAAACATTTTAAATATGTGTGATAATAGATCTTTAGCAGCTTTGCTGTGACCCATAGTGCGATGTGATCTTTGTGATGTAGAAGAGGTTAATCACTGAAACTCAAGGGTTCATAATGAATTAGATGGAATCTTCAATCTGTCATGAGTGCTCGATTAAATGGAATAAACATTTGTTTTGGTCTACCCAGGGATAGTTAGACAGGAGTCAAATAAAAACATCCTCAGGAAGCAGAAAGACACTTACCAATGTGATGGAGATCAATCTGAAGGTAAGGCATCTATATAGGTCAATCTCAATATGAATATATTTTTCCATGTATTATGGGATGATGACTTTCTATCATGTAGTGACAGGGGAATTCTCCCTCTGATGTATTATAAATCGTGAAACTAAGACTGAGATATCTGAGAGTAGAGAATCCAATGGGAAGGTTGTTTTAAGTGTGGACATCTTCCTTTACATAGTATGGAATCAGGTGGA